>NC_053434.1:112829420-113140817 GCF_007990345.1 Gossypium hirsutum
GGGATTGCATTAGCTATTTAGTGAGACCAAATTCATGTGTCTCATTCATTTCTTCATAGATTTTCTCTATATGGGGCATGGATGTTTTCAGGTCATTCTCAACTAATATATATAGATTCATCTTGGCAGCCGTCAATTACTTTAAGAGGGGGTGAAGGTCACTTCATATGCCAATGTTACAAAGTCATCAAACCCCAAAAAAAAACAAAGGTCATAGTGAAAGGCGACCGAGAATTGTAAATATTGGCATAAAGAAGTTACAATTTACCCTCTATGCTTATCGAACATCGACCAGGACTCGTTGGGGTAACACATTGCTTGTTGATTTATGGGATAAAAATGGTATTGAAATCGAGATTCCTTCTCTCCAAGCTTTGATTGAGTCAAGAATTGGATGAAGCAGAAGGATTCAATGAACTTAATTGAAGAAAAGAGGTTGAAAGTTACCCGTCATGGTCTAAACATACCAAAAATGAAGGATGCGAGTTTGCGATAGAAAGGTTCATCCTAGATAATTCTATGAGGGGGACCTGGCATTGAAGATTTCTATACAAAAGGACTTCAGAGGAAAGTGGATCCCAAATTGGGAAGGACCTTATGTAGTAAAGAAAGCCTTCCTAAAGGAGCATTGATATTGACCGAGATGGATGGCAAGAACCTGCCCAATTTGGTGAATTCAGATTTAGTCACAGTTAACGGTTTCAAAAAAAGGGAAAAACACAAAAAAAGAAAAGAAAAAGAAATATGAGAGGCCAAGGAAAAAACCCGCAAGGGCGCCTTGAGACCAAAGGGGATTTGAGTTGAAAACCCGAAAAGGGCAGCTCAAATTTGGATCAAAGTGGGGTATACAATAGTCTTGCTATGCCTAAATTAACAATGAAGAAGTATGCTACGTCTGGGGGCATCGACAAAGTGCTCCGGGTCCTCTAAATACAAATTGAGCTCAAAGTGGTCCTCAAGAAGTTGGTACAGAGAAGCTCAAGCTACGATATCTGGGGCACCTAGTTTTCTATTTTACCTATTTTGGATTTGATATCTTTGATTATCTTATTCTTTTCAAGAAACATCCTAATAAATTTTATTCTTAATTGCATTTGCTATCTTTGGTTAACTTACTTGCTTCGAGCTATGTTTCTGGTCCTTTGTTAGGATCTTTTTCAAGTATTTTACATTGAAATAATGATTAGTGGACTAATAATACTTTCATAAAAGGAGTTTCACATATTACTCTAGAAGCTTATAAATAATACAAGAACCTGAAACGGGACTATTGTTTAAAACTTATCAAGCTTAAGGGTTGGAAATATTTAAGCCCAAATTGAGATTATCTCCTTGGGTTTTCTGTCAAAGATATTGGTTGAGCAAAAATAAAATTACATTGGTGTTATAATCCCGACAAAGAACGAGCAATGGGATTATTCTCAAGAAAAGGAAAATGGTATTCTGTATTTAGGTAGATATCAGGCATATACATCTATTCATTACACCCGAGGAATGGTGTAATAGTCCAAATTGATGAAAGAATCAGGTTCTATACTCTTGAGTTGCATGGAAGGATTTGAAGATGATACAAACCTTGGGTCCCAGAAGTACAGTGAAATGGACCCTGAAATTACATTGGGCAAACTAGTTGAGCAAAGTGAGTTGTTTCTACGAGTTTTGGTTGGAAATGCTAGCAGAGCAGGAAGGCAGCATAATACGATAGTGATAAAACTCTGATGAATAACGAATGATGTCACTTTAAGCATTTAAAAGGAATCATTCTCATGACATTTCTACATTCATAGCATTCATAGCGCATTTGGTTAGGAATATCTAATTCATTTTGATCATAGCATTCTAATCAATTTGGCATAAACATCGGTGAATTTACAGGTTTTATCTTCCTGAGGTAGCAAGGAAGTAGACTAAAAATTACAGATCTTATCTTTATGTATCGGCTATGGAGCAAATCGAAAATGGAGAGTTTTATCTCCATGTATTAGCTATGGAGCAGATTTTAGCCACCAGCCTTATCTCTCTGAGGTAGCAAGATAGCATTTTGAAAATTACAGGTATTATCTCCATGTATCGGCTATGGAGTAGACTGAGAATTACAGATCTTATCTCTATGTATCAACTATGGAGCAGATCGAAAATGGCGAGTCCTATCTCATGTATCAGCTATGGAGCAGATTTTAGCCACCAACTTTATCTCTCTGAGGTAGCAAGAGAGTAGGTTGAAAATTGCAGTCTTATCTCCATGTATCAGTTATGGAGCAGACTGAAAAATATAGATCTCCCCTAAACAATAGTGGAGCAGATCGAAGACAACAAGCCTTAACCCCTTAAGCAGTAGGGTAACAGGCTGGAAAATAAAGATCTCCCCTAAACAGTAATGGAGCAGATCGAAGACAGCGAGCCTTAACCCCCTAAGTAGTAGGGTAACAGGCTGAAAATTACAGATCTTATCTCCCTAAGTAGTAGTGGAGCAGATCGAAGTGGTGAGCCTTAACCCCCTAAGTAGTAGGGTAACAGGCTGAAAATTACAGATCTTATCTCCTTAAGCAGTATGGAGCAGATCGAAGATGGTGAGCCTTAACTCCCTAGGCAGTAGGGTAACAGATCTTATCTCCCTAAGCAGTAGTGGAGCAGATCGAAGACAGTGAGCCTTAACCCCCTAAGCAGTAGGGAAGCAGTAGTGGAGCAGATCGAAGACAGTGAGCCTTAACCCCCTAAGCAGTAGGGTAACAGGCTGAAAATTACAGATCTTATCTCCCTAAGCAGTAGTGGAGCAGATCGAAGACGGTGAGCCTTATCCCCCTAAGCACTGGGGAAACAGGCTGAAATTACAAATCTTATCTCCCTAAGCACTAGGGAAACAAGCTGAAAATTATAGATCTTATCTCCCTAAGTAGTAGCAGAGCAGATCGAAAACGGTGAGCCTTGTAACACCCCTAACTCGTATCCATCGCCGGAACAAGGTTTCGGAGCATTACTCAGATTTACATATCATTTAGCAAAAATTTCCGTTAAATACTTACCGACTCAATGCATCATATAGATAAACATATTATCATTCAATCAATAGCTTGGCACTTGTCTTAGCATCAATCAACATTGTTAGTATACTTATGCATATTTTATATAAATTCAACATTGATATACTTATTTTCTCAACACGTCACACTTGAGTTTAATAATTGTCTCCACCTACATAATTTCCTTGTATCAATAAATCAAAGAAAATCATATATGTGCATGTCATGAAATATATCATTCTTTTACCATTTAAAATCATTTATTTCATTATATTAAAATTTTATGTACCATAATTTCCATATATTTCACGTATATTTATTCCGATAATAATTCATATCAAACTTAACATAAATCAAATTCTATATGCACAAACTTTCCACACCATGTGTCCATATATCATGTACAAATCATTATATATATACTTCAAGCATATATGGTAATAATTCATTTCGTATTCATATTATTTCATATTATACGAATGTACTAATATTTCATATTCAATCCAATATAACATACAATTTAACATATTTTCATGCTCAATTATGATACACAAATTTACCTGACAAAATTGCAAAAATACCTAGATTTAGGGGCATTTTGGTAATTTTTTATTTTCCCGATTTTCATCCGATCTTGATGTAAATTGATAATTCCATTCAATTTATTAATTTAGACAATAAGTCAATTCATTTCCTTCAAATTGGTCATTTTTGATATCCTTACAAAATTGCCCCTAAAATTTTACTTTTATTCAATTTAGTCTCTGAGCCTAAAACATACAAATTAGCCATGCTAGCTGAATATTCATACATATTCTCCTCCTCTTCCTCTCCATTCCTCATCCTTAATTTATATAACATGCTACAAGTAACATTATTAATACTTTCTAAATTTCTCTCTCTTCAAATTGACCATTTTGCCCTTTGTGATCTTTTAAAATTCCATTATTGAGTCATCACTTAATTTTGGTAAAATTGCAATTTAGTCCCTCATAATTCTTCACCTATTCAATTTGGTCCTAATTCATCAATTTTTCCTTGGTTTCTAGATCCTTCCACCCTTAAGATATTTACACTAATAGCCCTTTAACTTTTTCATATTTACACTTTAATCCCTCAAATTTTAAGTATTTATTCTTGGGCCACAAAACTTTTCTCACTTCTACAATTTAGTCCTTTCTTGAATCAATATGTCATAATATACTTCCCAGTGACATAACTCAATTTTCCTTTTATTGTCACTTTATTTCCTTATTTTACTATATTAAGAGTAATATCTTACTGTATAAATTTTCAGGATGTTACAAGCTTTATCTCCCTAAGTAGTAGTGGAGCAGGCTGAAAATTACAGATCTTATCTCCCTAAGCAGTAGTGGAGCAGACTGAAGATTACCAGATTTTATCCCCTTTAAGTTTCAGTGAAGTAGATCGAAGCTACAAGTCTCTTGAAACTTTAGTCGAAGATATAAGTCCCACCTTCTTAAGGTTGCAATCGAGGCTACTTGAAGAAAGGAAGCATCAAGAAGTCGAGACTCAGCAGGTCCAGGCAAAATTGGCCCTTTTATAGTCTTTGCACCATAGGCAAAATTGGCCCTTTTATAGTCTTTGCAC
The DNA here is from genome assembly GCF_007990345.1 of Gossypium hirsutum. Taxonomy (NCBI): domain Eukaryota; kingdom Viridiplantae; phylum Streptophyta; class Magnoliopsida; order Malvales; family Malvaceae; genus Gossypium; species Gossypium hirsutum. The sequence continues at coordinate 112,834,052 of NC_053434.1, forward strand.
CATTCTCGTTAAACGACAATGAGCAAAGAGGGGCAGCTGTAATAGGCCAATTTTGGTCTAGGCCCGAAAAAATAATAACCGAAGCCAAAGGATGCAATCGGTCGAAAACAAGCCAAAAAGGGCCAAATTAAAAGACAATCATTAATTTTTGGCCAAATAAAAAAGATGGAGAAAGCCAAGGGGTTATCAAATTTTGTTGACTTGGTAAAAGGCTAAAAATAGGAAGATATTATTTTTATTTTATTTTATTTTATTATTAAATTAGTTATGCTATTTTTAGTAAACCCCATGTATATAAATAAGGGTATTTTGTTCTTTGAAAGGGATCGATTACTTTTGGTATTCCTACCTCAATTTGGAATTGGATTATTCTCTCTTTTCTTATTTTGATTGGAATTGAATTATTTTCTTTTCTCTTTCAATTACGTGGGAATTTTGTCCATTTCATTTCAATTTCTTTGTTTTTTCTAAATCCGTCCAATTGCTTTTAGCCCTTCTGTTTTTTATTTGTTTTGCAATTAAGTTTTCATTATTCTTAATTTTGGCCCTAAAATTTGTTTTGACTACATTTTGGTCTTCTTTGAAGCTGTGTGTTTTGGAGGGTGGGGATTATTTTCCTTTTGGTCCCTCCTTATTATTCGCACGTTCAAATTGGTCTATTTTCTTTTATTTATCTTTGATTTGCCCCATAATTTTGCTTTAAGGTTCGATTTAATCCTTTTTTATTTTCGCTATTTTATTATCAAATTAGCTAATTTAATATATTATTGCTATTATTATTATGTTTCTATTTGTATTTATTTTGTTATTCTAATACTATTATTATTTATCTAATTTTTATTTATCTATTTATATTTCTACTATTATTATATTTCTATTTATTATATTTTTATTTCTATTTATATACTAATATTATTTTCATTATTATTTTTCTTATATATGTTTTTTACCTTGTTATTAACATTCTATTTATTTATTTATTTTACATTTTTTGTTATTATCTATTTTAACTTTTTATACAACGCTCATTTCAAATTTTTACACATTATTTACTTTAATATTTTCATATATTATGTATTTCAAACTTTTTTTACACATTATATATTTTGAATTGCTTATATATTATTTTTAAAGAGTTTTATATATTATTTTATCTTGAATGGAATTTTAAAAAAAAAATATTTTCTATACTTTAAATCGCTTTTATAATCACCCGCGTTTCAAAGAACCCTCTCAACATAAGGAAATATTTCGTGTTTGTGAGTTTGAGGAATCATGCCCTATCGTGCTGGGTTTTGATTTTTCGTTCAACTAAAATGCGAAATATCCTTTTGAAATTTCATGCATGTTTCTTTTTAAAAATTAAAATGAGGCAATATTTCGTGTTTGGGAACTCGAGGGATCGTGCCCAATCGTGCTGGGTTTCGGTTCACCTTTTTACCAAAGAGCCAAATATCCTTTTAATTTTTCCAATACATGAATTTTGGGAAGCATGAGATAATCTTGTATTGAGGGTTTGAAATGTTGTGTCCTATTGTGCTGGATATGATATTTTATTCTTTTTGAACGAGAGAATCTCAATATCCAATTCAAGATTTCCAAACGTTTTTAAAGATTGTATTTTAAAATCTTTTCAAATTTTCAACATTAGGATGTTAATCGATCAATACGGTACCAATTTTGGGCGTTGCGAGGGTGCTAATCCTTCCTCGCGCGTAACCGACTCCCGAATCCGTCTTCTAGTTTTTCGTAGACCAAAAACGTTGTTTTAATAAACCAAAATGTTTTATTAAAATGATCGACCACAGGGTGACCCGATCACACCTAAACAAAAAGGATTGGTGGCGACTCCATACCTTGTTTAAAAGTCGATCCCCGTTTTCCAAAATAAAAATGTTTTCGATAATTTTCTTTTTAAAAAAAATTAGAATTATAATTGATTGACCAATTTTGGAAATGTTGAGGGTCAAATTTATTGAATTTTTTAGAGTTCGAACTAAAATGCTAATTTTATAAACATTGAGCGCTAAACTTGTTGAATTTTTTATATTTGGCATCAAATTAATAAAATGTGTGAACATTAGAAGGCTAATTTTTTTATTAGATCAATAAAAAAAAGTCCACGTCAGCTTTTCATCACTTTAACGACAACTAAAGAGAAAGTGACTAAAATATTTAATTTTAAAAAGTTTAGTTACTAAATTGAAAAAATTAATATTTAGGTGACTAAATTAGAACAAAAAACTTAATTAAGTAACCAATTTTATAATTAATTTTCTCAGTTATCATATTTTATATATAAAATAATTTGATATAAATATTGTAGAGAAAGGAAAGGAGGGTGTTACGAATTTGGTTATCAACATTTTGCACTAAAACTGTTTTTGGTAACAACAATAGTCTGAATTTGAAAATTCGCTAAATATTGTATAAATTGAATTATAGGTTAGTTAAAGTATTAAATTAAATTCTATTGAGTCTAGTTTTACATAGAAGAAACTATGTAAGTAAAATAATTTTATATTATGAGATATATGAATTTTTGTGAGATAATAGCAGAATGATTTCAGGTTTCTATGTTTTAACTTTTAAAAATCATTATAAATTGTACAAAAAAAATTTAGGTGATGAAGTTTATATACCTAAAATCTTAATTACTCTATTTTCAAGGGATATAAACGGTAACATAATACGATATTTTTACTAAAAGATATTTAATTTTTAGTTTAGAAGGGTTAGAGCTGCCTAGCAACAAAACAGGGAAGAATTTAAAGAATTTACTGTATTAATTGGACTAGGTAAAAATTTCATTAAGTCTGGTTTCAAGAAAAAAATGCGGATCCTAATTTCAAATCTTATATGCTGATATATAAATAATTTAGTGTCTATCACTGAAATGGACAGCCTTGATAAGAGTATTATGTAATTAGAAAAACCTTAATTCATGTCACACATGCACATGCTACCTTAAGAGAAAATTATTTATGTGTACATATAAAAATATTAAGGATGTGGAATGGAGAGGAGGAGGAGGCAAAATAATAGAAGAGTGATAATGCTAAGGAATTGTTGCAAATAATAGACTTGAAAATACATAAAAGATATTCAAATGCTTTGTTGAGGTACTAAGTAAGTGATTGTCATAAAATGAATTGCTGAAGTCCTATTTATTAAATTAATAGGTATATACATTAGCATTAGTTATGGTATGTAGAAAAAGTAAATTGTATTTGTAAGTGAGATACCTCTAATGGACTTATTTGTAAAACTTCAATAATTATGTCAATTTTATAAGTCTTGTTATCTTGGATTGAACATCATGTTATATTGTATGGGCTTGAAACTATAAATACTTAAATGAGAATGATTTTCTATGTGAAATGAGTTGAAATTATTGAATTTTGAGCTTTGAAAATTAACTTAGATGTTAAATACTTGAAATATGGTAAAACATGGAAAATAGAATTCTCGATGCGACGACGTAAGTCATTTTGTAATGTCATGACAGAGAACCCCCTAACGTCACGACATTACCCCTAAAATTTGAAAATCTTTCACTCTAGTCTTTGTTCCTCTTTAGAATATTTTAAAGGTTGCAATAAACTCATATAAGACTTGAAAATGATACTAAGGCATATCAAAAGTTTAAATTGATCAAAGTGATTAAATAAGTACTCAAAGTCAAACGAATTTGACTGTCATTGCTTTGACAACAAATGTAGCATCCTGATATCTTGACCTGATGATTTGGTCAGGTATAAGAGTGTTACAAGTAGGATCGGGTGAAGAAGGCCATAAATGGCAGTGTTATGGTAGCGATTAGGGTATGAAGAAAGAAAAGAATGGAGAAGATGAAGAATAACAGAAAAGGAAAAAAATTGTTATTTTGATTTAATCTTTTGGTAAATTTTTTAGTTTATATTTTTAAAAATTTTATTTATTTTTAATATTTATTGATTTTTATTTATATTTTTTTAAAATTTAAACTATTTTTATTTTGTAAAAATATATTAAATAAATTTTATTTATGATGTCATCATTAACACATGGCATAGTTACATAAGGTCACGTGTCTCAAACTTGACATCATTACAAAAGAAATACCAATATAGAGAACAAAATAAAAATCCGGATAACAACTTGAGAAAAAAAAACCCTTAAATACCACCAACTTGGAAAAAAAAGTGACATTCAATGGCTAAATAAATATTTAAGCTAAATTAGATCAAACCTAAGAGTTTCAATATACATGCCCGCAATTACATAGTGTCAGTCTAGGAATACTACAAAAACATTCTTAAATAAGTTACTTTTTTAGAGAAAAAATTCTTCTTCCAAATAAAAAATTGCCCCCAAAATACTTTTTTCTTTCATAAACTGAAAATTTTAATTTCTCCCTAAAAGTGTTTTTTTCCCAAAAGCACTTTTAACAATCATTCTTGAACTAATTCTTAGAAAAATGTAAAATGCATTAGTCTCCCATCTCTTATTTGTCATTTTTTTTTGTTGGTACATAAATAAGCCTTCTATTATGCTCATCTCATTACGTCATTCTTCCAATGCCTAATCGCCCGGGATCATCCTGCGTTGGACAAACATTTTGAAGCAACTTCATGTCCTCCATCAATGGATGTAGCCTCCAGCTAAATGTTTTTGTTTTCGCCTCCAAGACTTTCTTCAATATTTTGCAATCCTCGTGTTGAATAGCCACTATTACCCCACGATTCCTAGCTTGAATCAAAGCCTCTCTCGGAAATCTATTGGTTCTCCGTCAAGTATTTTTATTATTTTCCAGTATTCTTGATTTCTCAGAACCCTAAATGTCATTTATTTATTATTTCTTGCAATATTGTCGACGGAAGAAATTTGGAAAATTAAGTTAAATAGTGCAATTTAAAACACTATGCATTTCTTTTTCTTTTTTAAAATAATCTCATTATAGATTCTGATTATATCTATTTTTTTTATGTAATGCCTAGAACTACTCATAGTCTCTCCCCAACTCTTAAATAGGAGAATAATGCGTTTCAGCACACTTAAACCCACGTCCTCTTACATTGACAATAATGTCAATCGAGCCAAGACTCAATCGACCATTATATATTTCTAATGTTGTACTTACTACTTATATTGTTCATTTTAACAGTATTTTAAAAATAATATTGGATGAAAATAAACCTGTGAATAGTGAGAAAGTATTAATATAATGGTGAAATGAAAAGAAGATTGAAGTTGAATTGCAGAACAATGGAAATTTTTTAAAAGAAATTGTTGATGCTTTGTGTATAAGGGTGATAGTTGATATAAGAGTTCTTTGTTATGAATAAAGGAGAAGGTAGGTCATCAATTACAACAATGCATATAAATGTGATTTAAGGAATTCATATTGTAAGCATAATTGATAATGATTTATTTCATTATATTGTAAAAAATAAGGAAAGTTGTAAAAACATTGAAATGTGGTTTGATTATATTATTCCCATACAATTGTGACTTTTATTTAAATTGACCATCCATTATACTTTTATTGAGATGTTCATATTTTTAGAACATGGAGTGCAACTTTGAATCTCCCATTAGTGTAGCAAAGTAGTCCGCCAGCCGCCTTAAATTTTGAAAAAAAGGATTACTGCGGTTATACTCCAAACTATGTGAGTATACACGATAAGTTAAGAAGTTTGAACAATAAGTTTGCCATCAGCAAGGTGAGAGGCCACATGCAAGCTTACCTTCCTAAGATGATTACTCGAGCAACGAATGACCTAATCTTTATTGTTAATATAAAGTTGTTGGCCACCAAATATTATATGGGTTTAATTGCTTTATTCTATTAGAGTCAGAATGAATGACAGGGTCTGTTCTGTCAGAAATATCATTTTCTCATCAAAGACATCTTTTCCATGCGCTCCGTAATGATAGCTAGATAACAAGTCCAACACGTTAACACCATATTACACAATACCATTGCCTATAAATACCTCAAGGAACGATAAAAAAAAAATCGAACCTTCAAGAGTATTAAACTTACATTATGCCAACACACTTTTAGTCTCCAACCTTTAAGTTTTTTTCACTGTTATTCTCCATAACCTTCGACTCTCCGTTTTGACTAAGTGAACCGAACATCCACAACAACCACTCTCTTCTCTTTTATATTCCTCCCTTATTGTATCATTCTATCAACAATTGCATTAATTATTCTTTCTAAAAGTAAGTGCACTATGTTGCCATTATTGTTTTTTTAATTATTTATTTTATATTTTTTTAAATATAGATAGTTTACAATTTAATCGCTCTTCTAAATATTATCAAAATCAAATTACTTAATAACCTCTTTTAAAATTACGTTATTAGTCCTTATTAAATTTTACTTGTTACATTTAGTTCTAAAATAATCACTTATGAATAATGATGATTTTGAATTTTTTTAAATATTTATTAAATTGAATATTATCTAATTATATTTTGAATAAAATTAATCGAATTTATCTCTAATCATATATATTAAAAATGTAAATGTAAATCTTTTTATTTTTTTATTTAAAAAACTTAAACATTTTAGTTTATAATTTTTCTGTTACTTTAAATGCCTTTAAATGAATATAATTTCATTATGAATAAAATAGGGCGATACTATTTTGTTTTAAAAAATAATTTAAATTAAGTATAAGAGTCACAAAATCTTAAACAACATACCAAAATAAATTTATATGATACCTATATTCTTTTATTTTGCTATATTAGTTTATATATTAATTAATTAAATTATTTAAAATTTTATAATAATTACATATTTATGTGATACTGATACAATTTTAAACATGAATATAAATATATTTGGTATATATTATATATTAATTAATATTTTTTAAAAGAAATTTTAAAAAAATAGTTAATTTTCAATTTTCATAATTAAATTTAAATTTAATTTTGTACTTTAAATTTTTACATGATTTGATTTCTATATGCATAAATATATTTATAATTTTTTCATTTTAGAAAAACAGTTAAATCTAATTTTGGTTCCTTTATTAGACTTAAATTTGATATTTAATCTCTATAATTTTTAATATAATTTGGACCCTTAATATTTTCAACTTTTTAATTAAAATATTACGTGGTTTTATATAATTTGAATGTGTTAAGAAAAATCTTAGAGGCTGGCAATGACATTTGACTTTCTATTTCTTTTAGGTTTGTACATTATAAGTCGATGGTCAAATTTTAATTTTTTCCCTAGATTATGTTAAAACTTGAGGTTCAATTCATATGCTTGAAGTCGAATCTAAGCATGATATTAATATATTTTATATTTGTTCAAGTTTGGCTCAATCCAAAATATGATCTTAAAATTTTTCCCAAACCAGTATTTGGATTGTCCATTTTATTTTTAATTTTTTAAAAATATTTATATTATATTATTTTAATATTTTATAATTTTATAATTTTTTATTTATTAAAATTTTTTATATAGTCATCTTAACATTATTTTAATGTTTACATTAGAGTAGTATTATATATTTTGTATAAGTTTATTTTTTTAAATGTGTTCTAAATTACATAATATATAAACATAACATAATATAAAGTATTATAAACTTAAAACTGGGTCGAGTCGAGTTAGACTCAGACATTAAATGTTCAAGCCTGAGCCCGATCCATATTTTAAATGAGTTTAATTTTTTTTTTGCCTAATCTCATTTTTCAAGCTTAATATTTTTACCTAAACCCTCCCAAATTTTGAGCAGACCTTCAGGCATGATAAACAATTATACATCCATAAATGAATTCCATTAAAAATTAAAAAAAAGAAGAAGGCCGAAAACATGTTAAACCTTTATAATTCTTAGGGATTCTTTTTATAAGAGTTAATAGATTTTAATTCTTAGGGATTCTTTTTATAAGAGTTAATAGATAGTAGTATTACAATTCTAGCAAAAGGAAAAAAATAATTTTATAATAAAAGTATATGGATAAATTTAATTTTTAATGTTTATATTTTTTGTTAATTTAATTTTTAATTTTTAGTTAAACTTAAATTTGAATTTAATCTTTAATCATTAAAAAAATCGAATTTAAACATCAACTATTCAAGAAGAGTTGAATTATTATTTTTTTTTAATAAAAAAATTTGCATGACAATCTAAGTATATTTTATATATTTTTTTAAAATTTTTCATAATTTTTTTTGAATTAATAATAGAGTTTTCATAATTCATCAATGAATGGAATGATTATAATTAATGTATTGAAAAGTAATAATTCATCAATGAATGGAATGATTATAATTAATGTATTGAAAAGTAATACACAGATTTCTCCTTTCTTCATCAGTGTTTAGGCCTGAATTCAACGCCTTCAATTAAAAGGCCTCCCTTTAGATGGCAACCCTTGACCTCCATCAAACTGATCTTCACTTGTTCATCCTTTTCCCCACTATAGAACTCTCCCAACTCAACTTCCATCCACCCATCTTCCCTTTCTCTCACACTTCCTTCCTTCTTATTACCCAAATTTCCCATCTCTTTGCTGTCCTCTCCATGCTGCAGGAATACATTGCTGCTACAGACCTGGTTTCCCACTTCCAATGTTATCTCTGATGCCATCAAATCAAGCCCATACGCACGCTCTGAGATTTTCATTATAAGATAAGCCCCATATGTTGTATCTGGGGTCAGCATTTTAGTCCTTATTTTCCCGCCTATTTCTAACCAATCTGTTGTTCTTAGCACTGCCACTCGACAGAATCTGTAAAAACATGTTTTGGAACAGGGGAAATTAAGCCGTTTTAGTTATGGTTTGCAAAATTTAAGAGAGTTTGAAACTAACCTTGATTCAGCCATGGATATCCAGCTCCAATACAAGGGATTGGAGCTCCATGTGATGGAAAGTTCTTTTGCAGATAATATGTAACATATCTTGCCTGATGATTTCTCCAACCTGAAAACCTGTTGAATATTAGAGACTCAATGCTCAAAATTGCTAAATCGAGTGCAGATTAAAGGAATAAGCTTAATTACCTTGTTACCACCATCAATCAGAACTGAGTCAGACAGACACTGAAACAGTTCCTTTTTGGAACAAAACATGAGAGGAGTGACCGAATTCGACACGATTTCAGCATAATCCGAAGGAAGAAACCTTTCCCAGACCAAATCCGAATCACTTGCCGATCGAAAACACGACGAAACTAAGGATGCTCTTAATGCATCTTCTGGGGAAGTGAGGGACAGAATGATAGAAAGACAATCTTTTGGTAACATGTTGAATGTCTGAATGAACTTCAAATCTGTTTTGCCAACAAAAACCCCAGTTTAAGGGGGTATATAAAGGTCGTGTGAACTCTGCAATGATAATCTAGAAACAGAGCGGTTGCCACGATGAATGTATATTTTGAGCTTATTGCTTGGAATATATATTAAGATAAGGATAAACGAATAATTAACACCAAAAAAACAACAGGTTATAAATATTTTAATACAAGATATTATATGTTTTGGCCGGCTAGAAAGAAAGATCGTCTTGGATTAAACAATAATATTCTTATATCTAAACCCATGACTATCCAAACCCTGAAAAAGACACGTTCCGAAAGACCTACCTTTCAAATAGGGAAATAGAAGATAGATTAGCTATGTAAATTAAATGCTTAATCATAAATTTTGCTATTAAAATTCATATATTTTTGTCAAAATAGTCCTAATTATATTTTAGAGTTCTTTTTTTTGCCATCAATTTTTATTCTGTTTTTCAATTTGTTTATTTTAATAGATGTGATGAAAGTGCCGTTAAGAAGTTAATGGGGTGATATGGAATTTCATATGTGAAATATTTTAATAAAATGTAATTTATTACTTAGATAATCAATAAAATAATTATATGTAAAAAATAATAAAGAAATAAATAAAACATGAAGTTAAAAAAATAATTCTTAATTTTAAAAAAAAACATAAATATATGATTTATTTATTTTATTATTTTTCACATGTGATTATCTTATTGAGTTACCTAAGTAATAAATTACATCCTATTAAAAAATATTTCACATTAGCCCCGTTAAATTCTTTAATTGTAATTTCATGAAATATATTAGAAAAAGCAGTTTGAAAAAAAAAACAAAATAAACAAATGTTGATAGTAAAAAAAAGACTCAAAAACATAATTAGAATAATTTTGATAAAACATATAAACGTTAGTAGTCAAATTTATCATTAAGTCTAAATTAATTAAATAGATAAAATGACTTTTTATTATAAGGTTGAATACGAAATAAACCATTATGATTTTTTCTGTTCATCCATATATGAATTCATTATTCATTCAATATATTTTTTTATATAAATAGTAATTCAAATTAACAGAATAAATAAAATGAATATTTTGTATTTAAATTTATTTTAAATTATATAGAATTTATTGACAAAATTGAACGGAATTGAATTAAACTACCAAACTAGCGAAGATTTAAGCCATCCATTTGCATATTTATTGAACATTATTTAAAGTAGAACCAGGACCTAAGGTTTAGGTAATATCCAAAGTTAAGTTTTATACCTAAAACAAGATTTAGGAAAGCTTTAATTAATTTCTTAATGAAAGCATTAATTAATCTATAACCCTCTATCTCTTAAATTAATGACTATTTTCATTAATATTAATACAATATTAATAAGCTAAATACAATTTAATTTGTTTTAATAATTTAATTTAGATGAATAATTTTTTTGTTGTTCGTGACAGGGTGGAGCGAAGGGGGCTGGCAGGAGCTCTATCTCCTTTAAAATAGAAAATTTCACCTTTAATTTTTTTATAATTTTAAAAATTTTAAATTGGTATATAGTAAAATTACACTTTGTCCATTGAGAAAAAAATATTTTAATTTTTTAAAAATTATAAAGATATAGGCTATTACAATGGTGAAATTTCACTTTTGTTATCATAAAAATTTACAACTTCATCCCAGCCCCCACAAAATTTTTTTTGGCTCCGCCCCTGCTTCGTGTGTCTTAATTTATCTCATATTTCATATAATTTGTTATAATAATTTTTATTTAATAAGTTTTTAATGAATAAATTGATAAACTAAATGCTAAAAAAATTAAGGATTATTTTTTTAGAAAATTTTATAAATACTAAATTTGTATTGTAAAATTATTTGGTATATTCATTTATGTTGGTTTAAGTTTCGTTTATTGTTGGATTATTATATATTAATACAATTTTTTGTATTGTTTGTGTCGTTATTTTATTTATAATATAATTAATAATATTTATATTTAATTATTTTATATCTAAAAATTGTCGGAACATTTTCAACAACAATTATAGTGTTTCAACAACAATTATAGTATTTCAAAAACTATAAATGAAATGGTGTAGTTAATCAAAAGTTATATCTATTTGGTTATTGACAAAGAATTATGACTATTCAAACAATATTATTTGAAGAGTTATGTTTAATCAAGAGATATTAGATGAATAATTATGTCTCTTATGCTTTTATGAAAAGACATTAAAATTCCTATAAATAGGAATTAGATTTCATTTGGAAATCATACCAACGAGTTCTAAAAATTCTTTCCATCTTTTCTCCATCTTCAAATATTATTAGATTGTTCTATAAAGAGATACTGCAAAAATTCTTTATAGAAATTAATTTTCTTGTTATACATTGCTCAGTGCTTAGTGGACTATTTTCGTCAGTGCAAAATGTAAATAGCCATCAAGCTTCATTGTATCCTTAAGGTTCATTTGCTTGAAACCCATTTGCACGTCGAGTATAAGTGGGGGCGAATAGAACCTTAAAGATAGTAGCTTAATACACGCTTTGGAGCCTTATCCTATTTCCTCGTTTTTTGTTCGAGTTGTTGTTTGTGCGTTTGAGACTTTCCTCACCAAAGTTTTTGTACTAACAAAAATTAAGATATATGCTTATTTATTGTTTGTTTATTATCTATGAACATTTTGGTGAATATATTTGTTTACTTTAAACGAACGAATATGAACATATGAGATTTTAAATAAATAAATACGAATACAATTTTAAATTCTTAACAAATACAAACTGAATATAAAAAAACTTTAAAATAAACAAAGTAACATAAATATAAGTCCATTTATTTAAGATCGATCCATTTACAACCCTAATGCCTTCAAACGCTTCTGGAGGTGTTCACTAATCTTAGATATCAACCGAACTATCTTGAACTTATAAGCAAGAATCACTTTTGTCTACAAGTCTACAAGATTCTTTTTGGTAGCAACTTTATTAATTACAATGACTTTGAGCATGATCACGAGTTAATTGAATATTAATTAAATTAAAAAATTTCAAAAAAATAATATTATATATTAAATTATGAAAAACTCATAATGTAAGTAAAAAATATATTTATTAAAATTTTATATAAAAATTAAATGAAATTTTGATTAAAGTGAATAATATCAAATCCAAATCTTACCATATATTGTTTTTTTTTAATTTAAATAAAGTGATGATTAAAATTCTTATTAAACATTCGTTTAATGCGGATTTAAATAATATTTCCTCTATTTTTTCCTATTATTTTAAAAAATTTTAAAAATAAAATGAATTTTATTAAAGGGAGTTACCCACGAAATAAAAAATTATTACTTTTTGCCTCAAATCACAACTACTCACTATCACTACCACTACCACTACCATCTTCGGCCAAAAAATTGTTGTTGTTTTGCCATTTTATTTTTATGCAATAGTTTAAATATATATATATAAATTAATAATATTTGTTATACTTTTAATTTGCTTGTAAAATTAAAAAAATTCATAAATTGAGTCAAATAATTAAATTATCAGTCTAAAATGTTAGATTTTTATTTGAAAAATAATTTAATTTATCTATCTCATGCATTCGAATATCTGTAATCTTATTTATGTCTTGTTTCATGTTTTTCCCTTGTAAAACAAAAAGAGAAAAAAAAAAAAGTAAGGCTAAAATTATACATAGAACCGCAGCCACATGTTAAAAGCTTTGATTCTTACGTGTGGAAAATGTGTTCATTTTATAAGATTAACGATTGATAAGGTAGTGCGACGTCCTTAGTAAGGAAGAAGAAATCCGAGACGCTGTTTCTGTTTTTTATTTATATAAACACATGGTCGATAATGACAGAAAATTGTAATGAGTGATTGGTAAACAAGTAGAAGATGGTGGTGGGCTGAATTAATTTCCTATAATATGCATGTTTTTAAAAGGGGAGATAATGGTGCAGTGGTGATTGTAATTGGTATGGTACGACCAATGTTTTGATATTTGTTGTTCGGTTTTAGTATTGGGTGTTGAAAGGTCGAGAAAGGGACTCGATGATCAATAAGATAAAACCTATATTGTCAGTCAATTTTGTTAATTTAAAGCTATTTATGTTACTTAGGACACTATTGAGAATGATATTTTTGTTTTCTTTTACGTAATTTATAGAATTGAAGGAGGGGGATTATTTCGATAGGGCTTAAACCCCCGTTATTGAGGTGTCAACATGGGGTTTTAATCACCGTATTTTTATGTTGTTAGACATCTTTTATTCAATTGTTTCATTTTAAAAAAATTATTAAATTATGCTGAGAGTGACAAAATTGTAAAATTATTAATAATTGAGTGATCAAAGTACAAATTTATTAATAATTCAATGGCTTTGAATGTAGTTTACTCTTTCTCTTACTTCTTTTTAGTCACCCGATTATGAAAAGTTACAAAATATTTATCCAACTATTCGATTTTATCTTTTTTGGTCACTAGCCATTAAATGGTTAACGGAAATATGATTTGACAACTTTAAAAATTGACAAGATAACAAATTTAACCCTCAACATTTATATATTGTGTCAATATAGTTTTGATTCTAAAACAAATTAACTCTCAACATACATTTGGTTACACCCATTAAAACATAAGTTTGAAGTTTCTAATATTTTTCCTAAGTTTAAAGCTATTATTGAAAAATACTTCCAAAATTTCATTGTTTCTTTTTATTCAAATAATGGTGGGGAATTTACTCATATTTGTGATTATCTTTCTTCTAATAGAATTTCTCACTTCTTCACTTCACCTTCCACACCTGAACATGATGGACTGTTGAACGTGGTCATTGTGATATTGTTGAAACTAGGCTTACTTTACTTTATATAGCTAAATCACCTTTAGAATGTTGGTCTCATGCATTTCTTGTTGCTACTTTTCTTATCAATAGGGTGCAAACTTCCATATTAACTAATGACTCTTTATATTTTCCAAATTTTGGTTCTTTACCAAATTACAATCGTCTCAAGGTTTTTGGTTGTTTGTGTTATCCTTGGCTAAAACCTTACACTGGAAACAAGTTAGAACCCAAATCTAGTCCTTGTATATTTTTAGGCATGCTTTAAATCAAGATGTTTACAAGTGTTTTTGTAACACCCTTTACCTGACTCGATCGCCAAGTCCAAGCCATAAGATGCTACATTCATTACCGGAGCAACTATGATCAAACTATGTTCGAATTGTACTATTAATGATTAATTTCAACTAATACATTCATACAATACAATATAAAGTCGTTTCCTGTTCTTATACGAGCTTACAAAAGCTCTAAAGCTAACCCGAGGTTAGATTAGGACCAAATTGTAAAGTTTTCAGATACAAGGTTGACATTTGCGACGCAACATACTAAGTAGGTCTTGTCAGAACTTTGACTACACGTCATCGCAATGTGAATCCAAGTCCACTTCTCGTCGTGACGTTCATGACGAGGCATACTGTTTCCATAGAAATAAACATGGTACAAGTTTGGGAGACCTGTAATAATACTTTACATTCCAATTACAACCAAAAAAACAATATGTCAATTGCATTCAAACTAAAATATGCCAAATTGATACTTCAAAACAACATCAAGCAACCAAATTCTAATTCAGCCAATTTCGATATAAATTCAACTCAAACTTAGGTACATGTCATATACTAGACAAAAGAGAATTTTACAACTTTTCTTAGTTAGAGAATCGTCTTCTTGGATGCCAAAACTACTTCTTGAATTCCCGAAAATTACCTAAACTTGTGCATAGAGAAAATAAACCGTATGTTGAATATTAAGGCTTAATGGTATTTTCATAAAACAAAGTAATAAAGTATAACATTACTAACTTGTTATATTACATATATGTATAAAACTTTCTATAAATGAGTATACATCAACAATTTGGTAAAGCCTATCTATTCAACATAATAAACTAGTTAACCAAATTAGGCTATTTTTCAAATACCAAGTTCTAGGTCACACATGAACTCTCATATTTATACCTTTCACTTCAAGCCATGTAAATCTAATTTCATTCAACATCAATGATCATTTACATTATCTTTCGGATCTATTACTAGAGTTTGTCGACTTATTTATAATCGTAGTGGCCCCAAGGCTCATTTCTAATCAATTCAAATAGTAGTTTGCATGCTTTCCCTATCATGAGACACAAATATACAAAACATGTCAATTCATCATCATTTCATAACTCTTACCCTACTCTAGTCATCCCGAGTTTCCTGGCTCCTATGACTTTTACAAAATATACAATTTATCATCTTGAGTGGCTCAGCATCGGTGGTTAATTCAATTCAATATATTATCATCCCGAATGGCCCGGCAACAATGGTTTCCACACTTTACCTATACTATCATCCCAAATGGCTCGACAATGATGGCATTCATGATCTATTCATTCTTGGCTCACACTACATATATATCTTCCCATCCTAGATGGCCCGACAACGATGATTTTCAACCTAAGACATGCCACCTAAATCGACGGCACTTGAGACTGTTATTAGAATAATACAAATTGGTACACATTGTAACTATGTAACACATTTCAATCTCATCATCGATTCATTAACCAAACACATGCATTCATATCATAAACAATTTCTATTCAATTTCCACAACATATATTGTAACACCCCTTACCCAATACCGTTGCCGGAGTCGAGCATGAGGCGTTACTTGACTTAACTTAAAAGTTCGG
This sequence comes from Gossypium hirsutum, assembly GCF_007990345.1. Lineage (NCBI taxonomy): Eukaryota > Viridiplantae > Streptophyta > Magnoliopsida > Malvales > Malvaceae > Gossypium > Gossypium hirsutum. The sequence continues at coordinate 112,850,085 of NC_053434.1, forward strand.
GCATAAAAATTTACTTTCAAATTTAATTTCATCATTCATAAGAAAGCTGTCCACCTGTACAGCAGTCACTAAAATAATTATAATTCAAGCTACGAAACTCGAAATTTAGATCCGTAAATTTTCCCTGAAACTAGACTCATATATCTATTCACCATAAAATTTTCAGAATTTTTTCTTTAGCTAATTAGTACAGTTTATTAGTTTAAGTCTCCCCTGTTTCACTAATCGACTATCCTGACCACTCATCACTAAAATTTAATTATCTCTTATTACAGACTTCATATGGTGATTAAACTTATTTCTACTGAAAATAGACTCATTAAGGAATCTATACATATAAATTATAACTCATAATTCCTTCTGTACAATTTTAATGAATTTCTAAATTCAGAACAGGGGACTTCAGAAACATTCTTGCCCTGTTTCACTAAAATTCAAATATCTAAAAGTATATAATTCTTTTGCTTACTCCACTTCTTTCATATGAAAGTAGACTCTTTAAGCTCTAATTTCATATCTCACTCAACTTCTAATTCTATTTCCACTATTTTTGGTGATTTTTAAAATTTACATCAATGCTGCTGTCCAAGAACTGCTCCATTGCAATTTTTAAAAAAAAAATTCAATATAACCCCTTTATAATTGTCTAACCTTCCTTGCAATTTTCAAATCACAACCAATTCCAGTATTTCATCTACTTCATTTAAATACTAATGAAGTTCAACCAATCAACCATTTCAAACTAAAAACATGTATATATTTCGATATCTAACGTAACCATAACATTCAAATTTACTTTTTACTTCAATTCCCTATACATGCCATATAAATCCAAAAAGTTGCTTAACATAATCTACCGGAGTATATCTGGATAGTGTGATTCTTGATGTAGATCCGATCCTCCGAATGTATAAATACGTTAATCTACAAAAACAATAAACACACACATGTAAGCTTATAGAAAAGCTTAGTAAGTTCATAGGAATAAAACATAAATCTTACCAAACACTTGTACACTTATACAATATACACCATTACTAAATTTACCTGTCAACCACAATCTTTGGTGAGTTCCTTGGTATAAACTCACTACTACTTATTCTTTTACCATAATTCCTTTGGGCCCATTTATCACTTACTATCCTTGATCAAAATTAAGGAACGGTTACGGAAAATTGAGTACTTCACTTTCACTTTGACATATGACCTCTTATCACTTGTCCTTGATTGGATAAGTGTAGCTAGGCTACCACTTATCACTTTGCCACTTGATCAGATAAGTGTAGCTAAAGCTACCACTTATCACTTTATCACTTGATCAGATAAGTGTAGCCACTTATCACTTTGTCTCTTGATCAGATAAGTGTAACCACTTATCACTTTGTTTCTTGATCAGATAAGTGTAACCACTTATCACTTTGTCACTTGATCAGATAAGTGTAGCTAAAACTACCACTTATCACTTTGTCACTTGATCAGAAGTACTCAAATCCGGCGTTCCACTTAATTTGATCATTTATTCGATTTTCACATTTTTATTTTATTCTCACTTCAACAATAAATGCATTTCATCATACATTGTATAATTCATGAAATTAACATTTAATCATTAAATTTCAGCCATATGAACTTACCTGGGTCGATTTGCAGAATTTGCAAAAGTTCAGGGACTAATCAACTACTTTTTCTTTTCCTCGGCTTGCTTCGGGTTCTCGATCTAAAATACAAATTTATTCATTCATCAGCATATAATTCTATTCTAATCCATTTCACAATTTATGCCCTTAAGTTTTCGAAATTACACTTTTACCCCAAACTTTACAGTTTTTACAATTTGGTCCCTACTCAATTAACCCCTCAATTGATCTAATTTTTCTCAATTAACACCTTTTCCAACTATTTTAAACTACTACATAGCCTTTCATACTCAAAACCGCAACACCAAACCTTAATTCTCAACTTTTTCACAATTAAGTCCCTAAAATCAATTTCTATCAAAATTACTTAATAAAATCATCATATAACAAAATTAAAGCTTTAATTCCATGTTCATTCATCATATACTTCCAGCATGTATTCATAGAAACTTTCAAAATCAGCCATGAAATCAAAAACTAATGAAATAATTAGTTGGGCCTAATTGTAAAAGTATCAAAATCACAAAAATTAGAAGAAAAAAAATCAAGAATTAAACTTACATAATTCAAATATATGAAAAACCAGCTTGTTTCAGACCTCCTATGGCGTTTTTGCTGATAAATTGTGAAGAGATCTCTAGATTTTTCACTTTTGTCTTTGTTTTAAATGTTTAATTTGTTAAGTTTCCAATTTTGCCCCTATTTCTACTTACATTCTGCTGATTTTTCTTACCCAACCGTCCAGCCCATAAAATTTGGGCCTAATTGCCTTTTAAATCCCTCCTCATTAGTCACTTAAGCTATTTAATCACAATTTAATAAATTTTACACTATTTTCAATTTAGTCCTTTTTAGTTAATTAACTATCCAAACGTTAAAATTTTCTAACGAAACTTTAATACCAACTCAATGACACTCTATAAATATTTCTAAAAATATTTATGGCTCAGTTTAAAATCTTTGAGGTCTCGATACCTCGTTTTTTTATTTTAATTATTTTAATATTTATTCCTAGTACACTATTCACTATTTCAAAATTTTTTCTAACTTCACATTTAACTTATACTTACTAAATTTATAATATTTTCTACTCGTTTGTCAGATTTAGTGATCTCGAATCACCATTCCGACACCACTGAATATTCAGGCTATTACATATATCACATTTCAAGGTAATGTATATCATTTCTCGTTGTATTCATTTTAGTCATCTATTCTGATATCTTCTAACATATTCAGCATTACAATACATTTTACTATATTATATTCAACTTAACATTCCATATGCAACTACTGATCATGTGTAAACAAATCAAATGATAAATTTTGTAAGGGTACAAACCAGGGTTCTGTGTCATTTGTTAACAATCCTCGTTTTTCATTTCCCTCTCGATGGCCCAGTGTCGACGTTAGCTACAAATCTAATTTAATAATAACATAGTATCAAATTCCATCCGAATCACATTAAAATAATAAGTTAATCATATTTTTCAATTTATTCAATTTAGTCCCTAAAATCGAGACAAGCATAACTTTCAAACTAAAGCTTTGGATTAAAATTTGATTCCATATATACAATTAAGGACCTCTACTTTTTATTCCTACCTCAATTTCATAATGGTTTTTCATTTTATTCAATTTGATCCCTAATGTACGAAACTAACAACTAAGTTTTACAATTTAGTCATTTTCTTAATCTAAGCTTAATTTCTAACAATTTCTCATTAATTTAATTCAATTATCAATAATGAAAACTTTCAAAACTATAATAGTTTTGCAAATTAGTACATGAGCTAGCTAAATCAAGTTTCCATGACGTCAAATCTATAAAAGTTACAAGAAAATGACTTGATTGCACTTACATATTTAATAGTCGAAAGCTTGAAACTAAAAAAATGGTGTTTTCCTTTTTCTTTTCTTCTTTGGCCGATTGGATAAGATGAGTCTTTTATCTCTCCTTCTACCAATTGCTATTTATACTATGATTTTACTTTAATTAAAGTTAACCTTAATTATTTAAGCTTAATCACTAATTAAACTAAGTAAATGACACCATCCATCACCGCCCACTAACATCCTTTTAGAAATGGTTTAATAACCATTTTGGCTCTTTGAATAATTACAATTCAAGTTCCCAAGCCATATCCTAATTAAAAACCTATAGTGATTAAACTTTTACAATTTATTCATTGGGTCTCAATTAAATGCAATTTCAGCTAAATCACCTAGTCATTTTCAATTCAACAATATATTAACCCCGTAAATATTTACAGACTCGATTTATGAAAACGATGTTCTAAAACCGTAATTTTCGACACTAGTGGAAACTAAGTTGTTACAGTTTTAATCCATAGACAAATAAAATGTATATATTCTCACCATGTTGATTTTATAGAGAATATTTTTCCATATACTAACCTTGATCTTCATTTTACTCGTCCTTCTGAAGAGTCTTTTTATGAGTGGGCTCCTCGCTATATTTTTCCTATGACATCCACTTTTTCATTTTTAGCATAAGTATCTCATGCACATCCATCTAATGAGTTTTCAACTATTAATGATTTTCTTGGTACAGTCCCTCAATCAAATGACTTAGATAACCATCAAGTTTCAGATTTAGGAAAACAATCCCTTGTATTATCTATTGTGCCCCAAGATAATCCCTATATATTGCCTTTACCTTAACACCATAAAGCCCCTTCTTACTCCACTGAAAATTTATCCTCTAATCTTTCCCATAAGCTTGCAAGCCAAACTAAGATAAGTGGAACCACGAATAGTTACTCAAGCATTGAAAAGTGAGAAATGGCATCTAGCTATGGCTTAGGGGATTAATGCACTAAAATCTCAAGGTACTTGGTATCTTGTTCCTAGAAAAATGCCTAACAATATTGTTGGTTCTAAATAGATTTTTAGGATCAAATATAATCTCGATCATACAGTTAATAAATATAAGGTTTGACTTGTTGCTCAAGGGTTTAGTCAAGGTCATGGCATTGACTATATTGAAAGTTTTACTCAGGTGGCTAAACATATATACAATTGTAAGAGTTGTTCTTTATTTGGTAGTTTCTAATGATTGGCCATTTCATCAAATATATGTTAATAATGTGTTCTTGCATGGAACCTTAATTGAAGATGTTTTTATGTCACACCCCATCATGTTTGCAAACTTTATAAGTCACTTTATGGTCTTAAACAAGCTCTATGTGCTTAGTATTCAAATTGTGAGATTATCTCATATCATTAAAGTTTACTCTTGCTACCTCTGATAATTGTCTTTTTATTTACTAGGGGGATAATGTGACTATGTAGTTCTTTATTGATGACTTGGTTGTTACTAGTAATAATTTTGATGCCTTAAATCAATTTTTCATTACTTCTGGCCATCGATTTTCTATTAAGGATATTGGTGAGCTTTATTACTTTCTTAGAGTATAAGTTTCAAAACATAAATATGGTCTATTTTTTTCTCAAGGTAAATATATTAAAGATATTATTGAAAAAGTTAATATGCAAGGAGATAATCTTGTTACAACACCTTTAGCCACTAATAATAATTCTTCCTGAAGATAGTGCATACCTTGATGATCCTAAAGAGTATCGTACAAATCTTGGTTGTTTTCATTATCTTGAACTTACAAAACCAGATATTGTTTTTGCTTGAATAAATTGACTCAATTTTCACATTGACCAATGGTAAATCATTGGGAAACAATTAAAAGGATAATTTGATATCTTTATGGTACTCTAGATCATGGTGTGTTTCTTCACCGATCTTTATGCATTTTTTAGATGTTGATTAGGTAGGTAATAAGATGGTCACACATCTACTATTGTGAACATTGTTTTTCTAGGAAAAGAATCCAATCTCTTAGAGCTCTAAAAAGTATGTTTTGTTGCTCGATCTTAATATAATCTAAGTATCATTCTTTAGTATCCACGGCAGCTAAGTTATGTTAGATTCAAAATCTACTTCAAGAGCTATCAATTTTGTCCTCTTTTCAAATTTTTATCTACTATGACAATTTTGATGCAACTTATTTGTGTACAATTCTCAAGTTCCATTCTCGAATGAAGCATGTTGCAGTGAATTATCATGTTGTGCGAATATTGGTCCAAGAATAGAAGTTCCGTGTTACTCATATATCTACTAAACATCAATTTATTGATTAGCTTACCAAGGCAGTTTCACGTTTCTATTTTGAACAATTGTGAGTCAAGATTGGTGTATCTAGGAGATCACAATCTCAGTATGGCATATTAGTAGAGTTTATCTTTATCTATTTGTAATACCCTTAACTTGTATCCATACCAGAACAGGGTTACGGAGTATTACCGGAATAAACAAATCAAATACAAACATTTCATATTCTTTAACTTTCATGTCAGATAATATTCATAAAGTCCCATATATTAGTCCTCAACGCCCAAAACATACATTAGAAACAAGTTAGGACTAAACCAGGTACTCAGAAAACTTTTCGTGAAATTCCAAAATTTTTCCTAGATGCAAAGTACACACACCCGTGTGGTTAGGTCGAGAAATGCCCGTGTCTCTGGCCATGTGGGTACTCGAAATAGGGCAAACGGCCATGTCCATACCCGTGTAACTCTCTGACTTAGGTTACACGGCCAAGTCACACGCCCGTGTGCTAGGCCATGTGTAGGTGCAGGGGTCACACAACCAAGCCACACGCGTTGTGCCAGGCCGTATGAAAAATCCTGAGCATTCTGTTTTGAAATTTTTAAGATATAGCGAACACACGGACAAGATACACACCCATGTGCTAGGCTGTGTGTTGCACACGGCTGAGACACATGCCCGTGTCTCTGCCCGTGTGAACAAAATAAGGCCATTTCCTAGCCATATTTCTCACCCCTTTATAGCTTCAACCTAAACACATCAAATAGCACATATATAATCCGTAACCATGCAACCAAAACAAGCCAAATACATTTCTTAAACATATTATATTACCTCATTCATCCAAGTATTCAACCTTACCAAATTGATCAATAATATATAACTCATTTATATTAACTATACCAAATCAAACCATACCTATTAGTTAATTATCATTTAAACATACCAAAACACATACCAATTACAAGCCATACTAATGGCTTGTTTCAATTATACATTTACATGCCATTATTGGCCAAATTTAGCTTATACATGTCATTATAACCTAAAATTTAATTTATTTTTTATACCGAAACGAGCTATTGGATAAATTGGTAGTATGAGATATCTTCACCAAGCTTCCAACCCAACGAGCTTCCGAAGTACTATAAAACAGGAGAAATAAAACAGAGTAAACATTTAATGCTTAGTAATTAATGTATATTTATATTCAATTCAATTAATGTATATTTACATTTGCCAAACATTTAATGCTTAGTATAAAACATTTAATGCTTAGTAATTAATGCTTAGTAATGACGGATCATATTCAATTCAATTCAATTCACATCCTAGGAAAAATTACCATTTTGGCCTTATACTTTTAATTAATGACGATTTCATCCCTAGGCTTGGAAAATAAAATTCATGCAATCTAATCCTTATTCTAATCCTAGCTGATTTTTACATATAACATTTGCAGCCCATTTAATTCATAAAATTTAAAATTTTTCCATATTTTTACATCTTTACAATTTAGTCTCTAAATCACAATTTCATCAAAATTCATTTTACAAAAGTTGTTTATCTATCAACAACCTTTCATTTTCTACCATAAATTTCATAACTAATGCATATTCATCATTGAAAAAACCCTAGTAATTTGATAACTTTACAAATTAATCCCCGAGATATCTAAATTAAGCTATTACGATCTCGGAAACATAAAAATCATTAAAAACGAGACAATGATGTTTTCCCAATTAAGCCAAGTAAGCTTGCTTGAGTTCTCTTCTCTTAGCTAGGGTTCCCATAAAAAAATTTGGGAAAGATGATAGTTTCATTAGTTAATTAACTTATCATCTTTTATTATTTCAACTTTCCAATTTAGTCCTTTTCTTTATCAAATTTTCTATGGATAAATCATCATACTTACTTCTCTTAACGGTCTATTTTTCGTATAAGAACCTCTAATTTTGAATTCCAAAGCTATTTGATCCCTTTAGCTACTAGAATTCAACTTTTGCATTTTATGCAATTTGGTCTTTTACATTTAATTAAACATGAAATCGGTAAAATTTTCTTAATGTAATTTTTATACGATATTCCTATCATACGATAGACCAATAAAAATTTTAAAATAATTTTTCTTACGGGCTTGGATTTGTGGTCCCGAAACTACTGTTTTAATTTCACTAAAAACGGGTTGTTACAACTCTTCCTGTTAAAGAATTTTCGTCCTCGAAAATCTTACCAATAAAGAGGTTCTGATATTGTTTTCTCATTGTTTCCTCCGATTCCCAGGTAGCTTTTTCTATGCCGTGTCGTTGCCAAAGAACCTTTACTAAAGCTACCTTTTTTATTTCTTACCTCTTTCGTCTCACGTGCCAAAATTTTGATCGGTTCCTCATATAAGTCATGCCAGGCTGAATCTCAACTTTTGTCAGATAAATAACATGTGAAGGATCTAATTGATACTATCACAACATAAACACATGAAAAGCATTATGAATTCTGTCAAGCTCTAGTGGTAATGCTAACCAGTACGCAACAGGTCTGATTTTTTTAGTAATTTCATATGGTCCAATGAACCGTGGGCTAAGTTTTTCTTTACGACCAACCTAAGAACTTTCTTCCAATGCGATACTTTCAAGAATACCTTGTCACCAACTTGAAATTCTATCTCTTTTTATTTAAGATCAGCATAAGATTTTTAATGATCAGAAGCTGCTTTCAAGCTATCCTGAATCACTTTCAACTTTTCTTTATTCTTACGGATCAAATCAATTCCGTGTATCTTTTTCTCATTGAACTTAGTCCAATAAAATGGAGTTCTAAATTTACGACCATACAAATCCTCGTATGGTGCCATTTTAATGCTGGAATAATAGTTGTTATTATATGCAAATTCAACTAAAGACAGATACTTTTCCTAGTTACCTTCGAATTCTAGCACGCAGCACTGAAGCATATCTTCTAGAATCTGTATCACACGTTTGAATTGACCATCAGTCTGAGAATGGAATACGATACTGAAATGTAATTGTATACCTAGAGCTTCTTGTAACTTATTCCAGAATCGAGATGTAAACTGAGGATCTCTATCAGAAATAATGGCAACTGGTACAGCATGTAATCTAACAATCTCAGAGACATATAAACTCAGCCAATCTATCTAGGGAGAAATGCATACATACCAAAATAAAGTGTGTCGGCTTCTTCAAACGATCGACGATTACCCAAATGGCATCTTTCTTTTTTGAAGATAGGGGTAACCCCGATACAAAGTCCATAATAACTCTTTCCTATTTCCACTCCGGTATCGTGACTGGTTGTAATAATCCTAAAGATGCCTGATGTTCAGCTTTGACTTGCTGACATATCAAACATATAGATACAAATTCAGAAATATCACATTTCATCCCCGACTACCAATACATCTTTTTTAAATCATTATACATTTTAATACTCCCTAGATGAATAGACATAGTACTACTGTGAGCTTCATGCAAAATTTTCTGTATAAGCTCCAAATTCTTCGGTACATAAACTCTACCTCTGAATAACAGATAGTCATCAGGTCCAATCTAAAATTCTGAATCAAAAGTCGATTCACATTGTACTCGTTTAACTTGTGACTCATTATCACTTTTTTTGAGCTCTACAGATCTACTGTAGAAATGTCAACTTAGCTTTTAACTCAGCTAAGATTGAACCATCATCTGAAAATGACAATAGGGTATTCATTGCTCGTAAGTCAGAGCATCTACCACCACATTTGCTTTTCCCAGATGATAATCAATAACCAAATCATAGTCTTTCAACAATTCAAGCCACATGCGATTTCTTAAATTTAAATCTTTTTGTGACATTAGATACTTAAAACTTTTATGATGTGTGAATATATGACATTTTTCAACAATCAAGTAATGTCGTCAAATTTTCAGAGCAAAGACAATAGTTGCTAATTCAAGATCATGTATCGGTTAATTCTTTTCATGCGGCTTTAGTTGTCTCGAAGTATAGGCTATTACTTTACCTTTTTGCATCAAAACACAGCCTAAGCCATTCAATGATGCAACACTGAATATTACAAATTCCTTACTCGATTCAGGCTAAACCAAAACGAGTGCTTCAGTCAACAGGACTTTCAATCGGTCAAAACTTTGTTGACATTTATCAGTCCATTCAAATTTCACATCTTTTTGCAACAACCGTGTCATCAGAGAAGTTATCATCAAAAATATTTTTACAAATCTTCAATAGTAATCGGCTAATCCAAGAAAACTTCTGACTTCAGACACGTTTTTTGGTGGTTTCCATTTAAAAATTGTTGAAATTTTATTCGGATCCACTTTAATGCCTTCAGCGAATACTATATGTCCAAGAAAACCAAGTTTTCGAAGCCAAAATTCACATTTTCTAAATTTGGCATACAATTGTTTCTCACGTAGAGCTTGCAAAATAATTTTTAAATGATCAGCATGTTTATTTTCATCTTGGGAATATACTAGGATATCATCAATGAATACCACCACAAATCTATCTAGATACGGTCTGAAAATCCTGTTCATCAGATCTATAAATACTGCATGTGCATTTGTCAAGCCAAACGACATCACAAGGAATTCATAATGCTTGTACCTGGTTCTAAAGGCTGTTTTTGGTACATCTGAGTCTTTCACTCGTAATTGATAGTAGCCAGAATGGAAATCAATATTTAAAAACACGGTAGCACTTTTTAACTGATCAAATAGATCATCAATACGAGGGAGTGAATACTTATTTTTAATTGTGACTTTGTTGAGTTAACGGTAGTCAATGCATAATCTCAATGGTCTGTCATTTTTCTTAACAAACAGAACTTGTGCACCACAAGGTGAGAAACTAGGTCGAGCAAAGCCTCTGTCAGTCAGTTCTTGCAACTACGCTTTTAACTCTTTTAATTCAGTAGGAGCCATTTTGTAGGGTGTTATAGATACCGATGTTGTTCCCGATACAAGATCTGTAGAAAATTCTACTTCTCTGGCCGGCGGTAACCTAGGTAACTGCTTTGAAAATACATCCAGATACTCACAGACTACTAGCACTAACTTAATCTTTGACTCAGATACTTTAGTATCCAACACATAAGCAAGATAAGCATCATAACCCTTTCTGACATATTTCTATGTTGACATGGCTGATATCACATTAGATAACCCATTCAAATTATCAGATTCAATACATATCATTTAACCATTCAAGCATTTCAACACAATATATTTTTGTTTGCAATTTAATATGGCCTCATACTGAATTAACCAATCCATACCTAAAATCACATCAAATTCATCAAATGGAAATAACATTAAATCAGCCGAAAAATAGAAACCTCGTATTATTAGTGGACAACTCCTACAAATTTTATCCACCATCACATACTGGCTCAGGGGGTTCGATACTTTAACCACGAATTCAGTGGACTCTTAGACACTAAATTTGTGCAAATGTATGAATGTGTCAAACCAGGATCAATTAAATCAATTATATCAACATCAAAAAGAGAAAAAGTACCAGTAATAACATCGGGTGCAGAGGCATCCTCACGTGCACGAATAGCATATGTTATTGTCGGTGTTCTTGCTTCAGATTTGACAGTTGAATTTTTTATCGTACCTCGACTACCACTGACATTGTCGAGATTACGAAGTGGTCTACCTCTTGTAGGGGAGTTGCTCAGCTTTGAAGTCTGTATAATATATTTCTCAGGCTTTTTCGGGCAGTCTCTGAGATAGTGGTCAAAAGAACCACATCTAAAACATGCTCCACTTCTCATGCGGCACTCACTAAAATGGAATTTATTACAGTGCTTGCACCTAGGTTTGGTGTTTCTTACACTGCCTACAATTGCTACAGACGTAGCTTGAGATCTCGAATTAGAGCGTTGAATCCTTCTGTCTCTCCCAGAAAACCCCGTAGAGGTGGCAGAACGGTCATGATATCTTTTTTATTTCTTTGAAACTGACTGTTATGACTTCCCCGTAAATATTTTACTTGTAGTTCTGGCTTCCATCTCAGCTTATTTCTTTACTTTACTAAGCTCTTCGGCTTTGTATGCCCGGTCAACTAGTGCAACAAATTCTTTTAGCTCAAGAATCCCAGCTAGCAATTTTATATCTTCATTTAAACCCTCTTCAAACAGCTTACACATAGCAATTTCACTCGGGACACATTCTCTGGCATATTTACTCAGTTTGACAAACTCTCTTTCATACCCAGATACAGTCATATTCTCCTTTTTAAGCACTAAACATTCCTTCTATTTCTGATCCAGGAATCTCTGACTGATATACTTCTTTTTGAATTCAGTTTGAAAAAATTCTCATGTAACCCTTTCTTTTGGTACAACAAAAATCAAGGTATTCCACCATTGATAAGCCAAATCTTTTAACAGAAATACAACACGTTTCAGACATTTGACCACTATGTAAGATAATTCATCCAGAACCTTGATAGTATTTTCCAAACAGAATTCAGACCATTCAGGATCATCTTCAGCTATAACTCTGAATTCTTTTGCCCCATATTTACGGATTTTATCAATAGGAGGCTTACCAGTTCTAATAAGTTCTATACCTTGAAGCGTTTCGGGAATCGGTGGATGAATAGGAGGGGGAGGTTGTTGTACAGTTGGATCTATTCTTAAAAATTCTGTAAACCACTCATTCATCATTTGTAAGAAGGCTTCTTTTACCTCTCCTCCTTGGCCTTCAGATACGGGCCTTCTACTACTAGATGCTACCATTTGTACTGTAGCTTGAGCATTGCTCTCAGCTTCTTCGTATTCAACTCGATTGGATGACATTACTATATGAAAAATATGTTTAAAATGGTCAGGAGATATCACACTATCAGAGGTTACATAATGGCATGTATAGCTATACTCGTATACGCTACGTTAGTCTGAGAATCAGCTAAACTGTAGCTATGACACCAATAAATATAACATCCCTAACCTGTATCTGTCGCCAAAACAGGGTTACCGAGCATTACCAAAATAAATAGATCAAATACAGACATTTCATATTCTTTAACATTCATGTCAAATAATATTCATAAAGTCTCATATATGAGCCCTAGAGGCCCAAAACATACATTAGAAACAAATCGGGACTAAACTGGGTACTCAAAAAAATTTTCGTGAAATTTTAAAATTTTTCCTAGATGCAGGGTACACAAGCCCGTGTAGTTAAGCCGTGTGGGTATTCGAAATGGGACACACGACCATGTCCTAACTCGTGTCCATACCTCTGTAACTCTCTGACTTAGGTCACACGGCCAAGTCACACGCCCATGTGCTAGGCCATGTGTAGGTGCAGGGGTCACATGGCCAAGCCACAAGCCCGTGTGCCAAACCATATGAAAAATCCTGAGCATTTTGTTTTAAAATTTTTAAGATGCAAGGGACACACGGCCAAGACACACGACTATGTGCTAGACCGTGTGTCACACACGACTGAGACACACGCTCGTGTCTCTGCCCGTATGGACAAAATAAGGACATTTCCTAGCCATATTTCTCGCCCCTTTTTAGCTTCAACCTAAACATATCAAATAGCACATATATAAGCTATAACCAAGCAATCAAAACAAGCCAAATACATGTCTTAAACATATTATATTACCTCATTCATCCAAGTATTCAATCTTATCAAACTGATCAATAATATGTAACTCATTTGTATTAACTATACCAAATCAAACCATGCCTATTAGTTAGCTATCATGTAAACATACCAAAACACATATAAATTACAAGCCATACTAATGGCTTGTTTCAATTATACATTTACATGCCATCATTGGCCAAATTTAGCTTATACTTGTCATTATAACTTAAAACTTAATTTAATTTTTATACCAAAATAAGCTGTTGGATAAATTAATAGTGTGAGATATCTCCACCAAGCTTCCAAACCAACAAGCTTCCGAAGTACTATAAAACAGGAGAAATAAAACAGAGTAAGCATTTAATGCTTAGTAAGTTTGTATAACAGGAAATGAACTTACCATTCATTTACATTTTAAGGTAAGCATACAAAAATTGCATTCAAGCAATTTGGCTTCATCAAACATGTTAGTCATGTATTTCGTGTGAATATCAAGAGTCAGGGATGAGCTCATCAAATATTAAATTTCCATGTGTTTTCAGGTGTATACAGGTAGTATCTCATTTAGAATTCATCTTATCAGAACTTTGTCCATTGAACCATTTGAATATCAATGGATACACGGTAATACTGTAACATCCTGAAATAAGGCCTAGTCAGAATAGTGGTTACAAGACCACAAATCTAAAGTAGAAATATTTATTTTATGACTATTTTAGAGTCCATGATATGTTTGAGTGATTGTGTGCAAATTGTGTTAAGTAAATTTTATTGATAAAGTGCCCAATTTTATTATTGGGATTAAATAGCATTAATTGCAAAATATGAGTTCTAGAATATAAGTACTTGTTTGAAATGGGGGTTTAAACTAGAGATGTTTAAATGGAAAATAGAACATCAAATTTTGGTATGGACAAAACTAAACATGGAAGGGTAAATTGAAGGGTTAGCAACAAGAGCATTTTGGTTATTTGGGTGTTTAAAGGCATAAAAGACAAAAAAAAAAGCCCAAAAATCTGCTCATCTTCTTCATATGGCTACCAAATTTACATGGCTCCATGGCTAGGGTTTCAAGCTTTTCAAAGCTCAATTGTAAGTGCATTTGAGCCCCGTTTTTAATGTTCTTCGTATTTTTGAGATCCTAAAAGCTTAACCTTTCTATTTCTACCATTTATTTGCATGAAAAATGAAGTTTAAAAAAATTGACCCATGCTGGATAATTGTGGATTTTGATGTTTAATGGTAGAATAAGGATGCTTGAGGTTAGGAGAATGATTTTTGTTAAGTGATTTTCGTTGAAAATGGTTAAAACGGGTTAATTAGTAAAGGTTGCTAATGTTTATAAAAGCATGAAATAGTGAGAATTTGAGGTTTCCATAGAAGAGAAAAATGTTCAGAATGTCTTAAATCTTATATAGAAATCTAATAAATTTCAATTTCTGAGCCTTGGGGTAAATTCGTAATTATGCAAAAGTTTAGGGGTAAAAATGTGATTTTTTCCAAAATATGTTTTAGGTCTGAAATGATTAGTGCATTAATCAAATGAGTGAATTTCATCATTTTAAATCAAGAAAATTGAGATTTGGGCTTAAATCGACAAAGTACGTGGTTGAAGACAAAAAGAGAATAATTAGCCAAAATTTCATTTGAGGTAAGTCCGTATGATTAAATGAGCATGATATTTATGCTATTGTTATTATACTTGAAAATCTATCTTGTCATGATTGTATTAAAGTTTATGTTGATGATATTGTATAGGAGAAAGTGATGTCAAATGTAAATGATATTTATGTGTTGATTGAATGCTTGGAGATTTGATGGAATATGATATTCAGTTGAAACGACTAAGTTGTATGTAAATAATACAATTACATTGTTATTATTATGTGCTGAATTGATAAAGCATGAAATGCTTGATTGTGGAAATGAGAATGCATAATGATAATTGAGATAGTAGAATTCCCTTTTGAACCATAGGGAATAAATTGGATATTCATGCCATGACGTATGGGTTATTGTGAGCTAGTGTAAGACCATGTCTGGGACATGGCATCGGCATTGAGACAAGTGCTAGTGTAAGACATGTCTGAGACATGCATCGGCCTCGAGATGTAAGCTAGTGTAAGACATGTCTGGGACATGCATCGGCTACGAGATGTGTCAGTGTAAAACCATGTTTGGGACATGGCATCGGCACAGATATGTGAGAGCTAGTGTAAGACCATCTCTGGGACATGGCATCAGTCTTGATTTCGATAGTCAGTGTAAGACTATGTCTGGGACATGGCATCGACTTGATGGATGAGCCAGTGTAAGACCATGTCTGGGACATGGCATCGACATTATACCCTATGTTTGAGGCTTAGTGAATATTCGATAGCTTTCTGAATGGTTCAATGATGAGAGTTATGGTTTAAGCTAAACGAGAAAGGTTATGACCATATTGTGAGTGGTACAGGTACTTACATGAAATTGATGAGATGTGAATTTAATTCATGTTATATGATTAGTAAGAAATGAAAATGAGCATGTTGAGTAACACAGGTATGTATGCCAAGCTCATGAGAAATGATTTCAGTTTATGATGCACCTTTAGTGAAGATGTAACTAGGTAATTCATGCTTATAAGAATTATTTTGTGATGACCTTGTGATTATAGGTCTATACTTATGATGTATGAATATGTAACCTTACCAACATGGTGAAAGTGAATTAATACGGTGTGATAAACTTAGTATCGTTAATTTACACTAAAATAGTTTTGGACAGCAGCCATAGTCCGACTTTTAAAATCCACCAAAAACTGTGGAATTTGAGTTATAGGCTTAATGAAATATAAAATTAAAGCCTAATTAGTCTAATTTCACATAGAAGAAATGGTGTAAGCAAAAGAGTTTCATATTATGAAATATTTAAATTGTTGTGACACTGAGTCAGAATGAATTCGAAATCCCCTATTCTTATTTGAGAAAATCATTTAAAATTGTAAAAAAATATTTATGAGTTATGATTTATATTTTATAATTCATAATGAGTCTATTTTCAAGAGAAACAGACAGGAATATCATCTGAATCTCCCATTATGAGATAATTAATTTTTAGTGAAGAAGGGTCAGAACTGTCAGATAGCGAAAAAGGGTAACTTTAAGGAATAAAATGTACTAATTGGCTAAACCAAAAATTTTAAAAATTTTATGGTAAAAATATACATGAGTCTAGTTTTAGGAAAATTAGTGGAACTTAATTTGGATTTCCGTAACTCTAGATATAAATAATTTAGTGACTGTGACTTGAGAAAACAGCTTGACTAGAACATGAGTAAAAATGCAAATAGGGTTGCATAACCATGAAAAGCAAGTTGATAAGTTACTTATTATTTTCATACGGTCTTACTAAGCTATAAAGCTTACTCCCTTCCTTTCCTTTCCTTTAGTGTTTTCAGGTTAGTTCGGAGTTGGAGATCATCGGAGGCAGCATCACACTATCAAGTCGCTACTTTTGGAAAAAATGAAGTATATATATTGGAAATTTTCAAGTGAGTGGCATGTATAGGGATCTAGTTGATTGACATGCATTATTTTGCTTTGGCCAAATGTGTTGGTTTATATTGAGTTATATGCATATGGCCATGAGATGTGGCTCATATTGATTATGGCTTGTAAGCCTAGTTATTTATGTTATGTCTAATGTTTATAATGTGATTATGTTTGTTTGTCATGCATGGTTAGTAATATGACATGTGTGTTAGATGTATGCTCTATGACCAATTGAGGTAGTCATAGCCATGTAGTAATTGCACTTTATATACACAACGTGATAATGATTGAACATGAGTGTTTGATGGACAAGTTGGTCACCATAGTATAATGGTGAAAATGGTCATCAAAATGACTAGCTTTATGAATGTGAAGTAAGGAACCTAAACTTGGTATTGCATGAGTAGATGCATTACTTGTAAGAGGACTTGTTAATGTTAAGGATATATCTTAATAAAGAGTGTTTAATCACTAAAATGATGCCATGAATTGCGATTTTGATGTGCATAAGGTTGTAAGAGATTATAGGCAACATAAAGGCTTGGAAAATAGCCTAAGTGTTGGCCACACGGGCTGAGACACGGCCGTGTATCTCAACCGTGTGAGGGACACGACCTAGAGACACGGGCGTGTGGCCCGGCCGTATGGTTCAATCTGTATGCTGACATCATAGTCAGAAAGTTACATGGCCTAAGGACACGGGTGTGCCTTTGGCACACAGGCGTATCCTTATGTCCACACGGGCGTATGACCCTATACCATGGGAAAATTTTCTAAGTTTTCCTGAAACTTCTCAAAGTTCTCAGTTTAGTCTCAAATCAATCCCAATATATGTTTTGGGCTTCGTAGACCCAAATAAGGGATGACATGCATGTGTTTAAAAAGTTTTGAATTAAAAGAAATTTTATGGCTCGGTTTTTGAATGTTTGTGAACGAGTAAGTCCGGTAATGCTTCGTACCTTGTCTCGGCGTAGGGCATGGATACGGGGTGTTACAAATACATATGAAGTGTATGAATCTATAATCTGTCAATTCATATTCGGGAGTGCTCATTAAAGCACATAACTGAGAAGCCCTCTCTAGAGCCATATAACAAGAAGCTCATGTGAGCCATGTAATGGGAAGCCTATCCAGGCTGTATAATAGGAAGCTCATAAGAGCCAATAATGGGTAGCTCTGAAGAGCCATTAATCGAGAAGCTCTAGATAGCCATATATCAGGAAGTTCAAGCGAGCTCTATCAGGAAAATCCAGAGAGCCATTAATTAGGAAGATCACAAAAAGCTTTTAATCGGGAAGCTCACGATGAGCCATATAACAGGACACTCATAAGAGCTGTGGTGTGTCTACAACACATGTAGAATTACAACCAATCAGAATGCTTCGAAGAGCTATTAACGGGGAGCTCGCAAGAACCATATAACGGGAAGCTCGAGAGGGCCAAATATCAAGATGCTCATGAGAGCTAATAACGGGATGCTCTTTTGAGCTGTAGTGTGTCTACAACATATGCAGGACCACAACCAATTAGGAAACCCTGTATCCAATCGAATTTCATGTGTTCAAACAAGATTTTATCCTTATCGATCCTTGTCGAAGATGTGAATACTTTCATACATGGTAATCATACATTTCACAATCATAACATTCAATTCAAAAATATAAATATACAATTTAGTTACACGAACTTACCTTGACAATGTTCGTGAACTTGTATGCTACTAATCCGTTACTTTTTCTTTACCTCGATCTAGCTCCATATTTGGTCTACCCGGATCTATACCAGTAAATTTAGCTCAATTTAATACAATTCATATTCAATTCAATTCAATTCACATCCTAAGTAAAATTACCATTTTGCCCCTATACTTTTTAATTAATGACAATTTTATCCCTAGGCTCGGAAAATAAAAATCATGCAATTTAATCCTTATTCCAATCCTAGCCAATTTTTACATAACATTTTCATCCCCTGTAATTCATAAAATTTAGAAATTTTCCATGAATTTTACATCTTTACAATTTAGTCCCTAAATCACAATTTCATCAAAATTCACTTTACAAAAGTTGTTTATCTATCAACAACCTTTTATTTTCTACCATAAATTTCATAATTCATGCATATTCATCCTTGGCAAAACCCTATTACTTTAATAACTTTACAAATTAATCCCCGAGATAGCTAAATTAAGCTATTACGATCTCGAAAACATAAAAATCATTAAAAACAAGACAAGGATGCTTACCCAATTAAGCCAAGTAAGCTTGCTTGATTTCTCTTCTCTTAGCTAGGGTTTCCATAAAAAAACTTGGGAAAGATGATGAAAAAGATGATATTTTCATTATTTAATTAACTTATCATCTTTTATTATTTCAACTTTCCAATTTAGTCTTTTTCCTTATCAAATTTTCATGGATGAATCATCATAATTACTTCTCTTAATGGTTTATTTTCCATATAAGGACCTCTAATTTTGAATTCCATAGCTATTTGATCCCTTTAGCTACTAGAATTCAACTTCTGCATTTTATGCAAATTGGTCTTTTCCATTTAATTAAAAATGAAATCGGTAAAATTTTCTTAACGTGATTTTTATACGATATTCCTATCATACGATAGACCAATAAAAATTTTAAAATAATTTTTCTTACGGACTCGAATTTGCAGTCCCGAAACTACTATTCTAATTTAACTAAAAACGGGTTGTTACACTCTTTCACTTTGATTTTTTTTTATCTTTTTTATCTTTTATCTTAGAATTTTCTAATTTAATGTATTTACTTAATGTATAAATACCATTGCAATATCATTAATGTTTGATGAGTTTTTACCCCTTTAATAAACTCTTTCACCAACAACATCTTAATTAGAAGTGTTCGTAGGCCGGACTGAAATCTGATTTCAAAAATTTTGCATCACCTTAAAATTTTATATATTTTAATAATTAAATTTAAAAAATGAAATTTAAATTCGAACCAAAACGAACCGAATCAACAAAAATTATCCAAATCGGCCCAAGTCGGCAGAACAAGCCACCCAACCTTGAACAGCTATAATCTTGATTTAGTTACAAGACATTTGTAGTGGTGTCATATGTGAAATTGGATACATATGCTATATGCATTATAATACAAAGCTGCAAAGCCTAAAAAATTTGGAAGCAAAAATCAATTTTAGTTCATCCTTGGTCCCTTCATGCAAGCTATTCTGCTGGCAAGTAACCAACTGGCTTTGTCTTTGATTTTCATATACCAAAGAATTAGAAAATAATAAAATATATTTGGTGGCCTAAAATTATGGTGCCGTCGTTGATTCCCTTAAAGTGGAGGCTGGCGGTGGATGACTACTATCTTAGCTCATATATCTGGTTCATGTTACATGCATCTACGTCAATATTTTTAATCAAGTTGGTTCCCTTTACTTGTTATTATTTAGACCAATGATTTGACATTGAATGTCAACTGAGGGACATGTTCCATTTTCGTCGGCCGTAAGTCCTTAAGGCATATGGTCCATCTTTATCAACAACAAATTCCACACAATATCAATTCAAATTTGGGCTGGTTTTATATAATCTAAGAGAAGATTGTTTCTAAGACACAACCATGATTTCATTGAAAATATTTGTATAAAAATTTATGTTAAAATCAAATAAAGCTTTGATTGATTCATTGATTGTGGATTTACATTGGGTTTTAACTGTTAGGTTTTATATAAAATATAAAAAATACAAAAATACCTTTATAATAATTGTTACTTTTTAAATAGGAGGGTTTTGTGTTCGATTAAATATTAACTTGGTTGGAGCCAGTGTTGAGACGCATTTATCCTCATAGTTAAAAGTTAGAAAGGGTTACGAGTAGTTCTAAGTATTGTATCAACTTAGAAACTTTCAGATATTTTCACAATTGAATTAGATGTTCAAATAAAAAAATAGAATGGTTTTGTAATTATTTTGATATTTTTAAAATTAATAATTTAACTTAAATCTATTTAATTTTATAATTTTATCCTAATTATTGTATTTTTTATGCGATGCCTAAGACTGTCCATAACTCCTCCTCAACCCATAAATAGCACGATAATGCACTCCAACACCCTATATTAACAACAATACCTATATAAATCAAGTTAAAACTCAATCAACCTAACCATTAAAATTTACCCTATATAAAATACTTATACCTTCATCATCAAAGAATATATTGCATGGGAATAAAAACATCCAAAATTTTAAAATATAAAATAGTTACCGAGGTAGCAGATGTCAAGATTTAAACTTCACCTCCAAATAATTTCGCAATTTTGAAATTTAATTTTTTATTTTTAATTTCAATAATTTAACCATTTTATTTTTTACTTAATAATTGAATTCCATATGATAACATTCTTGTGGACTTCATTAAATTAGATTAAGTGATATTTTTAAAATGTTAAAAATAAATAAATAAAATTGTTACATCTACAGTTATAAAATTTTCGATTTTAAATATGAGATTGTAAGATTTTTTCACAATGGTTCAAAGTAATACACAACTTTCATAGAGTGAAGGCTTTTTTTTTTTTTGTCTTTAAAAATGCAACATAATTTAATGGAAGTTTTTTTTAATGTTATCAATTGATTAATAGTAAAATTAAAAAATTCTTAAAATTAGAGATGATAATGGAGTGGAACGAAGATAGATAATGTTAAATTTATTATCGCTCCACAATTAATATACTCTGCTCCACCACCCGCCTCACTTTAGTATGGATATATAATCTTGAAAATCACTATCACCTCTATATATGTTGGATGTATCTATTCCCGCCCCACCTTGCTCTGCTTCGCTTCAATTTAATTTTGCTACTTTTCTTTAATTTTTTCAATATTTTTAAAATCAAGTAAATATTTAAACATAATTCTTCAAAAAAAATATTTAAACATAAAATATATGATTTTTTCTATATTATTATTACATTTTGACCCTTTTAACAGTTTATATATACAATGATAAAATAATAATTTTATATAATGGAATAAGTCGGGGTAAAACAAGCAATTACTATAACATCTCCACATCCACTATCCAAAAGAAAGAATCCACACTACCCGTCTTGCATCCACTTTTCAAACAAAAATCCACTCCATTTAAAAGGGGTCAATTCAGAATTAACTGGTGGATTCAAATTTTGCCATTCCTACTTAAAATGAATAAATTCTTAAAATTAAAAAAAAAAAACTAAAGTTGAAGTATGGTAACTATACCTCTTGAGCCGAAGCCCAGAATCGCTTTATTTATTTTTCATGTTTAGCCCAACAATCTTAACTACTATTGGTCCATAGCCTAAAAGCAAATAATTTTTCAACCTTCCGTTACCTTTGGCGCCTTATCTGTCAATCCCCTTATAACCCACTAAGCTAAAACTCACTGCTTTCCATTTGAAAGTTTTGTTCTTTGCTACCAAATCTTAAAGCTTTTGCTTTTTAACATCCATGGCTTTAACTCTTAACTTAAAACCCACCATTTCTGTATCCTCTTCTTCATTTCATCACCATCCTTCTTCTTTCTCTCCCTTTTTTTCTCTCAAAACCCAGACCAAGCCTTTCTCTTTCACCACAAGAATCCATAATCTCCAATACCCATCTCTCAGTCTCACATTCTCCAGGAGGTTCTTCATTCTTCCTTCAGTTTCTGGAATCTGGGATGCTTTAACTGGCAATAACAATCCCAAAGATGCTGTAATTGCTATAAGACGTGGAATGTTACTATTTAGGCAGGTAAGCTGAATCTTTTCATTTGATTCTGTTTGGTATTTTTGTTGTATATGATTTGTAATGATTTTTTGTTTTAAAGGGTGATGTGCCAGGTTCTGTAGTGGAGTTTGACAAGGCAATTGAGTTAGATCCCCGACAAAAGGCATGTAAGTTCCTGAATTAAGATTGTCCCTTCATTTGTCTTTTAAAAATACCTTTCTGTAGTAATGTGGTTTTTACAATGTTTATTATAGATCTTTGGCAAAGGGGATTATCATTGTACTATCTTGATAGGTAAATAGTTCTATATCTTTTAATCTTTTGATGGTTAATTGAGTTGTAATTGAGCTTGATGGCATTGACAACTCAATTAAGCTTAGGTTCTTTCTTTAGGTTTTATTGCAAGAAGATCAATGATAATTCTCATACTTATGGTTTTGGTTCTCTTTAGGTTTGAAGAAGCTGCAGAGCAGTTTAGAATAGATGTTGCTGAGAACCCTAATGATACTGAGGAATCAATATGGTGCTTTCTCTGTGAAGCTCAATTATATGGAGTCGATGAGGCAAGGCAACGCTTTCTAGAGGTAAGTGATATAATAGATATGGCTAACAAGATAGTAAGTAAGCCAACATAGGCTCACCTTATAATGAATGACCTCTCTAATGAGTTGAGAATGTTTAAATACACAAGTGAGCAAGTTTGTTAGATAAAATGGCAGCAACAACCAAACAATGAAACACTAAGAGCATAAGCTCTTCAAACAGCAAGCAGAAAAACACAAAGCATCAAGAGCATAAGCTCTCGGTTGACAAGCAAAAGGAAAAAAAAATATGTTTGATTGAAACCGAATGATAATACCATTTTCATTTCATTTCAAAATATAGAGTTACAAAAGTGGAATGTTTACCTAACAATTTCCACTAAATTTGGCAACTTGCCAATTAATAATTAAAAAGATGAAAGCATTATAGCTATCATTATGAAAGCATATTAGCTATTATTATGAAACCAAGTTGCATATCAACTTGTTTCAATTATAGCTATCATTACAAATATTAAAAATAAACAAAATAAACAAAATAAACAAAATGCACCAAGTTGCTCCTTTGTTGCTTTACAGTCCATGTTCAACACTCCTCCTTGGACTGTAGGCAACAAACACCAATTGATTTCCTTAGAAATTCAAACCTGATTGTGCCAAGAGGCTTTGTCAAAATGTCAGCCAATTGATCTTGTGAGCTGCAATGTATTAGACTCACTTCTTTGGATTGGACAACTTCTCGAACAAAGTAAAACTTGAGCTTAAAATGTTTGGTTTTGCCATGAAAAACAGGATTTTTAGAGATGGCAACTGCTGACTGGTTATCCACCAAAATTTCAGTAGGCTCGAGCTGTTCTTCATTCAAATCACATAGCAACTTCCTAAGCCAAATGGCTTGATTCACTGCTGCAGCTGCTGCTATGTATTCGGCTTCAGCAGTAGACTGAGCAACAGTTTGTTGCTTCTTTGAACTCCAACTGAAAACTCCCGAACCAAGTGTAAAGAAGTAGCCTGAAGTACTTCTCATATCATCAACTGATCCACCCCAGTCACTATCTAAGTAGCCAGTTAATTTCAGCTCACTTCCTTTCTTGAACATTACACCAAACTTCAAAGTACCTTTGACATACCTGAGTATTCTCTTTGCTGCTTTCAAATGAGTTGTATTGCAACTGTGCATGAATCTAGACAGTAGACTAACTGAATGCATAAGGTCAGGTCTGGTTGCTGTCAAGTAAAGTAAACATCCAATCAGGCTTCTATACTCCTTTTCATCTACCTTTTCTTCATTTCCAAAGCTGCTTAGTTTCTCTCCCACAGCTAATGGTGTGCTCACTGGTTTGTTGTTTTCCATATGAAACTTAGTGAGAATTTTCAAGGCAAATGCATGCTGGCTAATAAAAATGCCTTGATCAGACTGGTCTACTTCCATACCAAGGAAGTAAGTCATGATTCCCAAGTCTGTCATGTCAAACATGTCTTGCATATTCTTCTTGAACTCCTGAATCAAATCGACCCTGCTTCCAGCCACTAATAGATCATCTACATATATTGAGACAATCAGCAAAGTCTCATCTTTGGACTTCTTTATAAACAAAGTTGGCTCACTCAAACTTTTCTCGAAATTGAGCTTAGACAGGTAAGCATCTATCCTGTCATACCAGGCTCGAGAAGCCTGTTTTAGTCCATAGAGTGCCTTCTTCAGCTTGTAAACCTTGTCCTCCTTTCCTTGGACTTTAAATCCATCAGGCTGTTCAACATAAATCTCCTCTTTAAGGAAGCCATTCAGGAAAGCTGACTTGACATCAAGCTGATAGACCTTCCACTGTTTCTGTGCAGCCAAAGCAAACAGGAGCTTTATGGTGTCCAGCCTTGCTACTGGAGCAAATGTCTCCTCAAAATCAATGCCAAACTGTTGATTGTACCCTTTCACCACAAGCCTTGCCTTGTGCTTGTTCAAAGAGCCATCAGCATTGAATTTGGTCCTGAAAACCCATTTGACACCTATGACCTTCTTCTGATCAGGTCTGTCTACCAGATCCCAAATGTCATTCTTATGGATCATGTCGATTTCAGCCTCCATAGCCTTCTTCCAGCTCCTGCTTCTTGCAGCTTCTTCATAGCTTGAAGGCTCAACAATGGCCACATTGCATCTTTGGTAGATATCAGCAATAGACCTGGTCCCTCTCACAGGAGTATCATCTACATTGGCATTACTGACTTCATTTTCTGCCAATTCCAGATTGTTGTCAATCTGCTCTTCTTCAAACTGACTTGTGTTAGAGCCATCTAGACTCCAAAGCCTTCCTTCATCGAATTTGACATCCCTGCTTACCAAAATCTTCTTGGTTGAAGGATCAAATACTCTGTAGCCCTTCTTGCAGCTACTGTAGCCAACAAATATACCAGGAACTGATCTCTTCTCAAGCTTGGTTCTTCTTTCTGCAGGGACAAGTACAAAACACATGCAACCAAACACTTTTAAATGGGAAACTGTTGGTTTAAGATCATACCATGCTTCAAAAGGATTTTTATCATTTAAAGCATGTGTTGGCAGCCTATTGAGCAGGTACACTGAGGTGTTGACACCTTCAGCCCAAAAAATGTTTGGAAGCTTGCTTTGAAACAACAAACACCTGGTCATGTTCATCACTGTTCTGTTCTTCCTTTCACATACTCCATTTTGCTGAGGAGTATACACTGTGGTCAATTGATGATGAATCTCAGCCTGCTCACATAGTTTCTGAAATCTTTCAGACAAGTATTCAGAACCATTGTCTGTCCTCAAGGCCTTAATCCTGTAGCCTTTTTGATTTTCTGCCAATGCCTTGAACTTTCCAAAAACTTCAAACACTTCTGACTTTTGTTTCATGAAATAAATCCAGCAAAATCTGGTCAGATCATCAATAAACAGTATAAAATACTTACTGCCATTCAGTGAAGGAGTCTTCATTGGTCCACAGACATCTGAGTGCACCAATTCAAGTCTTTCTCGAGCCCTCCATGCTTGGTTTACTGGAAAAGGCAACCTGGCCTGTTTACCAAGCTGACATACTTCACAAACAGACTCATTTGCATCAACCTTAATCATGTCCTCTGTCAAACTCATCTTGTGCAGCAAATTGAGTGACCTGAAATTGACATGGCCAAATCTTCTATGCCACAGATCAGCATTGTTAACTGAACTTGTATAGGCTCTTCTCTCAAGTTGGCTCACATCCAACATAAAACACCTATCTGCCATGGGTGCTGAAACAACTTCTCTACCAAGAATATCATTAATAATACAAGAATCATTCTTGAAAACTAGAGAGTAGCCTTTCTTAACCAGCTGACCTACACTAAGTAGATTTTGATCTATTTCAGGTACATAAAGCACATCTGAAATAACCTTGTTACCTGAACTAGTGTTGATCACAACATCACCTCTGCCTTTAGCTTCAATCAGATTCTCATTGCCTATTCTGACCTTTGAAGCAAAACTCCTGTCAAGATCCTTGAACAGGCTCTCATTTGATGCCATGTGATGTGAGCAGCCACTATCCACAAGCCAACTGCATTTGGATTTGCTTGTGGTTGTAGAACATGAGGCAGTGAAGACATGCTCCTCCTGAGCTTGAAGATCTTCAGCAGTCTTGGCTTGTACTGGCAGAGTTTGTGACTTTTCTTGATTTCTACAAATCTTTTCATGATGACCATACTGCTTGCAGCTCTTGCATTGGATGTCTGGTTTGTTCCAGCAATACTTCTCCAAATGGTTAGTCTTCTTGCAGTGAACGCATGGTGGAAACCTCCTTCTACCGACATCTTTCTTTGATCTTTCCCTCTTTTCAAACCAAGGCTTCTTAGCTTTCTGACTTGAGCTGGAGCCTTCTCTGACCTTTGCTTGAAAAGCACCTTCAGGACTTTCCTCCTGCCTACTTGCTCTTCTCTGCTCAAGTGCATAAAGTGAGTTAACCAACTCAGACAAAGAAATGGTTGTGAGATCTCTCGAGTCCTCCAATGAGGAGATTTTTGACTCAAACCTTTCAGGTAAGGTGGTAATAACCTTCTCAACAACCCTGCTGTCACTGAAATCTTCTCCAAGGAGTCTAATATTATTGACAGTAGCCATAATCCTATCAGAATATTGCTTGATAGTTTCTGACTCCTTCATCTTCAAATTTTCAAACTCCCTTCTAAGATTAATTACTTGTTGCTGCCTTGTCTTGTCTGATCCCATGAACTCCTCTTTCAGCTTGTCCCAAGCTTGTTTGGGTGAGTCACAGGCCATGATGCGAGTAAAAATTACATCAGACACTCCATTCTGTAGGCAGGCCATGGCTTTATGCTTCTTGGCTCGCTCCTCACCATGTTGCTTGATCTGAGCAATGGTTGGATTTGCTCTCAATGGTAGTGGCTCGACATCATTTTCAACTGCACTCCACAGATCAAGTGCTTGGAGGTAAGTTTTCATTTTAACTATCCAAATGTGGTAGTTTTCTCCAGCAAAAATTGGTAGTGGAGGAGGTGCAAAGCTCATGTTGCTGAAACTGATTTTGCAGAAGCAAAACTGACTTTGTTTTGAAAACTAAAACAAAACCACAAAGGTCCTCAAAGATAGGATGCTCTGATACCATTTGTTAGATAAAATGGCAGCAACAACCAAACAATGAAACACTAAGAGCATAAGCTCTTCAAACAGCAAGCAGAAAAACACAAAGCATCAAGAGCATAAGCTCTCGGTTGACAAGCAAAAGAAAAAAAAAATATGTTTGATTGAAACCGAATGATAATACCATTTTCATTTCATTTCAAAATATAGAGTTACAAAAGTGGAATGTTTACCTAACAATTTCCACTAAATTTGGCAACTTGCCAATTAATAATTAAAAAGATGAAAGCATTATAACTATCATTATGAAAGCATATTAGCTATTATTATGAAACCAAGTTGCATATCAACTTGTTTCAATTATAGCTATCATTACAAATATTAAAAATAAACAAAATAAACAAAATGCACCAAGTTGCTCTTTTGTTGCTTTACAGTCCATGTTCAACAAAGTTTGCTTTTTTTTTTATGAAGAACAGTTTTAACTTTGCATTTTAAGTGAGCTGACAACTACAAGTTGTCTTAATCTGGTTACTATCTAAATGTAGGTTGGAAGAGATCCACGGCCTGTCATGCAGGAAGCTTATAACTTGTTTAAAGATGGAGGTGATCCAGAAAAGGTATTGATTGAATTGAACACCCCTCCCTTGCAGTAATGTCCATGTAAACATGTATCCAAATATGCAGTTTGGTTTTACTTTAATGTTTCTGAATGAATAATTAATTTTGCTGTGTAGCTTGTTGCTGCTTTCACCAATGGACCACAGTACTTCTATGCTTCTTTATATGCAGGACTTTACTATGAATCTCAGGTTTGTTCTGGTCCTTCAGTTGTTACTACATCCATTAGCTTTGTAATGTATGTGTCACACTCGGTCAGGGTGAGCGATGGATGTATTTGATGTTTCTTGAATTGTTGTGTACTGCTTTTCACTTTGCAGAAGAAAGCAGATGCAGCCAAAGTTCATATACTTTCCGCATGCAACTCTCCTTATGGACAAAGGTTTGAACTAAGAATGTATTCACATTTAGGACCACTGCTACTAATAGCAATACAACATCATTACAAATTGCCCCTATTTCTTTTTCAGGTCTGATGACTACATGGCTTCCCTTGCCAAAGTTCACTGTCTTTGTCGAAATTGGACCTCTGAGTGAAGTTCCTCGCTCAAGCTTAGTAAAATGAATTTAAAAGCTGGTTTCAGAGAAAAAAGTTGAATAAATCACCGCAATAACACTCCATATGGTGAGTTGGAGTCTGAGATAACATGTGAATGTTGAATAGCTTATACACTATTATTTTAGACATTCTCAGCATGCAGTGTTCTTGAGTACCAAAGAAGAGAAATCTAGAAAAGAATGTAAACTGATGAACCCTTGTTAAGTTTCTGCAACTTGGTGTTGAATAGCGATTTGTTAAATTCTGACTCGTTAACGATCTGTATATCAATACAAGAAAAACTTGGTTTGTCTATTGCAGCTTCAGTTTTTGGCTCTAGCAACCACGAAAATTGGAAGAACGGATGCAAAGTTCGGGTCTAAACTCCATTATTGCTATACTTCAGGAAACTAATTTGCAGAAGCAAGGATTTGATTAAGCCTTAACCCAAACTTAAGATGCAAAGTTGTGATATTTTGAAGATTCTAAAATGTTTTTAGATTGTTTGTACCTCTAAATAGGCTCCAAGTTAGTGTACAATGGATAGTTGACAAAAGAGCAAGCTTTAACACCTGTTGACAGTGACAAAATAGTTCCTTTTTGAAGTTTCAAGTACAACTCTGGGTGATTTCACCTTTGTTTCTTAATCTAAAAAATACCCACTTGATGAATCCTTTAAAGGTAATTCATAAATTTGGAATTTTTCTATGTTTGAAAGTTTTCATAATGATAATAAGCTCTATAAAGTTGATAGAAATATTCAATGAAACAACCAATTGGTTGAGTATCTTGCAAATCCAGGTGACTTAGCCGTACACGACAAAAATGTAACTATAATTATCAATAAATTATCTCTTTTTTTTATTAATATTTTCTTGTTGGAATAAAGAATCAACTAAAACAAATTCTTGATAGATACCAATCAATTAATCAACTTGTTAAAAAAAAAAACACTAGTTTTAAGCATAAAAGGTATCTCAAATCTCAAACATGTGCCCCTTTTTAGCATATTCTTTTATTGGTAGCACATAGAAGAAAGGATATTCTTAAAAGCGATTCTATAACAGCATATGCCGTATTGAATTAGCACTTTATGAACGTAAAAGATAAAAATATGTCATGACATCATAATCCATTTCACTAAAATTAGCCCATAATTTAATTTGCTCAGGCTTCTAAGGTTATGTCTGTAAGGAACAAATTTGCTTAGAAGGTAAAATACGTAAAAAAAGGAACAGGCAACTGGATTTAATACATGACACATAGCTACAGAACCTGTTTTGTCACCAATATCAGCAAATAAATTACATGCAATCTCAAATCATTATAGCCCTATTTTCCAGTAAATATAATCTCAAAAAGTTTGGTATATTATTAACTGAAGGACACTATATAAATTATTGCTCTTGTTTTTGTTCTGTCTGCAAGTTTTTTCATCTAAAACAAAACACATAGGAAGTATAAGTGGGACATGCCAATTCGAATTGTTGGGATTTTGGCAAGGAGTTTTCAATGTCTTCAGAGAGACTCATTGCAGAAAATGTTATGCGGTCTGATGAACCAAGGTATGGTTCAACAGCGACATTGGCATGGTCTGGTTCCTTCGTACGCTGTGGTGAAAACGATTCCATCTTCGAAGAACTTCCAAAGGCAACCATTGTATCTGTTTCGAGGCCTGATACAGGAGATATGAGTCCCATGCTTCTATCTTACACCATTGAAGTTCAATATAAACAGTTCAAGTGGAGATTATTGAAGAAGGCTTCACAAGTTCTATATCTACACTTTGCGTTGAAGAAGCGTGCGCTTATTGAGGAATTTCACGAAAAACAAGAACAGGTTTTCCCTTTTCCCTTGCACTTTATGCTATTTTCTATGCTTGCAGACTTGGTCATAAATTTTCTTTGAGCTTTTCATTGCATTATTCTTATGGCATAGGTTAAAGAATGGCTTCAAAGCTTAGGGATAGTTGACCAGGTTGCGGTCGTGCAAGATGATGATGAACCTGATGATGGAGCCTTCCCGTTACACAACGAAGGAAGCTCGAGAAATAGGTGAGTGTATACTGTTTTCTATGGATTGTGCTCTGTAGGAGAACCCTCCTCTACCATTGCTTGCTGTTTTTAGTTCTTAATTATTTGATCCTTAATGCAGAAATGTTCCATCTATTGCTGCTTTGCCAATTCTTCGCCCCACATTAGGAAGGCAGCAAACTGTTTGTGACAAAGCCAAAGTGGCAATGCAAGGTTATTTGAATCATTTCCTGGGAAACTTAGACATAGTGAACTCTAGAGAGGTGAGCATATAATATTTTCTTTTGTGAGTCAATATTTGATTCATTTTCTTATTCAAAGCCTAGCTTGTTGGACTATTCACTTGTATGCCCTGCATCATTGAAACTAGTGGTTCCAAACTTCAGGTATGCAAATTTTTGGAGGTATCTAAGTTTTCGTTTTCACGGGAATACGGCCCAAAGTTAAAAGAAGGATATGTTATGGTGAAGCGTCTATCGAAAGTCACCGGAGATGATGATGTCGGATGCTTTCCATGCCAATGGTTTAGCTGCTGGAGTAACAACTGGAGAAAGGTAGTTGAATTTCCAATCTGCGAATATGCAGAAGAAACATTAAATTTATACCAATGCTCAATAACCATGTACAGTCTGCAGTATTTTCATAACTATTGTTGTTTCTCATTGTTAATGCATGTAGGTATGGGCGGTTATGAAACCGGGATTCTTGGCCTTGTTGGAAGATCCTTTTGACACAAAGCTTTTAGACATTATTGTTTTTGATGTACTACCAACCTCGAATGATGATGTGAAGTCTCAGGTCTATTTAGCAGAACAGATAAAAGAACATAACCCTCTGTACTATGCATTTAGGGTAAGCTATATCGATGCATCTGAAACATAAATGTGTTTTCCAGTTATTTCTACGACTTGTGGATGAAATCAAGTTTCTTTTCTATCAACATTAGCTAAATGAAAGTTCCC
The DNA here is from genome assembly GCF_007990345.1 of Gossypium hirsutum. Classification (NCBI taxonomy): domain Eukaryota; kingdom Viridiplantae; phylum Streptophyta; class Magnoliopsida; order Malvales; family Malvaceae; genus Gossypium; species Gossypium hirsutum. Next base: position 112,882,063 of record NC_053434.1, read on the forward strand.
TTTACGTTAAAATCTAACAATGGAAATGTGAAAAGGTCTCTTGTGGAAGTTGGAGCATGGACTTGAGAGTCACGAGTAATGGTAAAGCTAAACAATGGGTTGCTGCCATTAATGATGCAGGCGTAGGGGCCCCTGAGGGCTGGTGTTATCCTCACCGTTTCAGTTCCTTTGCTCCTCCAAGAGGTTTGAATGAAGATGGCAGTCAATCTCAATGGTATGTTGATGGTAAAGCTGCATTTGAAGCCATTGCTTCTTCGATAGAGAAGGCAAAATCAGAGGTTCATAGCTTCCTATGCCTATTGTTTGTATATGTCAATCCCCATTTAGTCTTCGAATTCAATGATCTGAATCTTTTTTTATGCAGATATTCATTACTGGCTGGTGGCTCTGCCCAGAGCTATATCTGAGGCGCCCTTTTGAAAGTAATCCTTCTTCTCGGCTCGATGCACTACTAGAATCAAAAGCTAAGCAAGGAGTTCAGGTGCAAACAGTTCGCTCTCTGTTCAATCCATAAATATAATATCACTATCATATTGATTGCTCTTCATTATATGAACTAAAATTAACCATGCAGATTTACGTTCTTCTCTACAAGGAGGTTTCCATTGCTTTGAAAATCAATAGTTTGTATAGCAAGAAACTGCTTCATAACATTCACGAGAACATAAAGGTGCTGCGTTATCCTGACCATTTGTCGACAGGCATATATTTATGGTATGCAGCTTAGAGATGAAAACTCAATCCACATTTCCGATACAAACACCAATCATCTGCATTTTATTGACATCGAATTAAATAGAGAATTACATCTTATGTTATTTGTTTTGTGTTCAATTATTGTTTTGCTATGGTTAAATGCAGGTCCCATCATGAGAAACTTGTTATTATTGATTACCAGATATGCTTTATTGGAGGTTTAGATTTGTGCTTTGGACGGTATGACACGGCTGAACATAGAGTTGGTGATTGCACTCCCGTTACATGGCCCGGGAAGGACTATTATAATCCCAGGTATATTTCTTTTATGGATAGTACTGACACTGATTTAACTAAGCATCTCCAGAGCTGATTAATAATGAGGATTATATGTGCAAACTAGCTTTGCATGCTGATAAACATTTGTATTCAATTATTCCATCAACTTATCAAGTTGAAAGAAATGTTAGGCTACTTCAGAAAGTTTGACATTATTTGTGTATTCTTTGATGGTTCTGTTTAGAGAATCTGAACCTAATTCTTGGGAGGAATCAATGAAAGATGAACTGGATCGAGGAAAATATCCTCGTATGCCATGGCACGATGTCCATTGTGCTCTATGGGGACCACCTTGTCGAGATGTTGCTAGGCACTTTGTTCAACGTTGGAATCATGCCAAGGTTACTCTTTCTTCACTTCGGGCTCTTTGAGCACATGTTTCTTGTCTTGGCCAAAGTTTACGTTTCCGACGCATGTAAGTTGTTTGTTTTCAGAGAAATAAAGCCGTACATGAGCAAAAAATTCCATTACTTATGCCTCAACACCACATGGTCCTCCCTCATTACATGGGAAATAGTGAGATTGACATTGAATGTAAGGGAGATGTCAATCAGAGAGAACTCAGCAGACAAGAATCTTTTTCCTCACCATCGCCCTTCGAAGACATCCCGTTGCTTTTGCCCCAAGAATCCGATGGACTTGCTGTTTCTAATGGAGACCAAAAGTCAAATGGTCTGTGCAGTAGGTTCAATCCTTCGTCTCAGAAACATGGAGATGATGCGAGATCCTCATCTTCTCAAGAGTTTGAAGTTGACTCCTTAGGTTCAGATGCACAAATTACGGGTACCGCAGACGACCATTATTGCATGGATCCTCAAAGGGTCCTGGAAGCGAATGAAATGCCACAATCATATATGGAAATTCCTGATGAATGGTGGGAAACAACTGTTACTGACTATAATGAAGCTTCTATAGGTGAATATGGAGAGATCGGTCCTCGTATACCATGTCATTGTCAGGTTAGCTTTGCTCTTGAAAGCCAATAAAACTTTATTGGGCTGTCGTACGTGAGTCTACACAGCTCTTTTATTCGGATTTTCATCTTTCTTAAAATACACGTGTTTGATATCTTTGTCTACAGGTTATCAGAAGCGTCAGCCAGTGGTCTGCAGGAACGAGTCAAACTGAAGATAGTATTCATAGTGCTTACTGTTCCTTAATTGAGAACGCAGAACATTTTATTTACATTGAGGTAACATAAGTTGCAGTAAATTGAAGTCCATGGTTAACTGAGTTGTCAGTTTTTTATACTAACTATTTTGCTGTTTCTATTGGTTGATTGCTTGTAGAATCAATTTTTTATATCAGGTCTTGCTGAAGACGAAATTATACAGAACCGAGTTTCAGAAGCATTGTACAGACGGATTCTGCGAGCGCACAAAGAAGAAAAATGTTTTCGAGTAATTGTAGTTATACCACTCTTACCAGGCTTCCAGGTATGATTCTTTGTATGAGATCCTGATTTCTAGTTTCAAATCTGAGATGCTTAGCCATTTCTTTCTTGGTGATCAACAGGGAGGTCTCGATGACTTTGGTGCTGCAACTGTTAGAGCCTTAGTTGACTGGCAATATCGAACAATTTCGAGAGAGAAAACTTCGATATTGCATCATCTGAAAACAAAACTTGGACCTAAAACATGGGATTACATTTCCTTTTATGGTCTGAGATCATACGGTAGACTTTCTGATAGCTGTCCTATCGCTACAAGTCAGGTATTCTTCTTGTATTACATGTTTTCACCTTTATATGCCTTTTGACATTTGAATTTGTAATGAAAAAAGTTCAAAATATTTTATTGAACATATTCTCATTTTGATACAGGTTTACGTGCATAGCAAGTTGATGATTATAGATGATCGTCTTGCTGTGATTGGTTCGTCTAATATTAATGACAGGAGTTTGCTTGGATCAAGGGACTCCGAGGTACTTTACGTTTCTCTTTTGATTTTCAAGAGACTCACACCTTGTAACATAAGATGTTCAATATCGGGAAAAGTAGTTTTCCGTAACACATAGGTTGAGGATGACTGTGATAACATCAAAGGCAGAAGTTATATTACCTCATTATAGAATCATCAATCATCACTAGGCTACCAATTCCTTTGAACGGGTTTTGAGGGTTCACTCCAAGCTCATATTTGCTCATTATATTCTTACATTAATGGACAAATTTATATGCAGCTCTAATCTGCTGTTGAGAAAGCTGTCTTGTAATTGACAATTGATTGCCTGTTGTAGATTGGAGTAGTGATTGAAGACAAGGAGTTTCTTGAATCATCTATGAACGGAGAGCCTTGGAAGTCCGGAAAGTTTGCGCATAGCTTGCGGTGCTCGCTGTGGTGTGAGCACCTTGGCCTTCATCCAGGAGAGGTTGGTTCAAAGGATCAATATTAACACTGCCTTATATCAGCATAATTTCTGGTTCATGCATATATCATCATTGATGAACCAGCAAAATTATGGTTCCTATACAATGTAGTTAATCCATTAAAATCTCTTACTTCCTTCAGATCAGTAAGATCAATGATCCTGTGTTGGAACAAACTTACCGAAAACTATGGGTAGCAACCGCAGAGGTAAGATAATAGGTTCCATAGGTACTTCTCCTACTTCATTTGCTGTTGACTAATGTTGCATTAAAATCTGACAGACTAACAGCAAGATTTTCCAAGATGTCTTTGCCTGCATCCCAAATGATCTAATACTCTCGAGGTACATTCTGACAGAGATATCATCTCGTTTTTTGTTCTATAACATTGATAAATTTCTTTCTCAAATGATATGTTTCCACTTTAAACACAGAGCTGCTTTAAGACAAGACATGGCCAATTGGAAAGACAAGCTTGGGCACACCACCATTGATTTAGGTGTTGCACCAGAGAGACTAGAAACTGTAGACAATGAAGAAATTAAAACTGAAGATCCTATGGAAAGACTGAAAATGGTTAAGGGACATCTTGTTGTATTTCCTTTGAAGTTCATGTCTCAAGAAGATTTGAGACCTGTATTTAATGAGCGTGAGTTCTATGCTTCTCCTCAAGTGTTTCACTGATTACATATATATGTCTATGTATATAACAATTAGACGGAAAAAAATTGCAATTTTTTTCCTAATCATTCAGCTGATTGATTCTCTTCAAATTAAATAAAATGATAAAATAAGTTTAAACTAAACCAAGGGAATCGGTCCTGTATAAAACACATATTTTCGATATGCCTCCCTCAAGTTAGGGGGTGAGTAACAACACTTGCAAAATTTTATAGATCTTTGGTAAGAGAATTAGCAAGTTGATCTACAACAAGAATGTGGACAACTTCAAGATTCCTACGCTTGATGTGAGTATAAAAAATGAAATTCAATTTCCAAATGTTTCATCTTGCTGTAGTGAAATATACGTCGGCACCAAAAAGTAGCACCAAGATTGTTTGAGAGGCTAAGCAAGAGGAACTTGCAGGTCTTTCAGGAGATCCATTACCCAAAAAGCCTTATAGCACTAGCAATAGCAAATTATTCTGCGTTAGTTAGTCATTGAGCCATTGTTGATTGTTTCTTAGAAGACCAAAATAAAGCAGATAGCTAATGGTAGATATCCTATCACTATGATCTCCTGTCCAATCCTCATCAGAATAGATAGAGATTGGGATCAAGAAGATGCAAAATATGGGGGGCATGACTAGTAGTGTGTGTTAAGCAATAAAGCACTCATTTCACTGCTTTCCAAAAACAGAGGGACTATGCATAAACTGAGGCAATTTCTTTGTGACCAAAACTTACATCAAGTACTGAAGTTTACCTAACACTCTCCAAAATTCAATAGCATCAACAGGATGACTACCATCATTGAGAACTAGAGAAGCTATCAGCTCCTTTGTTTTCATCCTGGTTTCATGCAGAAGTTCACGAATGTACTTGACCTGAGTGAGAAAAAACCCATTTGTTGTTAGTACTACTTCAATACCCAAAAAAAGAACTTGAGAATACTAAGGTCTTTGAGAGCAAACTTGAGAGAGAGTGTGGTGATTATCTACTTGACAACTACACTTTGATTTCTGGTCAGTATTATATCATTAACATTAATAAGTAGTTAAATTAGAGTACTATATTCACTATAAACAGATAAGGAAACTAATTAATTCCTTGTACCATTGTTGTGGAGCTTGTTTAAGCCCATAAATAATCTTTTTCGATCTGCATGCATTAGTAGAATTCTTAGAATCTTCAAATCTCGATGGTTGTCGCATAAACACATCTTTCTCAAGCTTGCCTTGCATAACAGAATTATCAATATCAATTTGATACAGAGACCAACCATTTGGAACTGCAAAAGATAAAACAAAATGAACAATGCCAAACTTGACAATTAGGCGAAAAGTTAAAGTGGGTAATCAAACCCTCCTTTCTTTGTGCATCCTTTGACTACAAGCCTGGCCTTGTAGCAATCAATGGTTCCGTCTAGTTTAGTCTTCACTTAAAAAATCCATTTACAATCAACAACGTTCAAATACAGATGGTTAAGAATTAGTTGAGGTGGATTCACAAGCACAGGATACAGAGTTATATCTAGAGAAGCTAGTGAATTTGAAGTTAATGCGTAAAAATTCCTTACGTAAGATATCATCTCACGAGGACCATACTGGTTATTAACTACTTAATTTTATCTTATATCAAGAAACTCAATTTTTAGTTACTCTTTAAATTAAACTAAAAAAATTATAAAAATTTTATTAAACTAAAATCATGAAAATTATTACTTTCTCAATCAATTTTTAAGGTCTTGAAACTTTATATTCACCTATTTCAATTAATCAATTATCTTTCGTTTCATTGTTCAATCTATGTAGTTACTAACTTAAAACTCAATAGCATTAACTAGACCATTCCAGTATCTAACTAAGTTAATCCCCCTTGTCTAATAGTTATATTCCTATGCTAGGCAAGTTGAGTAAAGTCACTACGAACAAACCTATTGGGTTGATTGAGGCATAAGATATATTTCTATTTTAGTCGCAAATTAACTTGTTCGTCGGCACTACTAAAGTTAATCCTAATCCATTCCGTCTAGATTTAAACCTCAATTTTTTCTCTTTCGAGACAAATCAAAGTTATCATATTAATACAACTTGGTGGCCAGACAAACATATTAAATAAGCATGAGGCTGAATAAATAAGTAACAATGATTGAAACAATTGAAAAGAGAATAAATTAATTAATTAAAAATAGGATTCATCATCATTCCAAGAAAATAGAGTTTAGTTTATGTTGATTTGAGAAAACATCATAATAAGAAAATCAAAACAAACTTGCATCAAGAGAAAGTAAAAAGAAACAATCTAGAAAGAAGAAAAAATTATCAAACTAATGTTGAGCGCTCTGAATCTCTTTTTCTTCTCGTCTTTGTAAATTTGAAGTTCCCCTTGACGTGAGAGAATTTTTCTTAGCCTCCAAATTGATTTCTCTCTCTTTTTCCCCTCTTCTTTCCTTAAATCATGTCACCCCTTATTATTTTTAGGGTTTTAATTGCTCTACTCCACTGAGTGCAAAATTGTAATGGAGCAGATTGCTTGTTTGAAAATTCTGAATTAAATATTGTTCAATCAATTATCTTGAATATTGAATATTGAAAATCACTAGTTTCTCAATCAATTTTTGAAGTCTTGGAAATTTATCTTCACCTATTTTAGTTAATCAATTGTAGTGGAACAGATTGCTTGTTTGAAAATTCTGAATTGAATATTGTGCTCCACTGCACTAAAATCCGATAGAGCAAAAGACATTTCTTCACTCTTTTTTTTACTCCATGCTCCAAGTCTTTTATTCTTCATTCGAAACTTACAATGTAGAAGAAAAAATAGAAAGTAAATCTAAGTTAATTCTAAAAATGATAAAAACCAAATAAATCATAATTAATTTGAAAATATATATAATGCACTAAAAACTAATCTAAATGTTAAAACTACTTCCTAAAACACTATAATAGTTATACTAAAACAACTCTAAAGATGAGAGTTATAAAAAGTAGAAGGAATAAGGTGAATAGAGTGCCGAAGCTTAGTTTAAATATTGGATAATATATCAAAAAAATGTATTATTATTATTTTGATATATTAAAAATTAAGGTTATGTCACTTATTTATTGATCAAGAGTTGTTACTATTTATATTGATGAGTTATATTTCTTGTTACTAAAAACTATTAGCTTTACATGTACTTCGATTTTGTACAATTTTAGACATGAAATTTTTATTTGGCCAAATTCTCATAAATTATTAACACAACTATTGATAATTTCATGCTCATATATTACATACACATATGATTATATTTATCCAATATAAAAATAAATTGATATATTTATTTCCTTAAATGTGCATGATTGAATCAAAATTAAAGTTTCATATAGATATTTGAACCACAATCAAAGTTTCATGTATATAATTGCATCAAATTAAAGTTCATGTATTAAATTGCACATTGAATCAAAGTTCATGTATAATTTTGGGATTTATCCCTTTTACTTATTATTAACAAAAAGTTATGATTAGTAATATGTAATGAATAATTGTGTTCATTCTTAGTAGATATACCTATTCAAATAGACAACTATTGAATAGTTATGTCTCTATGAAGAGATAATAGAAATTCTATAAATAGGAGAGGAATTTCAACTACATGATTTACTAAGATATACCAAGAATTCAGAAACAAAAATTTCTATATTCTCCTCCATCTTCTGATATTCAAAGATTATTCTATAAAAATTAATTACTCTAGGAGTTCTTTATAGAATTTGATACTCTTGTAGATTATTTTCGCTAGTACAAAACATAGATAATGGCTAATCCAAGTCCATTTATATGCGTTCATTTAAATTTTTTTTAAAAATATGTTATTTTTATTTAGGCCAAATGCTCAAATCGGGATGAAATCTTTCGGGTTGCTCGCATAAGTAAAAAACCCTTCAAAATGATCAAATAAGGGTTAAGTTTTTTTTCAATTAGCTCAAATAAGGGCTTTTAACACTTCACCTAAATTTGTAGTACAAAATTAGGTGATACACACATGACAGTTGAGTCACATATTAGTTAAAAATATACTTTGAAATCTAATAAATGACGTTTGAAAAACTTTTATTTAAGCATTTTAAAAAATGTTGGACCCTTATTTTACCAATTTAAGATGTTTGACCCTTACATGAGCTGTTATATTACCATTTTTGAAAGATTTAACTCTTATACGAGTAACTCATAAAAAAAATTGGTCTTAATTTAGCCATTTATTTTTTCATTTAATATCTAGTAATTTTATACATTTTTTGAACAATTTAAGTTTTTTTTATCATTACATTATAGTATTACATATTTAATTTTAATGACATAAATTGAATAAATTATCAAACTTAAATGAATAATATGATTATTTTAACATATATACAATTGACAGCACATTATTTTTTTTCATTTAACTGTATATAAATATTTCTTTTTAATAAAATGTCGAAAATTATTTATAGCCTCTACCCAATCCTTAAATAAGCTTGAATTTATGTCCTCTCATATTATCAATAATGTTAATGCTAACTGAGCTAAAACTCAATCGGCTAATGTATATAAACACTTACATGTGTATGATTGTAGAGTTAAGATTATGGGTTTAAGGTGATGATAGGTGTTTTAACATTGTTAAATCCATAGTGGATCTTGTAATTATGGAATCAACCTTTTTACCTTATCCTATCATATTAGATATTTGCCTTGTTTTTAAAGCAAAATACACTAATCTAAAGTAGATTATATACATACACTAAGTGGCCATGCTAAAAAAAATAATATGAGATTATGTATATAGTATATGTATATATATGCTCATATATATAAGGTTTAAGTTTGATTCGAATTTCAGTATCATCTTAAATTTTACTGATATTTATAAATGATTAATATGATTATTTTTCTTTAATTTTTTAAAAGTATTTTTATTTATTTAGGATTAATTATATCAACATTCTTAAATTATGGTTTATAGTTTAAATCAATTTTTAAATTTTAAAATATTTTAATTGAGTCCTTAAAGTATCGTATTGTATTAACCTAGTCGTCATCTTGGCAGCTAAACACAAGTTCAAATATGACATGAAGTATATAAAATATTGTAATATTACTTTTGTTAGCACATTAATTTTTTCTCATATTATTGCATTAGTTTTGTAAGCCACTCGTGCTGTAAGTACACACATTTAAAATTTAATCCATATCTAAGTTGATATTCAATGCCTAAACTATCAACTAGACTAATGAGTGGACATAATTGATATGATATTGATATTTTGATAATTCAATTAGAACGTGTTGAAATAAAGAACCAAATTAGAATCTAGCCATAGTTTGAGGAATCTAATTGAATTAATTGTTTTATTTATTATCTAGTAAATTTATATACTTTTATTTTATTAATTTAAAAAAAACAATTTAACAAATTTTTAAAATATTTATATTTTATACTATATATTTCATTTTTATATGGTATAAATGGAAAAGTATATAAGAGTAAGCATGATATAAAATTGAAAATTATATCTTAAACGGGTTTCATTTATTTGTCTATATTCATTCTTTGAGTTTAATATTTTAAACTAATTTTTTTTTAAATGCTAAGTGAATCTTTAGCTTAAACAGAACGCCCAACTCTAATACATAACTACTACATGATATTTGTACTTTTCAGTTTGAATGTATATGAACATTTATGAACATGATTAAGGCCAATAAAACTTTGGTTAAAATTGATGATAAATTTATGATTCGAGAATTTTTATGTTTGAAATTTAAATCCCACATCGGTTGATATTTATATATAAAGGATTATAAAGATGTCCATTATGTGTAAATTAAGATTATCCTTCTTCTTTTTTCCGTTTTGAAAGATTATCCTTAAGTGGGTTGTTGCATTGTTTAATCCATAGTGGATCTTATAATTAAGGAATAAATCCTTTTGCCTTATCCTGTTTTTTTTAATAATCAAATCCATTAATATAAACTAAGATTATTGTACGTAACCATGTGGCCATAAACTTCAACATCAATTACCATGTACATTTACATAACCTTTCACGTTATAGATAATGGAATTGAATGGAAGAATAGGCAAATGGCGGAAATATCATCCATTGCAATGCCTTTCCTCTTCTTTTTCCATGCCCGGGCTGCACTCTCGACCAGATGCTTTGCGGCTTTTGCCTTGTCCGGTGTCGAAGATACTATCCGAATCGCTTCTTCGTTCGAAATAACATCCCATACCTGCAGCAACCAAGTGTCGAAAATTGTTAGCTTAATTTAAGCACGCTTCGAGTGTCTCCACTTTCGAATTCGAGTAACAAGATTCGGTCGCGTTTTTATCACATACGCCATCGGTTGCGAGAACAACAAACTGGTCTCTACTGGTTATATGTCTTTGCGTGACTTCGGGGACGGAAATAAGTCCATAATCCTTAATGCAGTAATCTCCGAAAGCTCGAGACATAGCTAGTCCTGGCGACTCCTCATCGGGCAGCCAAACCCTGTGAACCCCTGGCTCATCATGCAAACAGAATACCCGACCTTTGCATTGAGTTATCCGCTCAGCCTCCTCTGCTAGCAAGACCAAACCGAAAAGCATAAGAATTCATAACTGTTTCGATGTATCGTTTACGATATTCAAGTGTATGGCAAAGTACTCACGAGGTAAATTCGGCTTGAAATCGACAGTGAGCTGAATGGGAACCAAATTTCCATCATCTGAAGTTGTAGCCAAAACAGCCCGAGAGTCACCAATGTTGGCTACATATATGAGGTCACCCTGGCCAATATAAATGTCATATAAGTTCAACAATTGGTATGTCATTACAAGAATTAAAAGCTTCAGTTACCTGTCTAACAATTGTCAAGGCAGTCGTTCCGCTATAAAGGGAATCGATCTTCCTACAATGCTCAAGCTCACGATCGACAATGGCGCAAGTCTGCAGATAAGAATGCTTCCATATATGAAACCTGTGATGCTTTTTATCTGATTCTAAATCGAAATCCGGGTCGAGCGATGCCTGAGCTAGAGTCTCTTGCCAATTACAAAGCAAGGACGACGGCATCGATTCTCGGACCCTTTTCGCAACAAAATGACCCCACGGTCCGTGACCATCGAAGATGCCGCAAAACAGCATGTCTGCTTGACATCCAAATTCCTATTCCAAGTAAACAGAATCCATTAAAATGATATGCAATCAATATGTTAAGTAAAATGCTAATGGGGTAATGGCTTTTACCTCCCATACAATAGTACAATCCTGGTTCACTCCTTTTCTGCCCCTTTTGGAGAAAACTGAGGCAAAATTGTTGGAACCATCAATGTTTACAAAACCAGATGACCTTAAAATCAGGTCATTTTTCTTGGCATCCTTTGCCATGGCCTCTGCAGCTTCTCTTCCATCACCATTCCCTGGATTTTTCCCTCTTCTTATAGAAAATGACCTTGCTAATCCATTGAACATGGAGGAAAACTGACTCATTCTCTCTACAATTCAATACCCACTATCACAAAATTAGATACTGTTTCCTTTATGTAGCTTTAAATTTTGCCTGTTCACATTAAATATAGAATATTCATTATGACAAGGAATTCCAATAACACCACATCACATAAACTGGTTGCTGGGAAAATGATACTGGGAAAAAATAGAACTTGAAATTGCTGTCTTTTTAGTATGTTGAAGGGACCAACAAGTTGGAACTTGAATAGTAAGACAGGAAATCTAGAGTTGACTAGAAGTTCATGTTAGTTGAAATTTTCCCTTTATAGTAACGGCAAAAAGAAAACACTAAAAGGAAATAGAATCTTGGATTTTCCTTAGCTAATTATAGGGACCTTCTGTTTGGTTTTCCAGAAAATCAAAGAAAACACCAGAAAAAAGAATTTAAGATCCTATGTGCAATACTACTCATTTCACTGTTGAACTTGTTTCTGTTCTTGAAGTCTCAACAAACTATCAAGTTATCTCAAATTCAATATAAAAAGTATTCATTAAAATGAATCAAAAGTTTATCTTTAAGGGGGAAAAATCCAAAATTTTAACAAGACCAACTTTTTTTTTCAGTTCTTGGGAAAGTACTTGTAAGAAAATTCCAAAACAAAAGCTGTAAATGAAAAAAAAAAAAAGAAGAAAAGACAGCTCAATTTAGCTCAAATCTACTCGAAACAAAGCAAAAATAAAACCCAAAAACCATCTTTGTTGTCATCCACTCTCTGAGAAATATGAAACAAACATACATAGATGATGTAATAAAACCTCAGGAGTAAATGGTTTGCCGGGAAGCAGACGCAAGCAGCCGGAAAGTGTTGACGTGATCCTTACAAGAAAAGCTGAGAAACCGAGAAGGAGAAGATGAACATGGATCAGAAAAACAGCCCATAGCAGTATTCTCCTTTGGTTTGGTTTGTTTGGGTCTGGCTTTTAAAAGCTCTTTTTTATCTATGGAGAAGAAAACAAAGAAAAAGAAAGACAAGCTTTTTACATGTATTTTCATGCAGATACCAAAACAAATCCTGCTACAGTAAACTTTTTTTTATTAATTTAACACTTTAATTAACGTTAAATGAAGACAACTCAATCCTTCTTCTCTTAAAACAAAATGGTTCATTGTGGTATAATTAATTAAAGACCTAATTTTAATTAATTAACTCATTTAACAAGGATTTGAATATTTAGATGTTAGGTAATTAAAATAGCACGAGCTTATATAAATATATGAGAATGTGAATCATGGAAGTTAAGTGAGATAGTAAGAATTTTTTTTATTTTAATTAATAATAGAGAATTCAATTCTCGTCCTGAATATGAAGTAACTTTAAAATTTATAATTAATACTTATTTTCTTAACTGCCTACAAAATATGATTTATTAAAATATTATATATTAAAAAACCCAAATGATTGGTAAAATAAAATAACTTTTTTTTCTATTTTTCTTGTTCTAAATTAAACAATATATGATTACAGATAATAACAGTTGACTTTTGTGTGTACATATATGAATATATGTATATATACATGAAATGGAATGTCCTCTTTTTTCTATTCTAGAATTTACACATATACTTATTAAAATATATCTTTATTTTAGAATAGACAAATTATTGTAGTCCACAGTTGTACACGTGGCCAATTTGTAACCATTTGGTTCTTCCACAGACCAAAACAGTCCTCCAACATTAAACTATCATTATGATATTTTCAACAAAAGAAGAAACCAATTTCTTGAAATAAATATATATATATTTAATTGAAAACAATTAAAAATAATTATATATTTTTAGAAAGATACAGACCAGGTCCTAAGTATTACTTAATATTCTTAAAGCAAGATGGGGATGTCTTTATATAACATACCATAATGACAAATTCAAAAATATTACGCTATTTTAAAGAATATTCATATTAATAATGAAATACACTTAAATTATAATATAGATTTAATTATTTTTTATTAAAAATATAATTTAATTAAATTTTAAATTTAAGGGTTAAAATGATAAAATAAATAATTAAAATCAAGATGACATAAAAAAAACATTAGAGATTAAATTAATTATTATGTCATTTGAAAATGCAATATTCGACCTTACATTTAACCGATTACTTTATTAAATTATTTTTAATTTAAATTAAACTATAAAAGCAAACATATAAAGAGAAAGAAAAAAAAATAAAATCATTTCTTACAATTAAATTAAATAAATTTTGAAATATTTAATATACATACACCTAAAGAAAAATAAAAAGAGAGAGTATAAAACAGAAATATGATTATGAGAAAATTTTTAAAAATAAACTTACATATATTAATTAAAATAAATATTATATTTAAGAGATACTTGTATTAAAATATGATGTAATTTATAAATTTATTTAATAATAATCAAAATAATTTATTGAATAAAAAAATAATATAAAATAATAAGTAAATCAATAAAGGATATTTTTATTTTTATTCAAAAATTTAATAAATAAAATTTAAGAGATAATTTTTTTTTGTGACAATAAAACATTACCTAACTAATTACATAGAAACATTGTGAAAAGAAAAAGCACCCTTAGACTTGTCCATTACAAGAATTGTCCATTACAAGAAAGCTTGAACCATCGTGGAGGAAAATAAAAAAACCTGCTAATCTTCTTTTTCGACCAAAGCTTGTTTAGTTAAGCAATCTGTAATTTGATTCTGTTCTCTCAAGATGTAACGCAAACACCCCTGGTTTTCTTGTGCCAAAATACTTTGAATTCGTCTAATCAATGCTAAGTTCGATTCGATGAAAACAAGTCATCAAAACATCATTTTAATCCAAATTATAAGCATACCAAATCCAAATCAATTTGCCTAGTTCGCGAGCACTTAAACATAGAATTAAATTCATATGCACTTATCTAGATTTAGCTCAATTTACCATGCCATAATATGACTTCAAAAACAAACACATATTTATATGTATAAAACCAACCAATATTAAACTTATAATCTCATTTACATTCAATCCACAAAATAACTATTATTTAGACACCCTAGGTACATGCCGACACAAAAGAGTAATCATCACCACATTTGAGTTCAGGAGCATTGTATCGACGATCAAAATTGAAGTACCTAATCTGCACACGGAAAACAAAACCTTACGCTGAGTAAAACACAGTGGTATTTCTATAATCCGGATATTTAAAGACAAGATAATATAGTATGCATATTTTAATTATAAGCACATTTGAATATTTAAGACCACATTTATTCATACAATGGCATTAGCCATTCAAAATTCAATTCATAAATACATCATTTCATACCATTCTCAAATCTCATCACTTGCTATATAATAGCTTGTCACAATTTAATATATATATCATTTAAACAATAATATTATTCAATCCATATCCAGTTCATGAATATGTAATTTATGTGTCTCATTTTCATATTTCAATTCACTATCCCATTTTCATTCGCATACAATATCATCCAATATCAATCATAGTACTATTTTATTTAATTACCCCTATTAACACGACTCGGACTCGGACGGATACATAGATCCAACCAATACACCAGTTTGGCGCCTAGTGCCTCATCGAATAAATCCGAAGTAATAACTGCACCCAGTGTTATATAAAATTGACACCCAGTTTCTCATCAGTTAAACCGAAGTAAAGTGGCACCCAGTGCCTCATCAACTCGAAGTCGGAAAAATCTCTGAACTCTTCTGATTCTATGGCATGCCATCTATATCTGACTCAGCCTGATACAGTTAATAAAGTTTAATTTCACTTTTCAAATACAACCAATATTCAATTATCATATTTGCACATATATTATCATTTCAATTCAAATAATCAATATATTCATAATATATATATATCAATTCAATTCATTCAATCAACTTTTATTTCAATTTAATGTCAAAGTGCCAAATACTCATCTCAGCACTTACGATATGCATTAAATCAAAAAATACAATAATTAATAACTAGTTTCAGATTATAGAAATACAAACCAGGAATTCTGAGCTATTCCACGTTAACTTTATCTTTCTCTTTTTTAGTTGAGGATTCCGGTACGGCGTTAGCTACGGAATTAAAACAATTAAAATTCATCAATACAACACAATTCAATTTCATATTGAATATTTCAATTTTTATTCATTATTTGCCTAAATTCCAATTTAGTCCCTAAACCAAGACTAATTTTTATTCTTCACAATTAACTCTATATTTTCATACAATTTTTACTTTAAACTAAATTTAACTCCTTATTTTCACCTAAATCTCTAAATTTTAAAATTTTCACAATTTAGTCCTTATTACTCAAAATTTACAATTCATTCTATTAATCTTTTTTCATTTCTAACTTAAAAATCTATCAATTTAACCCCTAATACTAAAATTATTCAACATTAACAATACTTAAAACTCAATAATTGCTAAAATTTTGACATGGGTCGGGTAGTATTTAACACCGGGATTCCAAAAACATAAAAATTAAAAGAAAAATGGACTGAATTGACTAACCAATTGAACTTGGAAACTTTGAAACCTCTAAGCCTTGCGTTTTTTCTTTCTTTTCGTTTGGCTTCTTTCTTTCTTTTTTTTAATTATTGTTTATTATAATTATATAATATCTATACTTAATACTTAAGATTTTATATTATAGTATATATATATTAAATTTGCAAATATCTTACCTAATGCCGCCTCATTAAAGAACAATAGCATAATTGTTTTTTTAGTCCCTTTAATTATTCTTTAATCTATAATTTAACTTTCACCCTATATGCAATTTAGTCCTTATACCTAATTACTCTTAATTCATGCAAATTCACTTAACCAAACTATACAACTAACTTCATAAATATTTTTAATAAATATTTACGAATCTGATTTACGAAAACGGAGTCCCAAAAATGCACTTTTCGACACCCCTGACATCGGGCCGTTACAATTCTCCCCTCTAATTAAATTTTGTCCCCGAAATTTAACTGAAAAAGGTAGGGGTACTGAGATCTCATACTCTTCCAGTTCCCAAGTCGCTTCTTCAACACTATGACTACACTACAACACTTTCACTAACACAACTCGCTTATTACGCAATTCTTTCACCTTACATGCCAAAATCTCAATAGGTTCTTCTTCGTATGACAAATCAAGTTGAATTTCATTATCTTCTATCGAAATAACATGAGATGGATTTGATCGATATCTTCTAAACATTGAAACGTGAAAAACATCATGAATTTTCTATTGTTCCGCAGGCAAAACTAAACGATACACAACTGGTCTCACTCTTTTCATGATTTCATATAGTCCAATAAAACGATGATTCAATTTCCCTTTTCGACCAAATTTCAAAATTTTCTTCCAAGGCGAAACTTTAAGAAATACCTTATCGTCAACAGAATATTTAATATATTGACGTTTCAAATCTGCATATGATTTCTTGTCTTTAATCTATCTCGAATTTTCTTAACAATGTCTTCTGTTTCTTGAATTAATTTTGACCCGATCATTCTTCTTTCACTCAATTCCATCCAAGAAATAGGTGATTGACACTTACGACCATATAAGGCTTCATATAGAACCATTTGAATACTCGATTGAAAACTATTGTTGTATACAAATTCAGCCAAAGGTAAGTAACGCTCCTAACTTGATTCAAAATCAATAACACAAGTACGAAGCATGTCTTCCAAAATCTGAATAACACACTCAGATTGTCTGTCAGTCTGTGGGTGAAAGTTGTGCTAAAATTAAGTCACGTACCAAGAGATTCGTGTAACTGTTTCCAAAATCTCGAAGTGAATTGTGGATCTTAATCAGAAATTATCGACATAGGGACACCTTACAATCTTACTATTTCTTGAATATAAACTTCAGTAAGCTTTTGAAGTGACCAATTTGTCTTAACTGCAATGAAATAATCCAATTTCATAAATCGATCAACAATCACTCATACAGTATTTTTCTTACTTACTGATAAAGGTAACCCCGTTACAAAATCCATTGTAATACAATCTCATTTCTATTCAGGAATAAAAATAGGCTGAAGTAATCCGGTGGGAACCTGATGTTCTGCCTTAACTCGTTGACAAGTTAAACATTTAGCCACATACTCGACCACACCTCTTTTCATTTCTAAACACCAATAAGATTCTCAAAAATCGCGATACATTTTTGTTCTTCCAAGATGCAAAGCAAAAGGACTATCATGAGCTTCGCGAAGTATTAACTCTTTTAATTCAGAAACATCTGGAACGCAGATTCGGTTATGAAATCTCAAGCAACCACAATTATCAATGCTGAAATTTTCTAATATACCGTTTTGAACCATTTCTCTTTTCTTCGCCAACTTGGCATCATTTAAATGCGCTGACTTGATCCGATCAAACATCACCGGTTTGATTTTTAGTTTAGGTAATAGGCTTTGACCGTCATTGATATTGAGCTGAACAAACATTGCTCACAATTCAATTGTTGCTTTTCTACTCAACGCATCAGCTACAACATTAGGTTTACCAGGGTGGTAATCAATAACACAATCAAAATCTTTCAGAAACTCTACCCAACGACGCTGTCTCAAATTCAAATCCTTTTGATATAGAAGGTATTTGAGACTCTTATGATTGGTATAAATATAACATTTTTCACCGTACAGATAGTGTCTCTAGATCTTTAGAGCAAAAACTATAGCAGCTAGCTCTAAATCATGTGTTGGATAATTGTGTTCATGCATTTTTAGCTGACAAGATGCATAAGCAATCACTTTCCCATCTTGCATCAAAACACAACCAATGCCACTTAAGGAAGCATCACTATAAATGACAAAATCTTTTTTCGATTCTGGTAAAGTCAAAACCAGCACTTCAGTTAACATCTGTTTCAGTTTCTCAACACTTTTTTTTACATTGGTCATCCCAAACAAATTGAACATTCTCATACTGCAACTTTGTCATCGACAAAGCTATCTTCGAAAATCCATTTACAAATCTTTAATAATAATCAGCTAGTCCAAGAAAATTGTGAACCTCTGACACATTCCTCGGTGCTTTCCAGTGAACAATTGCCTCGATATTTTTTGAATTAACTCTAATTCCATCTACCGAGATAATATGACCCAAAAATACAACCTCTAATAACCAAAATTCACACCTACTAAATTTTTCATATAACTATTTTTCTTGTAACACTTGCAAAACAATTCTGAGGTGTTGCTTATGCTTGGATTCAGATTTCGAACAAATCAAAATATCATCAAGAAAAACTACCACAAATTGATCCAAATAAAGTTGAAAAATTTGGTTCATGAGATCCATAAATGCTACCAGAGCGTTCGTTAAGCCAAAAGGCATCACCAAAAATAATAATGACCATGTCGTGTATGAAATGCCGAATTCGATACATCATTTTCTTTCACTTTCAACTGATAGTAATCTCAAGTCGATCTTTGAAAAGATAGAAGCTTCTTTTAGTTGATCAAATAAGTCATTAATACGGAGTAGAGGATATCGATTCTTAATCGTCAACTTATTCAATTGTTAATAGTCAATACAAAGCCGCATCGAACCATCTTTCTTTTTAACAAAAAGTACTGAAGCTCTCCAAAGCGATATACTAAGGCGTATAAAATCACGATCCAATAAGCCTTGCAACTGTACTTTTAATTCTTTTAACTCCGTAGGTGACATACAATAGGGGACATTGACACTGGAGCCGTACCAGGAAACACTTCAATTGAAAACTCAACCTCTCGATCTGGTGGTAATATTGGTAATTCATCGGAAAACACATTAGGAAATTCACAAATAGTTTAAATTTTACTGCACTGGCTATCAACAGAATTCGAATTGATAACATAGGCTAGAAAAGCTTTACAACCTTGATTAAGAAGTTTATTAGCTCGAATTGCTAAAATGATACGAATTGAACCACTTGTTCGAATACTATTCACCTCAATCTTATCACCGCTTTCACTCTGAACAATAAACTTCTTTTTACAGCAATCCAAAATCACCCCTGCTATGTAAGCCAATCCATATTCAAAATCATATAAAAATCACCAAATAGCATTATTAATAAATCAACAGGGAAGGTTATATTCTACATCATTGACAAACATCTTCTACAATACAGATTGTCCCAATGAACTAGACACCACTATTGATACTATAGACGTCTCAGGTTTTAAACTTCTGGACTCAACCAATTTAGTATTAACATATCAATGCAAAGATCCCGGATCTATCAAAGTATAAACAGGTTTTGAATGTAATAAAAATATATCTGTCACAACATCATTAGCATCACCATCTTCACGAGTCCATACAACATAAGATCAAGCTAGCGTTCTGGCCTCCGATTGTTGAGTAACAACATCATTTCCCTTTCTAGCACCACTTCTCGAAAATGAACCACTTCGACTTGACCGCGACCTTTAGGAGCAGGTATAAATCTCTGAGAAGTAATAGGTGTAACTTTCTCATTCTTCGGACACTCTCTAACAAAATGTTCTGTAGATCCAGAATGAAAACAACCTCGAGTTAATTTCCAGCATTCACCACGGTGCTTTTTCCCATAGTGCTTACAATTCAGAATATTAGTATCCCTAGATGGACCTCGCACACTACTCGTAGACACAGTCAGTTGTCTATCACAATTTCTAGCAGTTCTATCTGACTTAAAATTTGATCTCCAGCTACCACGAAATTCTTTTGATCTCTTCAGTTGTGAATTTTAACTTGCAGCTCTAGGATGCTTTCGAACAGTACGAGTATTCTCAGTCTTCTTGTCAAAACCCAAGACTTGCTCTACCATTCTTGCCCATTCAACTAAATCTGCAAACTCAGTAATTTTGTGTGATACCAACTGTACTCACAACTCATCACGTAAACCACGCAGAAATCATTTGCAACTGTCAATTTCAGTCGGCACAAATTCAACAGCATGCCTACTAAGTCGCGAAAACTCTCGTTCATAATCAACCAAAGACATTTCACCTTGTTTCAGCATCAAAAACACTTGTTTTCTGTTTTCAATATACAATTCACCCACATATTTCTTTTGAAATTCCTTTTGGAAGAATTCTCAATTTACCTGATTTGCAGATACATGACGCGTCACTGACTGCCACCAGGTATATGCTTCTCCTTGCAGTAGAGAAACAAAACATATTACACTTTCATGCGGGTTGCATTCAAGTTACTGCAAGATGCGTTTAGTGGGTTTAGTCCAAACTTCAGTTGCAGAAAGATCAACTCTTTTCAATCCTAAGAATCCAGTTGTACCGTATTTACACAATTCTTTAATTGGAGCTCGACAAATAGTAGGTGCAGATATTGTAGCGGATATGGTTCCTGCCACTCGCTGAAGAGCATCAGCAATAGCTCTGAGTAACTGTGAATCATCTATTTCCTCAATATTACCTCGTTCAATGTTAGGTTGTTGAGTATTAACTGGATTAACACTTGGTATTTCCGATTCGGTTCCATCTAACTCATTAGAGACATCATCTCCGGTATAAATCTCTTGATCAACATCATCATTATAATCATCCGACATTTTCAACTATAAAACAAAAATAAATATATCAGCATCCAAATCCCAACTCAATTCGACTCAATTATGGTATGTACCTCTGGACTCAATTTTGAGCTCGATTTAGTCCAAGAATCGGCTAAACTTGCAAAGCTCTGATATCACTAAATGTAACACCCCTAACCCATATCCATCGTCAGAATAGAGTTTCAAGTCATTACCAAAGTTTATCGATCAAACAGGCAGAATTCTCAAACATTTCATATCATCAAAACAAGTCATCAAAACATCTTTTTAATCAGAATTATGAACATATCAAATCCAAATCAATTTGCCTAGTTCATGAGCACTTAAACATAGAATTAAATTCACATGCACCCATCTAGATTTAGTTCAATTTACCATGCCATAATATGACTTCAAAAACAAACACATATTTATATGTATAAAACCAACCAATATTAAACTTATAATCTCATTTACATTCAATCCACAAAATAACTATTATTTAGACACCCTAGGTACATGCCAACACAAAAGAGTAATCATCACCACGTTTGAGTTCGGAAGCGTTGTTGGATGCTGAATTGGCGATCAAAATTGAAGTACTTAATCTGTGCACGGAAAACAAAACTGTACACTGAGTAAAACTCAGTGGTACTTCTATAATCCGAATATTTAAAAACAAGATAATATAATATACATATTTTAATTATAAGCATATTTGAATATTTAATACCACATTTATTCATACAATAGCATTAGCCATTCAAAATTCAATTCATAAATACATCATTTCATACCATTCTCAAAACTCATCACTTGCTATATAATAGCTTTTCACAATTTAATATATATATCATTTAAACAATAATATTATTCAATCTATATCCAATTCATGAATACGTAATTCATGTGTCTCATTTTTATGTTTCAATTCACTATCCCATTTTCATTCACATACAATATCATCCAATATCAATCATAGTACTAATTTATTTAATTACCCCTATTAACACAACTCGGACTTGGACGGATATACGGATCCAACCAATACATCAGTTTGGCACCTAGTGCTTTATCGAATAAATCTAAAGTAATAACTACACCCAGTGCTATATAAATTTGACATCCAGTGTCTCATTGGTTACACCAAAGTTAATTGGCACCCAGTTTCTAAACCGAGACTAATATTGAATAAATTTTTATTCAATATTTACCTAAATTTCAAATTAGTCCCTAAATCGAGACTAATTTTTATTATTCACAATTAATTATATATTTTCATACAATTTCCACTTTAAACTAAATTTAATTTCCTATTTTCACTTAAATCCCTAAATTTTGAGTTTTTCATAATTTAGTCCTTATTACTCAAAATTTACAATTCATTCTACAATTTAGTCATTTTTCATTTCTAACTTAAAAATCTATCAATTTAATCCTTAATACTAAAATTATTCAACATTAACAACACTTAAAAACTCAATAATTGCTAAAATTTTGACATGGGTCAGGTAGTACTTAACGCCGGGATTCAAAAAGTATAAAAATTACAAGAAAAATGGATTAAATTGACTAACCAATTGAACTTGGAAACTTTAAAACCCCTAAGCCTTACGTTTCTTCTTTCTTTTCCTTTTTCTTTTTCTTCCTTTCTTTTTGTTTCATTTGGCTTCTTTCTTTTTCTTTTTTTTATTACTTGTTTTATTATAATTATATAATATATACTTAAGATTTTATATTATAATATATTAAATTTACAAATATCTTACCTAATGTCACCTCATTAAAGAACAATGGCATAATTGTTTCTTTAGTCCCTTTAATTATTCTTTAGTCTATAATTTAACTTTCACACTATATGCAATTTAGTCCTTATACCTAATTACTCTTAATTCATGTAAATTCACTTAACCAAAACATAATTCTGTTTTACGAAAATAGAGTCTCGAAAATACACTTTCCGACACCCCTAACTATCGGGTCGTTACAAGTATCCCAAAAAGGCATGCCTAGTTAGCTCCTCCCTTAGAAGTCGTATTATTATCCTGCACATTAGAAACAATCCAATCTTGTATACTATTAGAGAAAAAATTCGTCAGGCGATTACATGGGATAGTCAGGCGATTACATGGGATAACCTGGTTCCAAACTTCCTTAGCTAATGTACAATCCCTAAGAATATGCAAAATGTATTCCGAGTGATATCCATAAATAGGACAGAAGGGATCAACCGCTAGGCCTCTTCTGACCCTTTCCATTTTACTGAGAAGTCTTTTTTTGTAAAACAGTCTAGATAAAGAAATGAACCCTTTGAGGACCTAGAATCTTCCATACACTTTTCCGTTTCTCATTTCTCAGGTTCCAATCACCTCCCTTCAAAATTTTATAGGCAGTTTTAACTGAGAAAACTCTTGATGAAGTGTGGCACCAATAGATTTTAACAAGCCCCTTAGAAGGATGTGGATGTGGAATGTCCTTAATACGCTAAATCATATCATCCGATAACCAAACCCAGAATAAATTAAGATTCCATGAACTTTCTTAGCGATCATCTCATTAAGAAAACAATTTGAATCAAAATTAACTTTAGCAGAGATATGCCTAAACAATGGCCCTACACTTGGAATCCAATTATCTATGGTCCCTGAGTCAAAACCCTATTGTAATCTTCATTGTCCTGAAACTTAACCAAAAAATAACCGTTTGCTATGTCTATGAGATGGAATGGTTTTGCAGGTTTCCACTAAGGATACGATTGTGAAGAGCATTATAGCCAATGCTTCACCGTAAGAGCTTGAGAACGATCGTCAATTCCATCTCTTTGAAGAGGATTTCTTTAATACGGCCTGAGAAGGCAACAGTTGGGATCCCGCTCACCATGGTCATACTTACATCTCCTTCCAGTAACTCAAATTCACTTTCACTTCCCTCGTTAGAGACATTACAATCCAAGCCAGAAATAAATGCTCTTCCCCCCTAAAAGCTTGTCATTCCACGACAAATTCGGAGTTGGATTTGAGTCTACAGCCATAGCAGCAACCTCCCCGTCAAATCCTTCATTAAATCTCACCTTCTTAGTGTTCTGATCCCAATCAGGACGAGGATCACCATCACCACTGTTACCAAAATTTTGCATAATTTGAGAGGTCCTACTTCTTCTAAGAGTTAATATATTTTTCATCAAATCCAAGAGGTAAGTGAATATTTTTCAAACCATAAATTTTAAAAATAAATAACAAAATACCCCTCCTTTTTCTTGTAATATTACTTGTTTATATTACATTTAAATTTTTAATTGAGTTGGTGTCACAATTCAGTTAAACACCAAATCAATTAAAAAGAGAATAAAAAATCAAATTTGAAAAAAATTATAAGAATATTTATGTTTTTCAATAATTTTATATTTTTTTTTAAAATTAAATAACATAAACTATAATTTTTTTAAAAAATATATTCAAAACGGATGAATGGTTAAATTCAGAGATTTAAAAACCTTTGATCGTATGCTTAATCCTTTATGTTGGTGTTGATTTTATATATTTTTAAAATATTTTTTTCCTCATCCATGATTAGAAGTGTTTATGAGTTGAGTCGGACCAAAACTTAATTTCAAAAAATTCAAACCTAAACTTGAATCTAATTTGATCCAAATCACCCAAAAATCCACATGATTGTGAGTAAATAATAAAATATTGAAATATATACTCTTATATTAATATTTATATATTTTTATAATTAAATTTAAATAAAAATATTTAACACCATTCAATTTAAATTTAAATCAAGCCAAATAAATTCAAAAATAAAATTTTTATCCAAATTGGGTTCAAATAAGATGAAATAGACCACCCTAGTCTACTATGAAGTCACATATGACGTTGGATACATGTCGGTAAAATGCACTAAAACCTCTCTGATCCGACATATGGGAAACAGAAGGTTTGAATAATTGAATCCTCGTCCTGTTGGAATAATGGAGTTTTTGTGACAAAGAAATAACGATTGACATTCATGTTACAACAGTCTCTATCAAATATATATCAATTTAATTGCCTTTTCATCGGTTTTTTTTAACTACAATTTATGCTATAGAAGTAAATTATTGCCATATATATAGTTATACTGTTAGTAAATTATATAATTCGACTCTACGGGGTGAGTATAAGATTAAAATTTGATAATTCATGTTAGTATTAATATTATTGTTAGTACGAAAGAATGTAGATTTGAGTTTGTTAAAGCGCATATATCATCTTATATAAGAGTTGAAATGAGTTATGAGTAGTTTTAAATATTGTATAATTTAAGAACTTTGAAATGCTTTTACAATTGAATTTGATTTTTAAAAAATAATTGAGTTTTTCTAAAGAAACTTCGAAGAAAAAAAACATTGATAATTTTTAATTGACTAGTTGTTAATGTTACATGCATTGCATTTGATTTTATGTGTTTAATTAAATCTTTTATTTTCTATTTACAATAATTAGCATAAAGTAATATTTCTTATTTGAACTATTGAATATAATTAAAATATATTAATTTATCAATCTAAATAATAGAGTTTCATTTTATGCAGTTAATACAAAGTAATATTCTTCAAAATAATAACTATTTAAGATAGAGTTCTATTTAGAGTTGTCCATGGGCCGGGGTCAAGCCAAGTAAAAAAAATTAAGCCTGTTTTATATGCATGGGTCTGGTTTGACTCAAAAAATGGGTCTAAAATTTTGTCTAAGTATGACTTGGATAAATATGTTAAAACCCGAGCTTGACTCAGCCCACTTGTATTAAAAAAATTATATTATTTTTATATAAAAATAAATTTTAAAAATATAATACATCAAATACACTAAAAACATTAAAAGAAATATTTTCCAACAAATGGAAAAAAATTTAAAAATATTTTTAAATAACACTAAGATAAATGCAATTTAACAAGCAAATACATTTAAAATAATAACAAAATTAATAATAAAACAATAGTTACACAATATTAAACAATAACAATAAAATTAATAGCTATATAATAGCGAAATTATAGCAAAACAATGAAAAAATATTTTTAAAAATTCGGGTTAAGTTGAGCCTGGGCCAAAAAAAGTTTGTCTGAGGCTTGGCCTATTTAGAAAATATGTCTTATTTTTTTTATTCAAACCCATTTAGGAGCCTATATTTTTGCTCAAACCCTCTAACTTTTCAAGCAGGCTTTCGAATCGAGTCGGGTGGCTTGACCCATGGACAAGTCTAAGTTCTATTCAAGTAATAACTTTAATTTAAAATTATCACAACTTTTTTAACTAATAGTTATTTTTAAATGTGTAATTATCATAACTTTTATTAGATTATAATAATTTTTATATGTTAATTTAGTAATATGATGAAAAATAAATAATACCTTGATAGTTTAAAAGTTTTTCCAAACTCGTAATTTATATATATATATTATGTAACTAATTAATAGTGATAATTTAATTAAGAATTGAATTTTTAACTAAATAAGGTTTAAAATTAGTAATTCTTTTTTATGAAAATTTAGAAGAAAAAAAAAGCATAATTATCCTAAGTTAATTTTCTTTTAAGATTTTATTGGTTTTATTGTATTTTTATCTGCAGATTTGTTGTCGTGAATCATGGAGTGGGTATGATTCAACTCATGATATTGAAAGTGATATTATATATAAGTTTTAAATGATATAAATTAAATGTGTTGCTTTATATAGAATATAACTAAAAATTGGATAACTTGAAAAGAAATCAATCCTTCCCAACCATTGGTTTTGGGTGAATGATGATGATGATGATGGGATTTTGGTCCATCAAGATTATAAGCACGGCTAATGATAATCATGATTAATTATGATTCAAACAAAATAATCATCCTCATTATGTCACAATATTCAAGGAAAATAATCATCATCATTATCATTAAATCTTCATAACCCACCCCTTAATTTAAGTATATATGCATGTCATTAATTTTAAAAAAAATCCTATAATTTTATTCATCAAATCATATTAAAAAATCTAGAACTCAAAAAATCGTATTAAAAACTGATAAAATGATTTTCTTTATTTTAAATAATTCCATATCTTTAAAAAATCATGTTTTGTTTTATTTTCATTTTTTTAATTATTTTGTCTAACTTCTTAATTTTTATGGTTTTTTAATAATTATTCATTTATATTATTTTTAATATAATTTTATTACCAATTCAATCAATTTATTTTCTTTATAAAATAATTAATTGATTTTAAAAAAAAAAACCAAAATTCAACTGTTCAAACTTTGATTAGTTTTATCTAACAAAGTGCATATTATATATATATATAATTATTGCACACGCATTTTGTAGATAAAACAAAATTATAAAAAAAAACCATATGAAATATAAATGTAATTTTAGTTGAAATAATAAAATTGAAATAGTAAAAAAATTTAAAATTCATAATGTGTATGTCGGTTGAGTCTTAACTTAATTAGTATTGGTATTGTTGTCAATATAAGAAAACGTGGGTTCGAGTGTTCTAAAGTGCATTATCCTTTTATTTATGTGTTAAGAAGAGACTACGGATAGTTTTAGGCATTATGTCAAAAAGAACAAATATTATCATAATTTATAATAAAATGTTAAAAAAAACTCATTAGGTATATTTTTTTAAATTTTATATAAAATAAAAATATTTTTAAAATAATATTTATTATTTTATAAAAATAATAATTTTTTAAAAAATTTCAAAACTAAATTAAAATCCTATTGATAAATAATATAAACTAAATCAAACGTGGCGAGGACCCACTATAAGACACCAGGCTGAAGTCGGTGGCAAATGGTAAAGCCGTTCTATCATTAACGGATCATTGGGGATTTAAGTGGTCCGACCACCTATCCAACTAATCACAAATCGACACCTAATTATCTCAACAATCTCCTGTGGTGGGCGCCGCACTGGATTGCGACATGCAAACGGCACAGCTTTGCTTTTTCCCACTTTTTACCCTTCCCCCACTCAAAAATCAAAACATTTCCACAAATCACATTTGTGGACTTAAAACCACTACTTTAAAAAGTCTTTTTTCTTAATATTTTTTTAATATCATAAATAGAGTTTTAATATTATTATATTTATATAATTTTTTATCAGACTTTCTTATGTATTATCATTTTAAGTTTTACAGTGTATCAAATAATTATCCTTTGTTTGAATAAAATTATTTTAAATTTGTTTAATTAAATAGAATAAATTTTAGATTAAAGGTTGAAAAGATAATCTACAAATTAAATCTACAAATATCACTCAATAATACTACCGACAAAATAATATTAGTAAAAATAAAGAATAACGAACACAAATATTTTATATGAAAAACCCTCGAAAGGGAAAAACTATAGGCAAAAGAGACTTCGGGTTTTCACTAAATAAGTAAATAAACAAGAGTATAATATGAAGAAAATAAATTTAAATGTACTAAACATACATTATCTAAAACCCCATAAGGTATACCTAAAAAGAAAATTTATATACGATTACATCTTATCACCCTAAAAAAAATCCTTATTGATTGACCTTACAAAACATAAATATAATGACCCCTTTAAATAAACTTATATCAGCTCACCTACGAATTTAAAAACTCAAGCTCAACTTAAAAAATGGTTGAATTCAATATGACTATTGAATACAAAAAAATTTCAATATATATATATTTGTATTGAAAATGCCCAAAATTGTGTTCACCCCATTTTGTTAAGATACAAAAATCTGTATGAAAGCGAATGACAAGGTAATCTCCACATCGCTGTCTAATATGACATGTGAGAGTGGACCCTAATAGTGACCATGTAAAATCTACGAGACTGACAAATCCCAATTCGGCAGCTAGTTAAGTTACTAACTCAAAACAATTATCAACAGAGGGGAAAAAATGTTCATAGGATAAATGTCTAGAATGCATCAAAATGCCCTTTTGGGTCACTCTAGTAAATGGAAACTCAAGATGCTGTTAGGAATCACAAAATAAGTCCAACCCAATGGGTATTAGTCTGACCCTACTATATAAGGGCAGATTTTTTCTTTGTGAAAACTAGGTCGGGTGGGTTTAGATTAAATCTACCCTCCTACCCCTAAAACTTTACCAAAATTTCTCTCTTTTAACGCTTCAAGTCCTTATAGTACACATTTTGACAGACTTTTTACTATAATTTGAACCATCTATATTTATATTTTTAAGGTTTAATGATAAATTTAACCACTAATATTTGTATGGTTTGTTAATATGGTCTTAATAGTATTTTTAAGCCTTTTTTTACCATCAATTTTTGCTCTTTTTTTCAAATTGTTTCTTTTAACATATTTGATCAAAGTATTATTGAAAAAGTTAACGGGATGATATAAAATTTCATATGTGAAATGTTTTTAATGAGATGTAATTTATTACTTAAATAATCCTATAAGAAAATTACATGTGAAAAATAATGAAATAAATAAATAATACATGAAATTAAAAAGCAACTCTTAATTTAAAGAAAATAAATATAATTATCTAAAAAACATTTAACTCAATAGAAAAACCTCTCAGTAAACAAACGTATTAAATATTGAAATCTTGGATTTATTCATTAAACCTATTAGAAAAGTAATTTGAAAAGAAATCAAACGCTGATGGCAAAAAAATGCTAAAAAAATACAATTAGGATAATTTTGACAAAATATGCAAACGTTAGTGGCTAAATTTATCTTTAAGCTTATTTTTAATCATGAGATAACTTATTTTCCACTAATTTTGTCAAATATCTTCAGGTGATTTATTTTTTAAAATTTGTGATGATGTAACATATGTCACGATCCACAGATCAAAGTCCATGATGAATGCGCAAAGAAAGACCCATAGATATTAATTGATGAAATGAGACTCAAGCTTAGTTTAGCCTTACTTCTCAAAAGTGATTTTGCAAAGCATTTTTTTGTCCCCAAAGTACTTTTGAAAAACTCAAAAGCATCTTGTTTAGCAATGCTTTTAGCTCAAAAGTGTTTTTTGTCCTAAAAGTGCTTCTTAGAAGCAATATTAAATTGACCCTCATTCAATCTAATTGAACTGACACAACTTATGAAACATGTAAAGAAACCCATTTACTTAAAATCTTGGTAGCCCAGTGAAGCATTTACAGAAAATTAGGGTTATCTTAGTAAATATGGAAAGTAATATTAGAAAATTTGTAATCTAATAAGATTTAATTTTGTAATCTTCAGCCAATCCCTTAAGAATCTTAGTTGTAGATAGGTTTTAACCTCGAACATCAATGTAACTCAATTTGTATCGTTGATTTTGGGAAAGCTTAACTATAAATAGAAGCCTTCCCCTTTATTTGTAATCATCCTAGGATACTCGATTGTAATTCTTTATAGTAATTGAATACTATTGAGAGCATTTACTCAAGCACTTGATGTGTTTTTACTTTCTTTCTATTTTTTTGTTCTTTCATTGCTATTTTGTTTTGAGTTGCATCCGTTTTAATTTTTGGTGCCTAAGGCTGATTTAAACTAACTTAGATGGATTTGAAATCAAGAAATCGCTTAAGACCGCATGGGTTGCGAGACTAAAATACTAATCCCATCATACATACACCTTATCACCTTTGATATTTTTGTACAATTGGACGAACTTTTTTTTGTTAAACTGTATAAAAAATGTCAAGATGCACATGAACATATTTTTGTACAATTGGATAAACTTTTTTTGTTATAGCATCTTAACTATTTTTTATATATTCTAAAGAGAAATTTTTTATAAGATTTTATAATAAATATCTTATTTAATCTTGTGATAATTAATATAACATAAAGAAATTATGTAATATTTCGGGATAGGTCAAGTTGCAGGAGAGTTTTCCATTTCTCGGAGTTGGGTTCGGGTGTTAAAGCTTTAGATACGAATAGATTCACGACATGGTTAAAGCAGAAGGCATAAAAGTCGAGTCAAGGCAGGAGGCATAAAAGTCGAGTCGGGGCGAGCAAAAAACCACACTCTCATGGCAATCTCTAAGATTTGACCTAAGAAGATTTAACCAAGGTTTAATTCAGTTCTGAAATCATCAAAATAAGCACATAAGTCATGCTTTTGATTGCTTTATCTACTAGAATACATCACTAAAGGCCAAATGACAACAAACAAGATGACAGAAGATATTTTCTCTATAAAAATGCAGAATAAAACCAATCCATGTGTTGTGTGGCCAACAAAGAAAAACCATGTTTTGCATCAATCATCGATAGATCCTGACAGCATCACTACTGTAAGAGCAACCCAAATTTGATGTGCCAGCTTACCTGGTTGTACTAAAATATGATCATGTTTGTTCCAAAGAAGCAACAAAAGAACAAGATTAGTGCACCACACTATGCTAGCCTCTGTGCTACAGTGAAATGCTATTTAACTCTCAAGTGCTAGTCCATTAAAAAAGGGTTACTTGAGGAAAGTCAACCTAATAAGATGCTTTGGACAATTGGAATAGTGCTAGAATAGCTCTAAAGTTCAACTGGATAACAAAATTATCCGTGCTGTACATAGGTTTACCAAAGTAATCCGTCACAAACAAGCATTGAAGGATATGAAGAAAAGACGCCTAGAGACATAGTATAAAGCTAAAATAAGACTTCAGATGAATTACTTTGTTGGGCGGTTGATGAAAATGTTATTCAATTCGATGGCATAACAATTAGAAGAACCAAAAATAAAATTTTTCTCCTATTTCTGACAGACATAGTAAGTTCAGAAGTAGTTTACTTCAGTACCTTGAAATCACTAGCTAGTCCATTCAAATCTAAAACTTCATTTAAGTAGTTGCATTTTTCATGTGTTTGGCTTGGAACTGTCTTAATTGCTGCAAAGACTGATAATAGAGATCAAGGTCAATACCATCAACATTCCTACCAGTACGTGCTTGCAGGATTGCCTGAAATAAATCATAACCAGGACATATTATTAGCCTTAGATGGGGGAGACAACGAGCAAAGAAAAACAAATTTAACCTGAGCGTATAGGAATTTACCTCATTGTTGGGTAGAATATTGAGTTCACCAATGAATTGGAATATGGAGCCAATTCGGAAGCTAAGTTCCCTCAAGTGCTGAGTATCTACCTTTAGGGTGGCACCTTGATCAGCAATAACAGCTATGGCAGTCTCCACGGAATACTCTTGCAGCCTAGGGACAAATGAAGATATGTAAGTTCTCTTGTGACATTCCTTTCTTAATATGGATATGACATCACATCATAAAGATCAACCAACTAACAAATAAAAATAATACACTGGTGGTGCAATAATCCAGCAAATAAATCAAGAAAACCAGTACATAATTGGTAAGGCGTTAAATAATTGTTTAAAATCATTGATATATTTCTGGCAATTAATCTCAGTTGTACCTAAACCATCTCCAATGCTAAAAATTAACAAAAAAGACACCGTTTTACCCCAAATCATTGGCATCAGCCATAGACATCTCCTGGGCCAAAGGGCAATCTAGCTGGACAAAAAGAAATTAGATATTACCCATTTTACCACCCTTTAAGAAAAAAGTAACCAATGCTTTTTCTAGCATTACTATTCCCCACTCATCCCTTCATATCCCCATGCAAGATGATCTCCAAACTTGAGAATATTTTACAGCAATAACAGTTGAGAGAAAGAACATCATATGATTTGATATCTCAATAAGAGTAATACTGATGCATGTCAGCTCTTTCAAGCTTTGGTTTTAGGCATTAATTTCGTAGAGAAGAAAGTCTTGAGTTATAACATAACACATGAATATGCTTACTCATGGGGCATCAATCTTTTCTGTTAAGCTGCATAGTGTATAATTAGAGTTTGCTTCCAATAATTTTCTTTTTTAAAAGGACAATCTCCAAACCAGAAGTTTGAATGATCTGAAATAAACCTTTTGGATATAAGGATTATCATCCAAGATCACAACTAATTTCAGGCAGATGGTATGATAAAAGAACCAGAGAATAATACTATTTAAGAAATCACAGCCAATAACACCCAACAAGCAAGTACTTAAAACAAATAATGGGCCATAACACACAGCATGCTACTAGAAAACCTTATTAAATATTCTCTATACATGTTCATTTCCTGTTTTATTCTTTTCTTTCCTTTTACCAGCCTTTCATAGGTAATCTTTTTCTTTTATCTGGGGTGCACAACTAGAGGCATTCTTGCATCAATTCTTTTAACTAAAATCCATCATGAACTTTATCATTTCCCATCCTTTCAATTGTTATTTCCAAACAACCAAGGACACAACTTCCACCAACATCATACTGACTCAATTGACATTTCCAACCAACAAATACTGCACCATAGTCACCACCAATATCTAGCTGCCTTACATGTTCATGCTGAGATTCTGTGTCTCTAACACCACCATACTTTACCACCTCCACCTCCAGTAACCAGTGAAAAAAATCAAAGGTCCAGTATCATTTGGAATCCCGTCACTGCATCTCCTGCACAATTAGTTTGTCTTTATTGATTCTCAGTTTCTCATGCATTGTATTTTCAGCAACGCTTATTCATGAAACTATGCAGCAAGTGCAGATTTGATTTGCAGCTGATATGCAACTAGTGATCATAAATTCTAACTTAATCATTCAAAAATGATACATCCTAATCTCAAAGTGCTTTAGCAATAAATTCACCCGTGTTTTCATCTGAATCCCCACCTTCATCAACAGCCTTTTTTAGCCAAATTCTTCCAATTGATTTAATTATTTTTAATCTCTTTGCCTTTTTCTCCTGTTAATAAATCCTTAATATCTCTCTTCTTATAAAACCTTTCTCATTAGGACAAACTCTAATTCCAATTCCCCAAATATTCCCTCCATGCTTTGCATTAGTGCCTTGGTCAGTCCATTGATGCATTGCCACTTTGCCAGCACTGGAACTCCTTCCTTACTCAATGCTTCAATAATGAAATTAAAGCCACAATGGTAAGCAGCCTATTGGTTAAGGAGACAACACCTCAAACCACCATTTCCACAGCCACAACCAAATCAGCAAAAAGCATGCAACCCACACCGCTCTGACAAGCAAAGTGTTACCAAGCCAGCATTGTCACTATATTTAGACCTCCAGGAGCACCTTCATCGCACTATCACATGATTCAACCAGTTTAACAACTAATCATTCAACATCTAGTGATTCTAGTCTACCCTCCCTCAACCTTCCTCCTTTCTGTTACCTTGGTCCTTACTTCTCTCAACTAGGTAACAACAGCTAATTCAATTATAACGACAATAGAACAAAACAACGTGAAAGGTTACTAGTATTATTTTGCCAACTAAGGGTGGGTTTGGATGGGCGATTGGATGCGGTGCGGTGCGTTTAGTTTACTTTTTGTCTCACGCTACAGTATCACTACAGTATCTAATCTCACTGCCACCGCTATTTTTACACTAATCGCAGTTAAACGCACCGCCCATCCAAACTCACCCTAAGAGAAAATTGGAACAGATAATAAAATTTTAGAGAAAATGTAGAGTAAAAAAAGACAGATAAAAGTTTGTAGAGCGGAATCCTTACTTTCCGGTTACTCTAAGTGAAGCTCCTTCCTTAAAAAACTCAGATGATGGTTGAAGCTCTGGTAAAGGAACCAATGCCCCTGATTTAATTGCATTGGACGCCATTAAACTACTACCACCTCCACTCTATTGAAACAAATTTGAATTCTGTAAGATCAATAAAATTCTATGATCGTTGAGCAAAACCCAAAATAAATAATGGCGGGCTTTTCTTTTTTCTTTGCTGCTTAAACAACTGGAGGAAAATTTGTGTAAACGGACGAACAAAAAAAAATATCAAAGTTCTCCGGGGCAAATGATCGAACAATGTATGTGCATGCAGCCCAGTAATAACAAAGAAACTAAATTTACGAACCTAAACCAACCTAGCCTAGGAACTTGAGCCCAGTATTGTTTGCTTATTCTTGCCCACAAAATAATCTTTGAAGCCCACCCAATTTCTGAAAAAAAAAAACAAGTTTCCAATTATTAATCAAGTGAATCTCTTTTTCTTTTTAACTGTACACCCAACAACAAGAGAAGAAAATCTCTTTCAACCGGTGAAAATAAAAAATTTACCATATTAAATTTTTTTTTATAAAAAATATCAATATGAAATTTCCATAATTTAGTGACACCAACACAAGAATTTTATTAATAATATACCCTTTTTTCTGTGTTTTTATTTTTTTATTTATAGTTTGAATTTTTACGATTCATTTTTAGGGTTCGTGAATGTTCTTTTTAACAAAATTATCTTTAAATTCAAAGTAAAAAATCTAATAACTAAATTTAAACTAAATTTTATTTCAAGTTCAGTAGAATTCTAAAGGTTTAACTTCCTATTTTTATTATTTAAAAGAATGGTGTAGTTTATTTAAAAGTTTTCTTTTATTAAGTTAAAAGTTGAATTTTAATTGATGGATTAAAAATAAGGTGTGGGCAGTCATTAGGTTGGAAGACTCCTCAAAAAAAATATTCCTTCATATTTAAAATAATTATATTGTTGTGGCACGTTTTAGGGTTTGTCTGCATTGTGGCACGAGTATAGTTTTCAGGGATTTTCTAGGGTTCAGTGACATTAAAAATTAGGTTTCGGATCTGGGGGAGAATATGGCTGAAGTGAACGTGGTGGGGGCAGATCTAGCAAATCTCCAAACTATGGAAGAGGAAGATGAGCCTTTGGTATTGAACGGGGATGCGGTTTCTACTGATTTAAACTATGAGTTATGTCTGGTAGGGAGGGTACTTACCGAAAGTATTTTTAATTTTCCATCGTTAAAAAATACGATGGCAGATCTGTGGTATCCTTTACAAGGGGTTTCGATTACAGAGATGGAGGACATGCAAATTCTTTTTAGATTTTATAGTGAAGTTGATTTGAAACGGGTGGTGGATGGCATGCCATGGTTTTTTAACCGACATTTAATAGTATTCCATAGAGTACAAAAGGGGGAGATTCCATCAGCGGTTCCATTGTGGACCACGATATTCTGGGTGCAGGTTCATAATTTACTGCCGGGATTCTTTACAGAAGGCATGGCGCGACAACTGGGGAATTTTATTGGGATGTTTTATGAGTATGATGCAGCATTGATTACGAAGGGGTGACTAAATACATGCGGATACATGTTCTATTGGATGTGCAGAGCCCACTCAAAAGGAAGAAAAAGATAAGTATAGGGAGAAATCAATGCATATATGTGTTATTCCAGTACGAAAAATTACCATTGTTTTGTTTCTTATGTGGGCGGCTTGGGCATGGGGAGAATTTTTGTCCTATTCGACTAGCCCTGAGTGATCAACAAGTGGAGTTTGGATGGGATATTTCACTAAGGGCAACACCAATGAGGGGAAGGCAAGTGGTAAGTAGATGGCTAAGGGATGATACTAATGAAGGAAGATGGACACGTATGGAGTTAGAGGGGGAACCGAGGACAAGAAGATTTGAAGATGATGTGACGAACTAGAAAGATAATTGGGAGGGTTTGGGGGTAGAGGGGCGAGCTAGGAGACATACAAAGAAATCAATAGAGTGGAGGAGGGACGACGAGATGGGAATGCTTGAGGAGAGGGGGGTGGATGCCGAATTGAAAGACATGGCTATGGATTATGTGGACGGAAAGAAAAGGCAAAGACACAACACATAAGGAAGTTGTATTGACATTAGTTGGGGATCGGTGGAGGAATGATTAAATAATGCATTATCGGCGGCTGCTTTTAAGCAGGCCGACCGAGCACAATGAAAATCCTCAGTTGGAATGTTCATGGTTTGGGGCAGCCACAAGCTATAAATCATCTCAAAAATAAATTGAGATGCATTCAGCCCCAAATTTTGTTTCCAATGGAAACAAATGTTAATAGGAAGTGTATAGAGATAATAAGGAAGAAATGCGGTTTTGAGCATGGTATTGATATTGATGCGGAGGGGACTAAATGAGGTTTTTCATTAGGATAGAGAGATGGAATGAATTTAACGTTAAAAAGTTATTCAAAATCGCACATAGATGTAGAAGTGGAGGAAGATGATGAATCAATAGTATGGAGATTTACAGGGTTTTACGGAGCACTTGTGGAGAAATCGAAAAGAGTCATGGAATTTGTTGCGACAGCTGAAGCATAGGAACGATAAGGCGTGGCTAGTATTGGGGGACTTCAACGAAATTATATTTGCACACGAAAAACAAGGGGGCGTATAAGAGAGGAAAGACAGATGAATGCTTTTAGAATGGCTCTTGAAGAATGTGATTTGAATGATTTGGGGTTTTCTTGGCAGTGGTGCACTTGGGCAAGAGGTAGAGTGGCTGGGAATAATATTAGGGAACAGTTGGACAGAGGGGTTGTTAACCAAGAATGGTGGAGTCTTTTCAATACTTATTCGGTACAACACTTACAACATGGCTTATCAGATCATTGCCCGGTGTTAGTTGATACGAGAGGGGATGCGAGCCTACAAGCAATTGATGGGCAAAGGCAATTTAGATTTAACACCGATTAGTTGTTGAGTGGAGAAATAGAGGAGCAAGTCAAATAGGGATGGTTGTCAAAAGATGAGGACATTTTGATGAAGCTCAAAGAATTGGGGGTACGTTTAAGTAATTGGGTGAAGAAAGGAAGAGGGGCTAGGGAACATCGTTCAAAGGTGTTGAATAGTAGATTGCTAAATTTGAGTGCCAAATATATCAACGATGAAGTATTAGCAGAGATGATGGAGATTGGATTGGAGATGAATCTGGAAGCTGATAGGGAAGAGCTTTTCTGGGAACAAAGGGTGAGAGTGAATTGGTTGTACATGAAAGATAAAAATACGGCTTTCTTTCACAGATGGGCTTCGTATCGGCAGAAAAAAATAGAATTAAAGGGCTTGAGGATAACTCTGGTAGATGGGTGACTGAGGCTAATGAGATCTCTAAAACAGCAACAGATTATTTTAAAAATCTATTTTCATCAAGTGCAGTTAGTAGAAGTGATAATTTAAGCACGAAAATACTTCCTTGTATTATGGAGGAAATCAATGAAAATTTGATAAAGGAATTTCAAGCATAAGAGATTTTGGAAGTAATAAAATCTATTACCCCGCTAAAAGCTTCAGGGATCGATGGGTTTCCTGCGGTCTTCTTTCAAAAATATTAGAATATCGTGGGGGAGGATGTTACTAGGTATTGTTTGCAGGTCCTCAATGGTCAAAGGAGTATGGAGGAGGTGAATCAGACGAGTATAGTCCTAATTCCAAAGGTGACTTTACCGAAAACTATGGGTCAGTTTCGTCCCATTAGTATTTGTAAGGTGATTTATAAGATAATTCCAAAGGTGATAGTCAACAGATTTCGTCTTATTCTGCACAGTTGTATCGATGAGAGTCAAGGGGCATTTGTGCCAGGAAGGCAGATCACAGATAATATATTGGTGGCGTATGAGATTCTACACCCATTTAAGAAAAGAAGAGGGGGTTCGAATAAAGGTTTTGCTTTAAAACTCGACATGAGTAAAACAAACGACCGGATTGAATGGTGCTTTGTTGAAAGAATGATGCAGCGACTGGGATTTTGTAGAGAATGGATTACACTTATAATGAGGTGTATAACT
Organism: Gossypium hirsutum; assembly: GCF_007990345.1. Classification (NCBI taxonomy): domain Eukaryota; kingdom Viridiplantae; phylum Streptophyta; class Magnoliopsida; order Malvales; family Malvaceae; genus Gossypium; species Gossypium hirsutum. The sequence goes on from NC_053434.1 coordinate 112,920,845, forward strand.
AGTGTCAAGTATACAGTGGTGACTAATGGGAAAAATGGGGAAGAATTTCGACCTGTAAGAGGATTAAGGCAAGGAGACCCGCTGAGCCCGTACTTATTTCTTATTTGTGCGGAAGCATTTTCACGAATACTTGATAAAGCGAAGCGCGATGGAAGGATTTTTGGGGCTAGGATTGGTAGAAGCAATATTTCAATAACGCATCTATTCTTTACTGATGATAGCGTGCTGTTCGGGGAGGTATCAACTGAGGGTGCTAATCAAATGAAAATTATAATTAACGAGTACGAAGCAATATCTGGACAATAGGATAATTTTGACAAATCATTGATTTATTTTAGTGGAAATGTCGAACAAGAAGTCCAGGAACGGGTTGGGGCATTTTGGGAGTGCGAATTTCTAATAATCCGGAGAGATATTTAAGGCTCCCTACAATAGTGGGCAGAAGGAAAAAATAGGCGTTCTCTGAGATGAAAGATCATTTTGCCAAATTGATCAACAATTGGAGTGTTCGGGTTTTGTCGTCTGAAAGAAAGGAGGTATTTATCAAATTCATTTTACAGGCTATTCCAATATATATGATGCAATGCTTTAAATTACCGGTTTCATTTTGCCAAGATCTTGAAAATATTATAAGCAAATTTTGGTAGCGCAACTCTAAGAATAATGGAGGCATTCATTGGTGTAAGTGGAGTGATATGTGTATTCCTAAATCAAAGGGTAAGTTGGGTTTTAAAAACCTGTCTATGTTTAATACGACCCTTTTAGCAGAGCAGGGTTGGAAGATCATTATGCAACCGGATTGTTTATTTGCACGAGTAATGAAAGCAAAGTACTTCCCACAAGGGGAGTTTTTGAGTGTAAGAATAGGTTTTTACCCTTCGTTTACCTGGCGTAGCGTCTGGGGAGCCCGACAACTACTGGAAGAGGGGATTGGCTGGAGAATCGGGAATGGTCAGGGCATCAATATTTGGAATGATGCATGGATCCTGGGAGCTGGAAATGGCAGAGTTCGATGTCAGCAAATCGATATAAGGTGTTCTAAGGTGTCAGATTTAATTGATAGAGATTCTGTTACCTGGAAACAAAAGGAAATCCGATCTTTATTTGGGGAAGAACAAACGCAGAGAATTATCGCAATTCCACTGGCGAACAGTGAGTCACGAGATGCCTTAGTTTGGAGGGGGATAATATAGGGGTATATACAGCAAAAAATGGATACAAATGAAGCAATACAATAGAAGTTTCCAATACACAGCAAAATCCTTTGGCTAAGTTTTACAAAAGACTTTGGGTCATTAAGGTGCCAAGTAAGATCAGAGTCCACTTGTGGAGAGTGGCCAAGGAGTATGTGCCAGTTCTGTATAATCTGAGAATCTGCAAACTGGTGAATAACACGTTGTGCCCAGTGTGCAAAAGAGAGGAGGAGACAGTGAGCCATATCTTCCAAGATTGTTCTTTTACTCGACAAGTCTCATGGGAGCTAGGATGTAGTTCCTCAACATGCAACAGGGAAACAAATTGAAACTTTTGGTTAGTGTCAGTATTTGAACATCTTACGAAGAGGAGTGTACAAAAAGAACTATTCTTTTATGGGCTATTTGGCATAACAGAAACAAAGTGTATCATGAGGGATGTAGGGCTCAAGTGTATGAAACCGTGTGATTTATTAATGCATATTATGCTGAAATTGTACACATGAGTGAAGTGTTGAAAAGCAGAAATGAGATTTGCAATAAAACATGGCAGCCACCCAGAGGAGACAGAATAAAAATCAATTTTGATGAAGCTTTCAATAAGAGTAAACATAAATCGGTTTCTAGAATCATCGCGAGAAACAATGATGGAGAGGTTATGGATTCATGCACTTACCCAAGTGTGAATATGGTAGATCCGACTACGGCCGATGCTAGAGAGTGTTTACAGGCAGTCAACATGGCAGAAGAACTGGGATTTCAAGAGGTATATGTTGAGGGCGACGCGTTGACAGTTATTCAGAAAATAAACCTGGAATCAGAGGACAGATCTTATATCCGAGGTTATATCCAAGAAATAAAAAGAAAAGCAGGTAGTTTTAGAAGCATAAAGTTTTTGCACATACAGAGAGAGGGTTGTCGAGACCATTTTTAAATCGAGTTTTAGAAAATGGGAATCGTCTTTAAGAGAAACAAAAACGGGAGTCGCCACCAATCTTTTTAGGTGTGATTGGATTACCTCTAAAACATTTTGTTTTAAAATCATTAGTTTTGGTCTACGAAATCAATAAAATGGGTTCGGGAGTCGGTTACGAACGAGGAAGGGTTAGCACCCTCGTAACGCCCAAAAATTGGTACCTAATTGACTATCAAATGTCTTTAATGTCGGAAGTTTAAAATTTTTAAGATGCAATCCTCTTTAGAATATTTTAATTTTGAAAATTAGGGTTCACTTTTATCAAATGAATCAAAATATTACATCCAATAAGTTAGGAAGCAATATTTTTAAGACATTCGAAGCTAAGTTAGCCCTTTTTGAAAATCCTTATCTCAAAACGGCAAAACGCCATATCCAGTAAGTTAGGACACAACGCTTTGAAACTCCAAGACAGTTGCTCGTATTTTGAAATCCTTAAAAACTTAGAAGGGAGCTTGACTATTCGAACTCAACGAGAAAAGTCTCAACCCAGTAAGTTAGGGCATTACCTTTCTTGAAGTTTCCAAATACCAAGCATTGCCTTTTTATTTTTGAAAACTTTTGAATCTCGCTTTTAATTAATGCATGAAGAACCATATATATACATTATAACATGTAAGATAACATATTACAATAATAGGTAGCTAAAACATGCATTTAAATAATATGATAGCAATAATATAAAGGTCCTATACTAGATACATACATAAATATAGCAAATTTTAGTTACATAACAACATACATATTAAGATATACATAGCATATATTGAAGATGAATAAGCAAAATATACGAACATACAAAGTAATAATTAATTTAAAAAATGATGCATGATATACAATTAAACATATAAATACATATACAAAACAAATGTGATAATATATAAAAAATAATAATAATGTAGTAACATATATATATCAAACAAACAACACTTAATAATATTATGAAACTAGCATTTAATATATAAATGATATAAAATATAACAATATATAAAAGATTTAATACATATTAAAATATAAAATAAGGTGAGTAATTATTTAAAAAAATATACATATATAATTAAAATACAATATTTACTAATGCATGATAATAATATAGATAATATATATGTAATAAAAAACTTAAATAAATATAATGAAATATAATATGAAATGTGTATAATAATAATAATGTAACAAATATTTTACATATAAAAATATAATAAAATAAATAATATAATAAAAATATATAACATAAAATAAATTTTTTATATATAATGTTACAAATAATATAAATAAAATAATATATTATTATATACATAACTAATGTTATTAAAAATATATATAAAGTATTTTAAATAAATTAAATTAAAGGTATATAAGGATTAAAATTAAATTTAATTAAGGAATTTAGGGTTAATCACAAATAAATAAAGAAAACTGGGCCAAATTGGAACACGGACTAAAGCCGAAGGACTCACTGGGCAATTTGCCCTAATTCCAAAACAACACCGTTTCTCCAAATACAATTTTAAAGTCACTATAAGGATTAAATTGAAACAAAATTAGAACATTAGAGCTAAATTAAAAAATATATATAAGATGAAATTTAAAAAAAATTAAAAAGACGAGAGGACCAATTGGGCAATTAACCCACTTTACGAAAACACGCGGATCCTCCCCGGTAATAGGGTCAACACGCGGATCCTGAGCCTTGAAACGACGCCGTTTTATGCTTATTGAGTTAAACTAAAACGACATCGTTTCATTTGGGCTATATAAGCCAAATTCTGAGCTTTAAAATCATTTTTGCACCTGGTTAGAAAAAAAAAAGAGAAATCCTCTGAAAGAAGACTTGGGACCGGTCTCGGAGTACCATCGTGCCTCCGTCCAGGGGTTTGCACGCGCTCACGCGCCCCTGACTACACCGCCACATACGGTGGTCGGAAACCGAAAAATTTCCTTTTTTCGACGCGAATCAGAATGGTATGTTTTCCTTTTCTTTTTTATTGTTCGCAATATATAATTAAAAAATATTCACCTTTGTGTATCTTGATCGACTGTGGTACTTTTTCTGTATATATATGTAGAAATAAACTTTTTATTGAATCTGTGTGTGTATTCCCCCCAAAAACCCGTCTCTTACATCCTTTCGATTCGGGCTTTTTATAGCCACTGAAAAAGAAAAAGAAAAATATTTATAATCTTTGATTTATTTCCTGCCAAATTTGTTTCGTTTCTGTCATTTTCTTTCCATTTTTGCAGGTGTTCAAGGAGAGTATACCACCGGCGTTGATTTGCGCGTCGATTACGGCATAAGACGGGGCCTAGAATCACGGCACTGAAGAAGGGTAGCTGAAACGACGGAATTTGAAGAGGCACGACTCTTGGGGTGCTTGCGGCGCGAAGCTTCTGGAAACCCTAGGGTTTCCAGATTCTGTTTCGGCGTTGGGCCTTGTTAATTTTAGGCCGTTGAGTTGGGTCAATGGTGTAATGGGTATAGGGTAGTAGTAGGCTTACGGGGTTGTAATCAGGAATAAGGTTTTAGGCTAATTGGGTCACAAGTGTAACGGCCTTTGGGCTTGGGTGTAATCGGGTTCTGGGTTAGCTGGGTATTACCTTGTAATTGGGCCTCGAGTAGACTTAAATTTTTAGGCTCTGTATATGGACTATTTAAAACTGTAAACATTCATTTATTTTTTATTTTTTGTTTAAGGCCCGGGCAAATTTAGGTTATTACAGCTGCCCCTCTTTGCTCATTTCTATATAATAGGAATCGAGTAAAGACTATAAAAGGCCAAATTTGCCCGGCTTTATCAGATCAGGATTCCTTAATCTGCTCCTTGCAAACTCATGATTGTCATGTTGATATTTTCGATCTGCTCTCCGTCGAACACAGAGACGCCAAATCTGCTTCTTCAATTTGTTCCCTGACAATACAGAGATGCCAAATCATCTTAGATTTGCTTCAGCGTAAACACGTGAAATCCAAATCTGCTGTGTCTTCGATTTGCTCCTTGTGAACACAATGATGCCAAATCATCTTGGATCTGCTTCAGTAAAATTATCTGAAGGTTAGATCTGCTATGTCTCTGCTCTCGGTCGAAATGGAGATGCCAGATCTGTTATCTTGGATCTGCTTTGGTGTGAGAACATCCAAAAGTCAAATCTGCTATGTCTTCGATTTGTTCCTTGTAAACACAAGAATGCCCAAATCATCTTTGATCTGCTTCAGTATAAACATCTGAAGGTTAGACCTGCTATGTACCTACTCTCCGTCGAAATGGAGATGCCAGATCTGTTATCTTGGATCTGTTTTGATGTGAAAACATCTAAAAGTCAGATCTGCTATGTCTTCGATTTGCTTATCGTCGAAGATAGAGAAGCCAAATCTTGTTATCTTGGATCTGCTTCAGTGTAAACATGTGAAGGTCAGATCTGCTATGTTTTGGTCTGTTACCCTACTACTCAGGGGGTTAAGGCGCATCATTTTTGATCTACATAACCTGTAGAATGCATATGTGCTCATGCCTGATGATTAGGATGCTATAATCGAAGTGAGTTAAATGCTCCTAACTAGACATGTTATGATGCAAAATGTTATGAATATGACTCCTATTCCAGACGTCACCACTCATTCCTTCGTTTATCTTTACTTCTCTCAAAGTATTATTCCTACTCAGCCTGTAGGCTTGTATCATTCTTCAAATGCTACGACCCACTGAGAATATCTGTAAGATAATCTTTTTTTTAATCATTATTTCGGACTGGAAGAAAGAAATTCCTCAAGTTCTTTCAACCCTCCCTTGCGTGAATTTCTCGAACAATTGTCCTGTTTTAGTTTCTTGTATTATCTAGAAATTTCCATAGTAATGAACAAAACTTCATTTGTGAAAATTATTTAGTTCATCTATCATTATTTAATACAACACACTTTAAGAATAATGGAAGATAAATTTATTCTTGAGAATAATTAGATTTGAATAAATTTGTCAAAAATACAAAGGAAATTAATCTGAAAGCCTATCTTTGAGAAGAATAATAATCTAAAGATAGCAAACAGGAAAAAAGTTAGATGCCCTAGATATCGCCGTTTGAGCGTTTATATGCCAGCTCCCTGAAGACTTTCTTGAGTTCAACATGTGTTTAAAAGACCCAAAGTACTTTGTCGATGCCTCAATATGCAACGCGCTTCACTCTTCGTTGAATTAGATATAGCAAGATTACCGTGTGCTTTTCAAAATTTGAGCTGCCCTTTCGGGTTTTCAACTTAAAAACCCCTTTGGTCACAAGGCGCCCTTTGCGGGTTTTCACCTTGGCCTCTCTATTTTTTTTTGAAAACTCAAGGCGCCCTTTACAGGTTTTCACCCTAAATTCCTCTCTCCTTTAGACAAATTACTTTTTGACTAAGTCTGAATTCACTGGATTGGGTAAACTTTTCCCATCCATTTCTGTCAAGATCAATGCACCCCCAGAGAAGGCATTTTTTCACGACATACGGCCCTTCCCAATTTGGCATCATTTTCCTCTAAAATCCTTCTGAATGGGAAGAATCTTTTTTAACACAAGATCTCCCTCATGGAATTCTATTGGTCGCACTTTCTTGTCATAAGCCCGCATCATTCGCTTCTGATACATCTGACCATGACGAATGGCCCTTAGCCTCTTTTTCTCAATCAAGTTCAACTGGTCATATCGTGATTGAATCTACTCTGCTTCATCCAACTTTATCTCCTATAAAACTCGAAGATAAGGTATTTCAACTTCAATGGGTAACACTGCCTCCATTCCATATAGCAACGAGAAAGGGGTTGCCCCAGTACAAGTTCTGATGGACGTTCGATAAGCTAAGAGTGCAAATGGTAACTTCTCATGCCAATCTCTGTAGGTTTCAGTCATTTTCTTCACTATCTTCTTGATGTTTTTGTTAGCAGCTTCTACTGCCCCATTTATCTTTGGGCGATATGGAGAGGAATTATGATGCTTAATCTTGAACTGACTACAAACTTCTGCTATCGTTTTGTTGTTCAAGTTCAATGCATTTTCTGATATGATCCTTTCAAGCATCCTATACCGACAAATAATCTCTTTTTTCAAAAACTGACTTACAGCTGATTTAGTAACATTTGCATAAGAAGCAACCTCTACCCACTTCGTGAAGTAATCAATGACCACGAAAATAAAGCGATGTCCATTTGAAGCTTTTGGTGATATTGGTCCAATGACATCCATGCCCCATATAGAAAAAGGCCATGGAGAAGTCATAACATGTAGAGGTGAAGGTGGTACATGAATCTTATCTCTATAAATCTGACATTTATGGCATTTCTTGGCGTAATTGATACAATCCCCTTCCATAGTAGACCAATAATATCCAAACCTCATGATTTGTCTAGCCATCGTGAAACCGTTAGCATGTGTCCTACAAACACCCTCGTGAACTTCTTCCAAGATTAACTTAGCTTCCACAGTGTCAACACATCTCAACAGTACTTGGTCCTTTCTTCTTTTGTACAAAATGTCCCCGTCCAAAACATAATTGCAAGCTAATCTCCTTAGAGTTCGTTTATCATTTTCAGTTGCTTGTTCTAAGGTTCTTATTCTTCGTTCTATAGCCGCTCGGAATCCCATAATGCATGCTTCATACTCATCCATATTGTTGGTGCAATCAAAATCCAACTTGCAAGTGAATGGATGATAATCGCCATTCGGGGATACCAGGACTGCCCCAATTCCATTTCCCACTACATTGGATGCCCCATCAAAGCTCATCCTCCAAGAATAATCCTCTGTAGTTGCTACACACATCAATTCCTCATTTGGAAAATCGAAATTCAACGGCTCATAATCCTCTAGAGCTCTACTAGCTAGAAATTCTACTATCGCACTTCCTTTTATAGCCTTTTGACTCACATAGACTATGTCAAACTCTGAAAGCAGAATTTGCCATCTCGCCATTCTCCCATTCAACGCTGTTGACTCCATCATATACTTCAAAGGGTCAAGTTTTGAAATAAGCTAGGTAGTATGATATAGCATGTACTGTCTTAGCCTTCGAGTCGTCCAGATTAAAGTGCAACACAATTTCTCAATCGATGAATATCTCATCTCACACTCTGTAAATTTCTTACTGAGGTAGTATATCGCATTCTCCTTTCTTCCCGACTCGTTATGTTGACCAAGCACACATCCCATGGAATTAATAAACACCGACAAGTACATAATTAATGGTTTATCTAGACTAGGTGGAGATAGTACTGGAGCGTTTAACAAGTATTGCTTAACTTTATCGAAGGCATTCTGGCACTCTTCATTCCAAGTACCTTGGTTGTGTTTTCTAAGGAGGCGAAATATAGGGTCACATTTCTCAGTTAATTGTGAAATAAACCAAGCAATATAATTTAACCTTCCAAGCAAACCTCGAACTTCTTTCTGAGTGCGTGGCGGAGGCAAATCTCGTATGGCTCTAACTTTGTCTGAGTCAACTTCTATTCCCTTTTCACTAACCACAAAGCCTAGTAATTTCCCTGACCTAGCTCCGAAAGTACACTTTGCCGGATTAAGTTTTAACTGAAACTTCCTTAATCTCAAGAATAGTTTCCTTAAAACTTCAATATGTTCCTCCTCTGATCAAGATTTGGCAATCATATCATCAACATACACCTCAATTTCCTTGTGCATCATATCATGGAATAAGTTCACCATGGCCCGTTGGTATGTTGCCCCTGCATTCTTCAATCCAAATGGCATTACTTTGTAGCAGAAGGTACCCCACAAAGTTATGCAAGTAGTTTTATCCATGTCCTCTGGATGCATCTTTATCTAGTTGTACCCCGAGAAACCGTCCATGAAAGAGAACAACGAATATCTTGCGGTGTTGTCCACCAAAGTGTCGATGTGTGGCAAAAAAAATTATCCTTCGGGCTAGCTTTGTTCAGATTTCTGTAATCAACACACATTCGTACCTTCCCATCCTTCTTAGGGATTGGTACAATATTAGTTACCCATTCAGAGTACTTGACCTCTTGTAAGAATCTTGCATTAAACTGCTTCTTAACCTCGTCTTTTATTTTCAGTACAATATCTGGCCTCATTCTTCGTAACTTTTGTTGGACTGGCTTACAATCCTGTCTTATTGGAAGACGATGTACTACAATATCTGTACTCAACCCTGGCATATCCTGATAGGACCATGCGAAGATATCCTTGAATTCACGTAACAACTCAATCAGTCCTTGCCTTGTGTCCTTGGTAATTAGTGTCCCAATTTTCACCTCTTTTCCTTCCTCAAGGGCTACATTTTCTATTGCCTATTTCTCATGGGGCATAATTTGTTTCTCCTTCTATTTTACCATTCTCAACAGATCTGGAGACACATCACTATCCTGGACATCTTCAAAATCTTGAGGTTCCTCTAAACACATGTTTTGCTTGCGAGAGAAATCAGGATTTGTAATATCAATGCTAATGTCATTGATATCTAGGGACTTATGAAGTATAAAAGAATATACAAAGAATGAATGAATTTAAGAATGATTATTTATGTACTATGAATGAAAGAATAAGAATTGTCAAAATTTTAACGAAATATTGGTTGATAAAAGTGAAACAATACTCGTTGAATTGATAAAAGTTATGTTTTATTAAAAAGATAATAGATGATCATAAACCTATTTCACAAATGTAATTCTTTTACTCCTAGGCTCTAGAGTAACAAGAATGTTTCGAGAATTACTCTGAAAAATTCCTAAAGAATACGGGAAGTTCCTCCGCAGTCCAATTGTTCAGAGAGCTTCCTGATTCGTAAGGGCGAATGCCCACAAGGTTTCCTTTCTTTGATTCTTCATCTTGTATAGCATTAACTTGATGACTTCCTTCTATGAGTAACCCTCTCGATATGAAGGTTTGGGATATTAGAGGGAATGTCATCGGCTCCCACTACACTTCTCTTCTATTGAGGTGCGCCCTTCTTCTTTCTTGACGCTTCTCAATTTCCTTCCTCCTTTGCTTATAGTGTGGTTTAAATCCCAGACCAAAACAATCTCTCTTCTCTTTAAGTTCTGGGATTTGAGTCCTTCCTTGCAGGTACCTTCCTAACCCTTTTCTTGGTAAGGCTCCCTTCCCCGCCATCATTTGTAGAGCCATCCTCGTAGCTCTTGCTATCTTTGGCACTGATAGCTGACTTCCTTCTGAAATGAAGGTTGCATTTACGAATTCTAAAGAGCAGAAGGAGCACTCAATAGACTCTTCGTTCGTCTCGACATAAGAGGCCTTGCTAGTGACTGCGGCTATAATGTCCTCCTCTGCATTGATGGTTATTAACCGTCCATCGGTCACTAATTTCAATTTCTGGTGCAATGACGATGGTACCGCTCCCGTTGAGTGTATCCATGGCCTGCCTAATAAGCAATTGTAGGAAGGCTTGATATCCATTACCAAGAAGTCTACTTCATACATGTTAATGTCAATTCTTCCCATCACCTTCCTTTCTGTACCGTCGAAGGCTCTTACCACTTTTTGACACGTGTTCATGTAAGAATCGTCAATAGGTAATCTGTTTAATGTAGACAATGGTAGAACATTTAAAGCCGATCCATTATCAACGAGCACGCTTGGGAGTGTGTACCCCTTGCATCGAGTGGTAATGTGTAAGGCCTTAGTTGACCCTCTGCCCCCGGTGGGATTTCATCATCATTAAAGTAGATGAAATTATCTGCGCTAATGTTGTTCACCAATCGGTCCAGCTTATAAACGGATATGTCATGGGTGACATATGTTTCGTTAAGCACCTTCATCAATGCCTCCTTATGCACCTCAGAACTCAAAAGTAGAGCCAATACTGATATGCGAGCTGACTACTTACGCAACTGCTCGACCACACTATACTCGCTATGCTTAAGGAACTTTACAAATTCCTTAGCCTCATCTTCCTTTACTGGCCCCTTGACAGGCATTTCAGCCCCTTTCTCCTTCTCAGTACTAACACCCTTTGCTTTTGTAGCCTCCTCTCTGACGCCCACCGTATCATACCGCTTCCCACTCTGTGTATGGGAACCTTCAACTTGTACATCCTTAGACGTACTGGCTATATCCTCCTTCTCTGGCATTGACACTTGACAATTATAACTCCATGGTACCCTCTTATTATCCTTATAAGGAAAGGACACAGGTTTATGGATTATGACCTTAGGCACCGTTTGTGCCCCTACTTCATTATTCCCCTGCAAGGAAATAATAATCCTTGGCCGACTGATTCTTTGCTGTTCATCGTCCAGCACACATACTTGTTTTTCACTAGAGCCACCTTCAAAAATTTGTAGCTCTTTATTGTCTATAAAGCCTTACACCAAGGCCTTGAATTCTTCACAGTCTTGAGTTTCATATCCTTTTTTCTCATGGAACTCACAGTAGTTCCCCGTTTTTTATCTTTCTCTCCTAGAGGTTATCATCCCTCTCTTCATCATCTCCTCTCAAATCACCTTCATAGGCATCCTCACCTCAGCAACATTTTCCTTCATCCTTCTTTCACTAGCTTCGCCAATGGCATTCACTTCTTGATCGTCGTGATTTGGCAAAGGGTTTTCAGTATTTGGGGTACTATCAAATTTCACAACCCCCATTTTGATCAACCTCTCCATGACCTTCTTGAATCCGGTACAATTTTCAACTGAGTGCCCGATATTCCAGCGTGGTACTCGCATCTGGCGTTTGCATCATACCATTTAGGATATGGAGGCTGTAATGGTTTCAAGTGGAAAGGAGTAATAGCATGTGCATTGTATAAGTTTTAATAAAACTCATGATACGTCACAGGGATAGGTGTGAATTGCATCCTCTCGTGCCTTGTGCTCGATTCCTGCATTTGAGAACCCTGTTGCCCAACCGCAGCTACTTTGGGTTGACCAACTGTGACTGCCTTCGAGTTGAAGCTACTTGTGTTGTTCACCTCATTGTCTTTTCTCCTTGAGGCTGATCTTTTGGCCATTTCCCCCTCAATTTTGCCACCTCTTATGGCGTTCTCAATCATCTCTCCCGCCATGACTATGTCCGCAAAACTTTTGGCAGTGCTTCCAATCATGTGAGTAATGAATGGAGCCTTCAGAATGTTGATGAACAACATGGTGATCTCATTCTCCAACAATGGTGGTTGAACTTGCATGACAACCTCTTTCCATCTTTGAGCATATTGCCTAAAATTCTCATTAGGCTTTTTCTCCATGTTTTGCAGCGTGATCCTATCTGGCGTCATGTCAGTTACATGATTGTACTGTTACATGAAGGCTTGTGCAAGATCCCTCCATGAATTTATTCTGGCCCTGCTCAACTGATTGTACCACCTGGCGGCTGCTCCCACTATGCTATCTTGAAAATAATGAATCAATAGTTGATCATTGTTTACATATCCGGTCATCCTCCTACAGAACATCGTAATGTGGGCCTCTGGGTAAGTAGTCCCGTTGTACTTTTCAAACTCCGGCATTTTGAATTTATGGGGAAGCACCAGGTCTGGGACCAAACTCAAGTCTTTGGCATCAACTCCATGATGCCCATCAACACTCTTTAGATCCTTAAATTTCTCATCCAACCATCTACAACGTTCCTCCAACTGTTTTGCAGCTTCAGCTCTTAAATTTTCCTTTTCAGCCACGTCTAAGTCAAGAATGAGAGGATTGGTAGGGTTGTCACTCAAATTGAATCCCGAACCAGTTGGGTTATTCATGTGGATCCCAGCATCAACCGATCCATGTTGAGGCTTTATAGTGACAGACGACCTCTTAGGAAGCACCTCGGTTTGTGTAGGCCCGTGGGGTGGAGTAAAGCCTGGAGAATAATCCTCTTCCTCCTTACTAGTGATTGCCATAGGGGCTTTTCCCTTATTAGTGGCCTTCAGCAACTGAACCATCTCAGTCATCATATTCCTCTGAGCCTCTAGCATTTGCTCCCTCATGTCGCTTTGCATCTTGGCCAATTGTTCTTGCAATTGGTCCTGCATGTCCATTTGTAGCTGTTTAAATCTTTGATCCATATTCCTAAATTTTGCACGAGTTCCGTACTGATGCGTGGTTTCCAGATTTTCTTTTCTACTTCTGTGGTAATTTTAACTAATTAGGGTCTTTTTATAACTTTGAATGCAAATGAGGTGATGAAATGCTATGAAATGTAAATGCATGAATGCCAAAAGGACATCGATTCTGATTCAATCTCATTTATAAAACTTTATTTAGATAAAGAATATCTTTACATATAAAAGGATTACAAATACGCTTTCACCCTAATGCCCAAAGTTTTAACTCTATCTAATAAAAAGGCTAACTCTCGTCCTATATCCGATGATGACTCATACATCAAACTCAATACATCAGCTCGTATTGCCAAGTCTTGCACGTGTTCAGCGACCTCTCGAATCTGGGCTACGGCTTCTCCAATGACGTGATCCCTTTCTCTGACCTGTCCTCTAGACTGATGAAGCTCTCCCTTCAAATGATCTTCTCGTACCCCAAGTTGATCGATTAGGAGCTTACTATCCTGCAATGCTGATTCCAACTCCTCAACTTTTCCTTTTAATTTTTTTGCCTCAACTGTAGAATCACGACTTCGATGCAGATGAAGGGATCGCCCGAGCTCAGTTATTTTAGTCTTTAAACCTTGATTTTATTTTTCTAAGGTCAAATTCCGCGATTGCATCTCTTGAAACTTCTTCTCCCAATATTTGGCTTTAGCTTTTTCCTCTTGGACCTCTTTCTGCCCTTGATCTGAAAACCTTCCTAGTCCTGCTTTCTTCAAAGTTATTTGTGCCCTTTTATAGTGCTCCTTTAAATCATCTCGGTCCTCCTCGATCTTTCTTTTTTCTTTCTTCTCTTTCTAAACCTCTATCTTTTGAACGTCGACGTCTAGGCTCAAATACATCTTTTTTTCTTCGAGCTTTGCTATCCTCTTCTCGAACGCCAAGTTCTTTCTCTCGAACTCTTGTTTCATAATTTCTAACTCCGAGGGTGTTACTTGCAAATATTCCTTTATCGGTCGAGCTCCTTCCACACTTGGCTTAGGGATGTTATCATTAATCCTTCTATCTCTCCACTCGACGTACTCCGAAGTTGTAGCAGAGCTAATAACTACTCCTTTTAATCGACAAGTCTTGTTCCAAGCACTAGAGATCTCACTGACCTTCCTCTTGTAGTCAGCTCCTCTATACATGAACTCACTCTGAACCAAACCGTAAGTTACCGGTATGAACTGCCTCAATCCATGTTGCCTCAGCACAAGCAAGGGGGCATAACCAATGGCACCCCAAATTCCCAACAGAGGGACCCAATCAAAACTGCCGCATCAGTAAAGAATCTCACCAGGAATCATCCATGGAGCCCTCCACTCTACGTCCATTGATTGCAGATTCTGAAGTAGTGCTATCTAATTTTTTTCAAGAACGTCAACTTTCTTAGTTGAAGCTTCTATGTCCTTCAACGGGGGGTAATCCTCGAAGAAGACCCTACAAACCACCCTATCTATCAATCGGAAGTGACTGTAGAACCAAGCTAAAAGTAACTAAGCACAACCAACAAACCTGCCCGCACTGGCCCTCCTACATGCATTCAAGGACCTGAATGTCTCCGCCAAAATCACAAAAACAGGAGTGACCCATTTGCTAAGTCGATGGAAGAGATCCGTGGTTGCCTCGTCCACATATCTCAATGCCCTGGGGAAAACCATCAATCCGTATAAGCTTAAGGCAAAGATGTCTACCCTCTTCGCCTCGTCTGGATGTGTCTGGATCAGATCTTTCAAAGCTCCCCATGGAATGCACTTACTCTCACCCTTTTCCTTAATTCTAGCCATGATCCACTGCTCGCTCATCCCCGTAATGGTCATCAGCTTCTTTCCAAAGGTTGGGACATAAACAGCTCGAGAATAAATCCTATCACATTGAAATCTAAGATACCGAAGTAAGGCTGTGTACTCCTCCACAGTAGGCACTAAATCTACCTCCCCAAAGGTAAAACAACTGTATGCAAGGTTCCAAAACTGGGCGAGAGCTCGAAACAAGTTCTCATCAACCTGAATATCAAACAAATAGGGTAAATCTCCGTACTTACCGTAGAATGATTGCTTGGTCTCATTGCCCTACTGAACCCAAATCGCCTTAAGCTCCTCCAAATTATTCTGTGTGACACTGATGCGAGTGTAGTTTGACAGCTCCGACATATATCCCACAGTTATGCTATCCCCTTTTCCTAGCTGAGTTTGCTCAGACCATCTATGGACGTTAGCGTTGCCTTCCACTCTATCAAGAAGTCCGTTTTCCATAATAAAATTTCCTAACTTAGAAACTGACCGTGAATCGATACCTTTTAGATGTAATATGACATACAACAAAATAAAGAAAAACAAATTGTCAGTATCATATGATAAATAACTTATCAGGGTAATAATCTAGAGTACCACTATCCAAATTGAGCTCCTACGGTTTTTCTATATGAGGTTTTAGTTCTAAAGTTTAAGGTACCCGAACCAGCAGATTCCTCGATCATTACCCATTATAGGCTCATTTGAATCGAGTTCAGTTCAGGGGAATACATTTCCCTATGGCTACACGGAGATGAAAATCTCACGAAACCACAGGTACGGATATATCCTGAAAGTGATCCACTATCCTGCACGGAGGCGAAAACATCACGAAGGCGTAGTTTCTCACTCCCACTTAAGGGTGTGACCACAACGGTCATGCAAATGCAATGCGTATCAGAATATAGCAACATATGTAATAATACAAACACATGTAATGCAAAGAGGATTAAATTTTAAAATTTTTAATTTTCGACATTAAGACAAGAAATAGTCAATTACACGGCTTGACTCTCTTATTAGTCCCCAGCGGAGTCGCCAAGCTGTCGAGACCATTTTTAAATCGAGTTTTGGAAAATGGGAATCGTCTTTAAGAGAAACGAAAACGGGAGTCGCCACTAATCTTTTTAGGTGTGATTGGATTACCTCTAAAACATTTTGTTTTAAAATCATTAGTTTTGGTCTACGAAATCAAGAAAACGGGTTCGGGAGTCAGTTACGAACGAGGAAGGGTTGGCACCCTCATAACGCCTAAAAATTGGTACCTAATTGACTATCAAATATCTTTAATGTCGGAAGTTTAAAATTTTTAAGATGCAATCCTCTTTAGAATATTTTAATTTTGAAAATTAGGGTTCACTTGTATCAAATGAATCAAAATATTTCATCCAATAAGTTAGGAAGCAATATTTTTAAGACATTCGAAGCTAAGCTAGCCCTTTTTGAATATTCTTATCTCAAAACGACAAAACGCCATATCCAGTAAGTTAGGACACAACGCTTTGAAATTCTAAGACAGTTGCTCGTATTTTGAAAACCTTAAAAACTTAGAAGAGTGCTTGACTATTCGAACTCAACGAGAAAAGTCGCAACCCAGTAAGTTAGGGCATTACCTTTCTTGAAGTTTCCAAATACCAAGCATTGCCTTTTTATTTTTGAAAACTTTTGAATCTCGCTTTTAATTAATGCATGAAGAACCATATATATACATTATAACATGTAAGATAGCATATTACAATAATAGGTAGCTAAAAATGCATTTAAATAATATGATAGCAATAATATAAAGGTCCTATACTAGATACATACATAAATATAGCAAATTTTAGTTACATAACAACATACATATTAAGATATACATAGCATATATTGAAGATGAATAAGCAAAATATACGAACATACAAAGTAATAATTAATTTAAAAAACGGTGCATGATGTACAATTAAACATATAAATACATATACAAAACAAATGTGATAATATATAAAAAAAATAATGTAGTAACATATATATATCAAACAAACAACACTTAATAATATTATGAAACTAGCATTTAATATATAAATGATATAAAATATAACAATATATAAAAGATTTAATACATATTAAAATACAAAATAAGGTGAGTAATTATTTAAAAAAATATACATATATAATTAAAATACAATATTTACTAATGCATGATAATAATATAGATAATATATATGTAATAAAAAACTTAAATAAATATAATGAAATATAATATGAAATGTGTATAATAATAATAATAATGTAAAAAATATTTTACATATAAAAATATAATAAAATAAATAATATAATAAAAATATATAACATATAATAAAATTTATATATATAATGTTACAAATAATATAAATAAAATAATATATTATTATATACATAACTAATGTTTATTAAAAAATATATATAAAGTATTTTAAATAAATTAAATTAAAGGTATATAAGGATTAAAATTAAATTTAATTAAGGAATTTAGGGTTAATCACAAATAAATAAAGAAAACTGGGCCAAATTGGAACACAGACTAAAGCCGAGGGACTCACTGGGCAATTTGCCCTAATCCAAAAACGACATCGTTTCTCCAAATACAATTTTAAAGTTACTATGAGGATTAAATTGAAACAAAATTAGAACATTAGAGCTAAATTAAAAAATATATAAGATGAAATTTAAAAAAATTAAAAAGGCGAGAGGACCAATTGGGCCATTAACCCACTTTAAGAAAACACGCGGATCCTTCCCGGGTAATTGGGTCAACGCGCGGATCCTGAGCCTTGAAACAACGCCGTTTTATGCTTATTGAGTTAAACTAAAATGACATCGTTTCATTTGGGCTATATAAGCCAAATTCTGAGCTTTAAAATTATTTTTGCACCCGGTTAGTAAAAAAAAAGAAGAGAAATCCTCTAAAAGAAGACTTGGGGCCGGTCTTGGAGTACCGTCGTGCCTCCGTCCAGGGGTTTGCACGCGCTCACGCGCCCTTTTCTACTCTGCCACATACGGTGGTCGGAAACCGAAAATTTTCCTTTTTCCGACGCAAATCAGAATGGTACGTTTTCCTTTTCTTTTTTATTGTTCGCAATATATATATTTAAAAAATATTCACCTTTGTGTATCTTGATCGACTATGGTACTTTTTCTGTATATATATGTAGAAATAAACTTTTTATTGAATCTGTGTGTGTATTCCCCCTAAAAAACCGTCCCTTACATCCTTTCGATTCGGGCTTTTTATGGCCACTGAAAAGAAAAAGAAAAATATTTACAATCTTTGATTTATTTCCTGCCATATTTGTTTCGTTTCTGTCGTTTTCTTTCCATTTTTGCAGGTGTTCAAGGAGAGTAGACCACCGGCGTTGATTTGCGCGTCGATTACGGCATAAGGTGGGGCCTAGAATCACGGCATTGATGAAAGGTAGCTGAAACGACGGAATTTGAAGAGGCACGACTCTTGGGGTGCTTGCGGCAAGAAGCTTCTGGAAACCCTAGGGTTTCCAGATTTTGTTTAGGCGTTGGGCCTTGTTAATTTTGGGCCGTTGAGTTGGGTCAATGGTGTAATGGGTATAGGGTAGTGGTAGGCTTACGGGGTTGTAACCGGGCATAAGGTTTTAGGCTAATTGGGTCACAAGTGTAACGGGCTTTGGGCTTGGGTGTAACCGGGTTCTGGGTTAGCTGGGTATTACCTTGTAATTGGGCCTCAGGTAGACTTAAATTTTTAGGCTCTGTATATGGACTATTTAAAACAGTAAACATTCATTTATTTTTTATTTTTTGTTTAAGGCCCGGGCAAATTTAGGTTATTACAAGGCTAACAGAGTAGCACACGGACTGGCGAAGGAGGGCTGGAAATTCGATGACCCACAGTACTGGATGGAAGAGGTTCCTAGCGAGATGGAGGATCTGGTTAATAGGGACCGAAATAGCAACAATGGCAGATGAGGCGTTCATGACGAGTCCGGATCGAGAAATGAGAATGTGATTCGATGAACCCGTGAAATAACTAGAGGCTTGGGATTGAAAAGTTATTTGCTGATGACGATTCAGAAGAAGAGTCTTAGTAGCAACTGATGCAACAAGAAAGGGGGCTCGGGGGATTGGCTTTTCATTTTCTTTTTTTTTTTTTGCTTAATTGGATCCATTTGTATTGGCAATTGTAAAGACTGATTCATTTATTTCTTGTTTTCATTTTCCCTAGACACCGATTAGGCTGTCAATTAGAATACAACAGCTGTAGGAAGTATTTATTGTTTGTGTAAGGCATTGGCTAAAATCCCATCAATAAGAGCATCAGTTGAAACGTTCAAAAAAAATAATTATATTGTTATAAAGATGTTTTTATTTTTTTATATATTTCTAATAAATTAATTATAAAAAAATTTGTATATAAATATATTTGAACTCATGTCATTAGTTTTTATAAAACCTCAAAATTACCATTTTAATCAAAGTTTTTTTTAATATTTTCGTATTATTTCTCAAACATTTTTACTAGCTTTTAATTTTCCAACCAAGTTAGTATCACGAATAAACCAAACACCCGCTCTGTTGAAAAATTATAAAAATATCCTTTTATATTTAAAATAAGTTATTTATTATGATAATATTTTTATCTTTTTATATTTCTAATCAAACTAATAAAAATTGCATATAAAGAGATTTGAACTGATGGAACTAATATTTATAAACCTTCAAATTTATCACCTCAACCAAAATTTTATTTTGATTTTTTATACAATTTTCAT
Source organism: Gossypium hirsutum (assembly GCF_007990345.1). Taxonomy (NCBI): domain Eukaryota; kingdom Viridiplantae; phylum Streptophyta; class Magnoliopsida; order Malvales; family Malvaceae; genus Gossypium; species Gossypium hirsutum. The sequence goes on from NC_053434.1 coordinate 112,940,590, forward strand.
ATTATTCAATAAAACAATTTCACCCACATCGTTGCATCAACTCGGTTTGTGAAATTACAAAAAATTATTCTATATTTAAAATATGCTTATTATTTAGAGGGTACTTTGTTTTAGTTAAAAAAATAAATATTTTGCATATAATGAGATTTAAACACATGTCACTAACATTTATAAAACTTCAACTTTACTGCTTCAACCAAAGTTTTATTTTATTTTTTGTTTTTACATTTTAATATTATTATGCAATTTTTTTCACCCACATCGATTGTATATCTTCTCTACTAATTTTAAACCCCTAACAGAACTGGTGTTACAAGTCAATAAGATATCAACTCAATTAGGGAAATTATAAAAATACACTTCCATATTTAAGATAAGTTATATTACTACGAGAGTACTTTTATCTTTTTTTATATATTTTTTAATAAAATAAATAAAAAATTTACATAGAGAGAGATTTTAACTCATGCCACTAAAATTTATAAAATCTCAATTTCACCACTTCAACTAAAACTTTATTTTAAGTTTTTAGTACATTTTAATATTACTACACAAAAACTTTTCACCTAGATCATTGGTGTCTTTACTTCTCTATACTAACTTTAAACTTAATTGTATAAATTATTTAATTTTGTTGTCAAAATTAGTTAATTGAATACAATTATTATTCTAGATTAAGAATGAGTTGATAATCATGGAAAAGAGAAAATTGCAGAATAGTCCATGTACTTTTGAGATCTCTGTAGTTTAGTCTGGTAAGTTCATTCGGTTTAATTGTAAAACAAATTTAAATGCTTGTTATATAGACTCAGTTATTGAATGTTGATTAATGAATTAATGCTTATACATAGAAAAAAAGTTTAATAAGTTATTATCGTTTGATCGTTGATGAAATGCCCTGAGTTGAATGAATGTAGGATAGAGTACGGTTGCCATGTCAATAGGTTATTTTGCACACAGTGAGATTTGTATGAGATGTGATGATGACTTTTTTATATTTCTATTCATTGAATATACCGAGATCCTGCATTTGTTGCGAACTATCATGTTATATTACAGTATTTTTCTAGTGCGTTACGGGGAGGATGATTGCCTACGGTCTAAGCGCTTAGTGTCAAGGTGTGTTATCGCTTGGACTGGCTCGTATGAGCGTTTGATGTGTTTTGGATGGTTAACCATGTACTCATATCCGTATATTGTTCATTGAGCGATGTTTTATTGATTTTTGAATGTCATTGAAATGTGGAAATGTATTTGTATTGTTGTTTGAGTATTACTCAACTGTTGTGAACTATGAATGACATGAACTCTGTTTACTAATCTTGTTAATTGAATTATTAAGTTTAATTATATAAGCTTTATCGTTTAATCGACGAACTTACTGAGCTTCATGAAAGCTTACTCGTGTTATTTATCTTTTCTTTGTAGATGCATTTTATAAGAATCGGAAGATCAAATCAAGTTGAAGAATCACACTATCCGAGGATCTTTTGGTAGATTTTAAATTACATTTGGCTTATATAGCGTGTAATAAGAGCATTTGGTTATGTATGTAAAAGTTCCTACGTACTTATAATGTGTGTTGTGTGTATTTGATATTATGATATGAGTAACTAAATGTGGCATGCATGGTTTAATACCAAGTTTAAGCACAAATAGGCAAGCATGAAATGGTAAGTTTGAAATTATTTAAGCATGGTATGTTCGAATTGAAAGTAATTTGTTTTGTATATATGATGTGGCTTGTATAATGTAGCTAAGGTAGTTAAATGCTAAGTGATTGAATTGTGGTATCATCGATGATACATTGGTTAGACTTCAGGTTGATGTTTTGGAAAGTTTTGAGTGATTTTGAAAGCTCTTTAAAATCTTTAGAACATGTGCTCTTGAATATGTTTAGGTACTTAGGAATTGGGTGTGAAAATGGTATGATTTGGGTCATTTTTGGGCACATACAGCTTGGGGCACGAGCTGCCACATGACCGTGTGACACGCACGAGCAAATCCATATAGACGTGTGCCACTAGCGTGTTAGGTGCGAGATTGGTCCACATGGGCACAGAGAGTTACACAGCCTGACGACACGACTATGTGACCTTAAGCTACACGGTCACAGAGAGTTACACGGCCTGGCGACACGGCCGTATGACTTTATATTACACGGGCACAGTGAGTTACATGGCTTACGTACATGGGCATGTGAAGCAGTCACATAGGCGTGTGGAGCAGCCACACGGCCATGTCAAGAGCCACACGGTGCGACATGGTCGCGTGAATTTATATTACACAGGCACAATGAGTTACATGGTCTATGTACAAGGGCATGTGAAGCAATTACATGAGCGTGTGAAGTAGCCACATGGCCATGTCAAGAGCCACATAGTTTGGGCTCTATCACACAGCCTGGACACACGTCTGTGTGACCCCTATTCTGAAATTATTTTAAATTTTTCCTAAACTTTTTGATTTGTTTCAAATTGGTCCCTGATTGTTTCTAAATTATTTTTAAGGCCTTGTAGGCTCGATTTAAGGCCTATAAGTGTATGTTTTACTGCAATATAAATGATTTATGAATGTCGATAAATAATGTGCAAATTTGATGTTATTTAATATTACTTGTTTGAAATTGTACGGTAATACTTCATAACCCTACTCTGGCAATAGCGACGGGTTAGAGTTGTTACATAAGTAACCATTATAAGATTAGAATGTTTGCTAATTAAGCACTAATACAAAGAAGAACACTTGAGTTAAATGAATATAATGAAAGCTCACAAGTGTTTACAAGAAAAGGTATGAAAAAATTAAGCTTTTAGGTTGTTTTGATTGATCTTTAAGCTTTGTATATACCTCTTGTTGTTGCAGGACCTTTGGAAGATGGTATTTATACCCTATAATTGATTTCCAACCGTTGTGATTGGTTGGGAAAGTGAATATAGCCGTTGGGATGAAAATACTAGTTCATTTAATTCACCTACAACATAAGGTATCGATACTTTTTCTATGAGTATCGGTACTATTAGCATTTAATATTTGATTCAGTTACTGTTGAAATCAGTTTATAACGATACCAAAGAAAAATTATCGAAACCTGGTAAAAGCTATCAATACTTTTTGTAAAGGTATCAATACTTTTTGTGTAATTTGAAAACAAAATATCAATTTGGTATCGATTTTAGAATGGGTATCGACATCTTCAAAACTATCGATACTTGGACAAAAAGTATCGATATTTTTTGTTCTTTGTCTTAAAGCAATACTAACTTGTCTAAAAATAGTTAAAATATAATTGAAAATGTTGATTTAATTGAAACCATTTCAACTTGATTTTATCAATTTATTCAACTTAACTTTTATTCAAAAACACTTTAATTTGTTATATCAAAACATATTATCAAATAAGGCTTAGTTTAACAATTTGTAACTCCCCAAAATTGTTTAATTTCTGGATAAGTATTTGTATCATGTGATTCGATATGGGTCAGTGGTTAAGTGCTTTAGTTATATGCTTGAAGTTTTGTATTCGATTCTTTTTCATTGAATTTTGAGTATTTTTGTTCCTACACCTAGCTAATCACGTTAAGGTTATCGTTAATTTTCTGTGAGTTATTAGTAAGAATGAGTTTGTTGGTTCAATGATTAAGACTTAGCATTCATTGTGTTCCCAAGTTTGAATCCCGTGGTGCTCAAAATTGATTTAGTTTTTGTTCCTTCTTTGTTGTGCTGCGCAAATTATCAGTATGTTGGTAGATTTCAAACTCTGAGTAGATTAGAAAGGATTTGTTTAGATTTACCTTTATTTTTGTTTTAAAAAAAATTAACTAAAAATATATATCGTCTCCTAAAAATCATCTTTTGGTTGTCGTGCCCTTTCCCCCACTTTCTCCATCTTTTTTTTTATTTTCCCATTTTTGGATTGAAACATTTTCCTTATTGTTCACTTCCTTTGTTCTTTTGTTTTTTTTTGTTTTCTTATTTTCTTTTTCTTCTTTCCTTTTTTCGGTTTCCATAACTTTTCAATAGCAACTCTTATTTTTCTTTCCTCTTTTTCTTCTGGCTATTTCTTCCATCTCTTTTGTCATCCTTGGCCTTTGCTGGTTGACATTTTATTTCTGTTCGTCCAGGCAGTGTGAGAGTGATTGGAGGGCTGAGTTGGGGTTACACCTATTGGTAAGTGTTTGTTGCACACCTTTCAGTGATGTAGTTTTATTCTTCCGGTTCTCATAGTGGTAGGTGGCATTTTTAGCGGGTAAACTGGTGTATGGTCTGATTGTTTTTTTATTCCTATTAGGTGAAGATCGTGCGACAAATACTTTTCCGGCGAATTGAGGTTGTCATTGACTCTCTTTTTAAGGGTAAGGGACTGTATGCCTTAGTTAGCGACTAATTTTTTTTGTCAAGGCTGAATGTTGTATGTAAGAACAAGAAGTGTTGTTGTAGTGTCGGTATCTCGTTACAATCAAGTGTGTGTTTTAACCCGTAAAATTCTAGAAAATTCATGGAAAATTAGAAATTGTAGGAAAAATCAAAGGTGGTAGTTGACGACACATGGGCATGTGCCTGGTCATGTGCTGGTTCGTGTGAGCCACACGGGTATGTGAGTCACATAGGCTAATCAAGTAAGGCATATAGGTACACACGGTTGAGCCAAGTAGGGCGTGTGGGTCCTTTTTGAACGGTTAATTGGGCTATGTTCTAGGCTAAATGTAAAATTTTGGATTCTAACTTGTAAATAACGCTAGGTGTAAATATTCTGTAAGCATGCTAGGTTATGTAAATCTATAAATTTGTGCATACGTACATCAACATAAGTATGTTTCTGATCAGTAAAACTTTGTGTAAGCTAATTTTGGTTATGTTAGCTCTTACATATGAATGACATGTTTTTGATTTGTTATGAGTATATATAGCATGTTGATTGTTATTGAATGATCACATAGTATAACTTTGCACATGCATTGGGGTAGGATATGGTTATGTTATGGAGAAAATTTGATTCTGGTAGTTATACTGTGTTAAATAATTCTAGCGATATTTTTGCAATATATTTGGCAGCACAACTGCATATCATTTGAGTGACATATGACCACAACTTGGTGTGATGGATGAATGAGTTCTAGTAGCCCTAATTGGTGTGATTGGATGGACGGAGTTGGTGTGCAGTGATTGGGGGTATGATTATTCTGAATGACTTTGCTATGCTAAACATGTTATAATATCTAATTTGTTTGTTCTAATATGTGCATATGAGCATGTTTTTGTATATGATTTTGTTTGTAGGCCAAGGCATAAACTGAGCTTTCTATCTCACCCAATTAAACTATTTTCTCAGGTGGTCCCTAGACTTAGGTTTGGGCGACGTTCGGAAGCACAGATTGAACATTCTCTCATAAGTTGGTTAAATTTTTATTTTTAATTAAGCTTTATGGACTTTTATTTAAGACTGTTGATAGGTTTTTGGACATTATTAACATTATGGGTTTTTGGTTGATTTATTGGTTTTATTAAGCTAAACAATATACTAAATGATTTTCGTAACCTAAATTTTGAACATCGTTCTCAAATTAAACAAGTTAAAGATTTTTTCGATGCAAATTTTTAATTGAGAAAATGAGTTTTTATGAAAGAAATAAATAAAGTCTATAGCATGACACTTTAAATAAACATGATATTATGTTCAAATGTTTTGGAAATGTTAATGTGACTTTCAAGATCCGGTCATAACGTATAGGCCGGGTTTGAGAGTGTTACATCACTTGTAACAATGAAATCTAATTGATTGGATCAACTTACATTACACCGGTTTAAAGATTTGTGTTAACAGTCGATCAACAAAAATGAATACTCATTAACCATACTAAGAGAGTTTGGCAAGGAGTAAGAATATGTACAAAATCAAGAGCAAAATAAGAGAAATAATGATGACAAGATGAAACTTAGATGGTGTGGCATGCAGAAATTATGAGAGCAACAAAAGCGTCAATGTGCAACAATAGGAGGAGGAGGACTGGGCGACAATGGAGAATAAAAAATGGCAGCAACTTATGGACAAAAAATTGATGTTAAAAAGGCAATGATTCAGCCAAATAAAGTACATAAGTGATAGGCAAAGGGGCGGCACAAACAGAAAATAAAAACTAGTGTCTAAGGGATTCAACAATGGTGAAAAATGGAAGAAAAAGGAGGGAAATGGAGAGGGGAAGTGAAAGGGAGACTGCAAAGAGAGGAAAAAGAATGAAAAAGAAAATAATAAAAAGCCCTCAACAAAAATCTAGTTTAATCTTTTTTAAAAAAAATTGATAGCCTTCTTGATAAATCAGATAAAATATTTTTTTATTCAAGTTAATCAAAAGGTTTTCAGTGTTTGAATTAGATTGCAATATGAATGGAGAGGGAAGTGAAAGGGACAACAAAGGGAGGAAAAATAAAATAATAAAAAGCCCTCAACAAAAAATTAATTTAATCTTTTTATAAAAAAAATTGATAGTGTTTTTGATAAATCAGATAAAATATTTTTTTTCAAGTTAATCAAAAGATTTTAAGTGTTTGAGTTAGATTGAAATCTGAACAGATTAGCTAGAATATGGATGGTAAAAAGCTCAAATAAGGGAAATCAAACTCAAGTCACAAGAGAAATTTTAACCACTATGCTAAAACTTATTCTTGTTATAATCGCACGAACATAATCTTCTAACTCAATTTTTGAGATGTGAACGTATCATTTACTTGTGTATTGAATGTATTTCATGTTTGGCATGCTAATAAATGCATGATTTGCAGGTAATGACAACATTCATGTCTACTCTAGCTTCAACCTTCTTGGCATTCCAAGCTGTATACCCACTAGTTGTGGCCGTACATCCGATATAGGCAAACCAATTCGCAATCAGGTTAGGTGATGGAACCATCCGAATCCGAAGGGAAATGGGGAGTGAGTCCGCCGGTGGATCATGGTGTACTGAATGGTAAAACGAAATCATCATCTACCAAAAGCAGTCACACACCTGATCAGTTACAAAGATGAGACACCTTTTATATAGTATTGAAAAAGTCTGTATTGTATCAAATGTAGATTAGAATGAATGCCCCAGTTCTTGTATAATCCTTCTTATTACTTGTTTGAACACCAAGCAAATAATCTAAATGAAAATTATTAAAAAAGAGAGTAAAAAAACATTAAAAATTATAACAAAATATATGACTTTTTTAAAGGGGGGCAGTATTATATTTGCTGTTTCTCTTTGGCAACAAAAGCCTATTGTTTATTGAATTATACCAAAAATCATTCAAGGGGCCTGCACTTTCCTCCCATTAAAATCCTTTTCTTGCAAAGCTCAATTTTCTCTGTTTTCCTTCCCATCTTCTTCATCCACCAAGCAGTCTTAAGCTTCCCATGGAAGCTCCTCCTCGTATTCGATCGAAAGCTAGCCGAACCATTGAAGCCCCCTGTCTTTTTCATGCAAACAATCCCCTTCCTTCCATTGATGGTATTCCCACTTTTCTCACCTACATTACAAGCAACATTTGGATCAATATCATCAACAATACTACTATCATTCTCAACTCTTTCAAACATATTCTTTAACTTCTCCATCTCCCCATCATCATCATCACCATCACCATCATCTCCGTTGCTATGGAGCTCAAAGCTTTCACTTTCAGCCTTGGAATCTGACTTTGCCACAGTCTTCTTCTTACCAAACACCTTGGAAAACATAGAACCAACCTTCTTCCAATGTTTCTTCATGCTCTTACTACCATTTTCACTCACGCTTTGGTTTCTTCTACTTTGCACAGCCTTAATGAATACCCTTGGAATCTTGATTCTAATGGTTGGTTGAGGAAGAGTGATGGTGACAACATATGAATGGTGTAGTTTTGGTGGAAAAAAAACCCCAAAATTTTCATGAGTTTTTTCTGTCATATTGGGATGAACAACCATATTATCATCAAGAAAAAAAATGTAACAAGAAAATAGAAAGTGGATTGAGTTTAAAAGAGTTTTGTCACTTCCTTGTAATTTAGAAATGAGGAGGATAAACGAAAAGGTTAAAGCTAAAGCATATCTCTAAAATTAGGACCTATCTGTCTAAAGTGGAAATTAATCCTTTACTAGCCATATTAGAAAAGCTAAAAAAAGCTAAAAAAGATAATATATTGGTTTTGTTTGGATTGTGGATCAACGGAAATGGAGTTTCCTAAGTTGTTCTTGGGCTCTTTTCTTTTTCGATCTTATTTTATTAAACAAAATTAAAAATATATTATAAGTCTTTATACTCTTTGTAAATTTAAAATTTAGTCCATATACTTTTACTTTTAGGAATTTAATCTCTCTAGTTGTCATATTTTAAAGTTTATGTCCAACCATTAGCATGATTGGAATTACTTTGTTAAGTTTAAGTTCATTGCAATGTCATTTTTTTAGTTACATTGATATCAAATGAGTATTTTTCTTTATTTCAAAATGTCACACCATCTAATTTAATAAAATTTTTTTGAATAAAAGGTAAAATTACACTTTGACATCTCAAAAATGATAAAATTTTGATTTAGTCATTTAAATTTTATAAAGATATAAGTTATTAAAATTTTGAAATTGCACTTTAGCTCTCATAAAAATGTACAACTTAATTTCGCTTCAGAAATTTTTTTTAGCTTCACCCGTGTTAAGATCCATAACCAATTTATATTAATGTTTAAATTGGGAGTAAAAAAGAAATTTAAATATGTAAATACATCATGTCAAGAATGTTAAATGGATTCCATTTGTTTATTATGGTATTGTCATTTTAATTGAATTGATATTGAGTTGGCTTGTGACACCAACTCAATTAACGACGTTATCTATGTACAAAATGTGGGTGAAAGGAAACATTTTACGTAAACAATTTATTTTTTAAAATTTTACTCAATAATGATTATTTTTTTTTGGTGTAAAAAATAAATTAAATTAAAAAAATAAAACCTAAATCAATATACTGTATTCAATCAACTATTCCTAAAGTTTGCTCAATTTCTCTACTTGAGTCTTGAGTTGGATCCCGCAAATGTAAGTTGGCATACTGCCTCGCCCAGCAGATTGAAGTCTTGATAGTTTCTGATAAGCTCCATGTTAATCCTTGGTGCACAAATAAGTTCCTATTTTTTCATATTCGCCATGCGACTATCCCGAAAAGGGTAGGCCATGAAGTATTGGCCCATATGAGCCACTCGTTATGCTTTAAGTTTTCCTCCACCCAGTCGAAAATATTTTCATTTGAAAGGAACTGGATTTGCCAACTTGGATGAGTAATGCTAAGCCAAATTTCTTTGATCGTGGAACGATATCTAAGAGTATGTAGAATATCTTCTATGTAGTGGTAAAATAGTGATTATTAGTGTAGTGGTAAAATACTTGTTTATAAATCATTTGACAATGTGTTTGATCTTAAGATATGTTAATTTTAATTATTTTATTTAAATATTATATAAAAATATAAAAAGACAAAAACACTATCAAAATAATAGTATTAATCATTTAATAAAAATGGTATATTTGTCTTTTCTTAATTTAGTTGACATTCAGTTAACTCGTGATACCAACTCGATTAAGGATTTAACTAATAGCATACATGCACGATGTGGGTGAGAGAAATCATTTTGTCTACACAATTTTTTTCTCAATAACGATTATTGGTATAGTGGCATAGAACTTCTTTATGAATTCATTAAATAGGTGTTTGAACTTTGAATATGTTAATTTTAGTTTTTTTATTTAAAAATTATGTAAAAATATAAAAAGATAAAAACGCCATCAAAATAATAATAATAACCATTTAAAAGAAAGAGTATATTAGTTTTATAATAATTGAATTGAAATCAAATTAATCCATCACTAAAAGACTTAAATAATAATATAAATTAAATTAAATTAAATATTATGATTATACATATAACATATTAAATATAAAAGGTGCTTTAAATTAGATTTGTCTACGAGTTAAGTTGCATCTCTACTCGACCTTAGCTTTAAGTTAGAATTTTTTATCCTTGGATCTACACAAATTTAAAATCTTTTTATTTAAATTTAATTAAAAATATATAAATAATAATATGAAATTATATATGTTTTAATATTTTATTACTTTTAAATTGTAAAAGTGAGTCATTTGAACATGCCTAAACACAACTTTGATAAATTGGAAACTATCATAAAGAACCAAATGAAATGCAAGATTTAAATCTATTGAAAATCAATGTACAAATAAGCAAATACATTAGTTATCAACATAACTTGGCTTCATTAAAAAAAAATCGAACTTCGAATTAATCAAATTGAGCTATTGCAATTATTCGATTTTTTTGAGTCAACTCAAATAAATAATTCGAGTTTCAAGTTTCGAGTTTGAGTCAAGTTGAATTTTACAATTTAAATAACTCTAATAATTCGAATAACGAATTGGTGTAAATACTTCATTGGTCATTGTCAATTTTGAAAATGAGTAAATTGGTATTTCTCTCAACAAAATTTACAAAAAAAAATCAAAATATTTATAAAAATTCTAGAATTTATATTTTTTAAAAAATATAAAAATTTTAAAAAAAAATCTAAAGAATATATATATAAAATAAAAATTTCTCAAATAATAATTTTTAGACCTAAATAAGTTAATTAATGATTCAAATTTATCATATTAAAGTATCTTGTTTTACTTTGAAAAAGTTTTCAAATATATAATGTTTCAAATTTATGTGCTACAACATAGAATTAGTTATTGGTTAAACTCCTACTGGAGGCAATAGTGGGAAATTTTTCACAATGGGTAAAAGTCTGACGGAGTAATGCCGCATGCAGGTAGAAGGCCCACGAGTTGTGAATTTCTTTTCTTGGAGAAGAAGCAATGACGATATCTGGGGAATAAGCATCGGCTAAATTTGTTCCAGCAACCGTGGAAATACAGAGGACGCAAGTTTTATCCAGAATGATTGGCGTAAAGCGTTTGTAGGTGGCTTTTTAAGTTTACCGTCAAATCCCAGAGCTCAACCCTAAATAGGCAGTGGAAACTACCAAGCTGGAGTACGGTAGGGGAAAAGGGAATTTCCGGTGGAGCGATGAAATATGTAGAGATCGAAAAGAGCACCAACGGCGAAAGCACTCTATTGGGTCGACACTGACACTGAGAAACGAAAGCTAGGAGAGCGAATAGGATCAGATAGCCCAATAGTTCCTAGCCGTAAACGATGGATACTAGACGTTGTGCATACCGACCCGTGTAGTGCTGTAGATAACGCATTAAGTATCCCGCCTGGGGAGTACATTAGCAAGAATGAAACTCAAAGGAATTGAGAGGGGCCTATGCAAGCAGTGGAGCATGTGGTTTAATTCGATGCAAAGCGAAGAACCTTACCAGGGCTTGACATGCCGCGAATCCTCTTAAAAGAGAGGGGTGCCTTTGAAAATGCGAATACAGGTGGTGCATGGCTGTCATCAGCTTGTGTCATAAGGTGTTGGGTTAAGTTTCGCAACGAGTGCAACCCTCGTGTTTAGTTGCCATTGTTGAGTTTGGAACCCTGAGCAGACTACCGGTGATAAGCCAGAAGAAGGTGAGGATGATGTCAAGTCATCATGCCCTTTATGCCTTAGGCGACACTCTTGCTACAATGGACGGGACAAAGGGTCGTAATCCCGTGAGGATAAGCTAACTCCAAATCCCCATCCTCAGTTCAGATTGCAGGCTGCAACTCGTCTGCATGAAGCTAGAATCGCTAGTAATCGCTAGTTAGCCATATGGTGGTGAATTCATTCCCAGGCCTTGTACACACTACTTATCACACTATGGGAGTTGGCCATGCCCGAAGTTGTTATCTTAACCGCAAGGAGAGGGATACCAAAGGCAGGGCTAGTGATTGGAGTGAAGTCGTATCAAGGTAGCTGTATTGGAAGGTGCGACTGGATTACCTCCTTTTCAGGGAGAGCTAATGTTTGTTGGGTATTTTGGTTTGACATTGCTTCACACCCAAAAAGAAACGAGCTACGTCTGAATTAAACTTGGAGATGGAAGCCTTCATTCATTTCTTGACGGTAAAGTAAAACCAAGCCCATGAGCTTATTATCTTAGATCGAACAAATTGATAGAATCCCTTTTTACGCCCTCAGGTCCCTCCCATGTGGCGACATAGGGGCATAAAAAGGAAAGAGAGTGATAGGGTTTCTCTCGCTTTTAGCATAGTAGAGGCCCGCACAATGGGCTATTAGCTCAGTGGTAGAGCGCACACCTAATAATTACATCGTTGTGCCTGGGCTGTGAGGGCTCTCAGCTACATGGATAGTTCAATGTGCTCATCAGCGCCTGACCCTAAGATATGAATTATCCAAGGCACATTAGCATGACGTACTTCTCGTGTTCAAATCGGAATTTGAAACTGAAGTTCTCATCAGGATGATAGATGAGGCGATTCAAGTGAGATCCAATGTAGATATAAGTTTTCATTCACTTGTGGGATCTGGGCGGTCTGGGGGAACCACCACGACTCTCTCTTCTCGATAATCCATCCATTCCTTGTCAATGTATAAACACCTATTTATATGAACACCTATTTCCCGAGCACATGTTTAGCTTCGGCCTCAAACTATTTTCAAATCAAGTTAAATAATAAAATAAAACTCCTCAACATAATCAATTCAAAATCTTTTTACTTGATTAAGCATAATCCATTCGAAATCTTTTTACATGATTCGATGGAGAGCGAAATTCTAAGGCATCTCCCAATTTTAAATATAATAAACAACAATAAAACGACTACAGAATAATAAACTAATTGTCATGAAATTCGAACTCAATCCGAGCTTGATTTGGGCTTAACCCAGATGAAATCGGTGCTTGAAGATAACTAGGGTTTTAAGCTTTCCAATTTATTGGTAAAAATTCTGCGTTGTTTGTTCCAGGCGGTGTTAAGAATTTGATCGAAAACATGGCGAACTTTGCCAAACCAGAGAATGCCTTGAAGCGAGCAGAAGGTTAGAAATAAAAGTTTTTATTTTTTAGGCTTGGTTTTTGTTTGTTGTTTTTGCTAATTGCTTTTTTGCTTTAAAATAATTGTCAGCTGTTAATGTGCATCTGGGTTGTGGAGGCATTGCCTTCAGTTTTGATAATTTATTTTCATGAAAGATGTGTTTGCACTGACTTTGTGATTTGATTGATGCAGAGTTGATTAATGTTGGGCAGAAGCAAGATGCTTTGCAGGCATTTCACAATCTAATAACTTCAAAGAGATACAGAGCTTAGCAAAAGCCACTCGAAAGGATAATGTTCAAATATGTAGAGTTGTGTGTTGACATGCGAAAGGGTCGGTTTGCCAAGGATGGTCTGATTCAATACCGAATTGTATTTCAGCAAGTAAATGTTTCTTCTTTGGAGGAGGTGATCAAGCACTTTATGCACCTCTCTACTGAGAAAGCTGAGCAGGCTCGTACTCAGGCACAAGCCCTAGAAGAAGCTCTTGATGTTGATGATCTTGTTTTTGGCATCAAGATAGCTGGATCACTAGTTTCGTGTTTATCTAGTTCAGTTTAAGTACATGGCCCTTTACTGCTTTACCTTAAGGATTATTGGTGGTTTATCTGAATTTGTTCAGAAAGTCTTTCGCTGGTGGATAAGCTGAACAGTTAATTGATTTAGTATTAAGAACCAATGGTTTGTTGTTTTTTGTATTGGAACATATACGCTTTAAAGGATAAATTTTAAGGAATATGGGACTTAAGTTGTGATCAGGTGAATTGCCAAGGTCACCAGGTTGCTGGAAAAAGGAGAATATGACTACAAAAATTGATCTTGGTATTGGCCAGCAGCCCTTTACAGTAGACATGTAGGCTTCATGCAGTACCAACAGTTGGTGCCAGTGCCAGTGCCAGTGCCGTACAGCTGGGCTGTAACTGGCATTTGTTCACAAGAGGGGCTAGCACGATTGAGGCCATTTCTGGGTAGATCTTACATGCTTATGATTGTTGCTTGTGATTTCCATTGCAGGAAGCTTTTCGTTCTGTTGAAGATATCCACGGATTGATGTCCATTGTCAAGAAAACAACAAAGGCTTCCTTGATGGTGGTTTATTATGCCAAGTTGACTGAAATATTCTGGATTTCAGGCAGCCATGTTTATCATGGTTATGCATGGTTGAAGCTATTTACACTTCATAAAAGCTTCAATAAAAATCTAAGCCAGAAGGATTTGCAGTTGATAGCATCATCAGTTATTTTGGCTGCACTGTCAGTGCTCCCGTTGAACAAATACATGGTACATCACATTTGGAACTTGAAAATGAGAAAGAGCGCAATATCCGAATGGCAAATCTTATAGGATTTAATCTTGAAACTAAACTTGAGAACAGAGAAGTTGTATGTTCTATTTAATTTGACTTGCTCTGATTTTTGGTTTTCTTGATGTTATCTATTCTGACATTTTGCCTGTTTTACAGTTTTCAAGGTCATTACTTCTCACTGAACTGGTATGTTCAAATTTTGTGAGTTCTTTTTATATTTTTTCTTCTTTTCTGTTTTAAACTTTTACTGATTTGATTGCTTGTTTCTAATGAATTCTCAAAGTTTAAATAGTTCAAGAATCAAGAGGCCTTTTGAAAAAAAGAAAAAAAGAAAAAAAGGGCATGAATGATGTTGTTAATTTCTAGTTGCTTATATGTGTTAAGAATGATGTTTTCTTAAACCCATTTTAGTATAATGGAAATCAGTCCCGCTAAGCCCTTAGTCACAAAATAGTTGTGGTTGACTAAAGGACTTAGTTTCTCCATTCCAGTCAGCTAAGGCTATATAACCAATTGCTAAGTGGACCTAACTTTATTATAGGTGATTGTAGCCTGAAGAATCTGTCCTGTACCTGGATCTCTTTGAGGTCCATAATATTTCTATTCATGAAGTGACTTGGTCTTTCTTTTCTATCTTCTTTAACATGAACTAAGTCTACCCAGTTTTGCAAGTTAGGCTTGATTGAGTCTCTCTCTTGTATAATCTTATGGGATACTACAGGTGCACTGGCTCTATGTTTATGTATCTATAAACTTTTGATGTCCTCATCTTTCTGACCAAACTGTCTGTCTTATTCCTCTTCCGTTAGGTCTCCAAGGGTGTACTTAATTGTGCGACTCAAGAAGTGAAAGATCTTTACCATCTTTTAGAACATGATTTTCTTCCTCTGGATTCTGCGTCGAAGATACAGCCTCTGTTGCTGAAAATATCAAAACTTGGTGGGAAGTTGGCTTCAGCTTCATCTGTACCAGAAGTTCAACTCTCTAAATATGTTCCTGCCCTTGAAAAGCTTACCCTAAGGTTGCTTAAGCAGGTGTTTGTGCTTATTTTCATTGTTTATTTATTCCTGATTTTCTCAATGTCTCTTCCCTCTTCATCAGATGTCCCATGTTTACCAGACAATGAAAATTGACAGTATGTCTCAGATAATCCCCTTCTTTTAATTTTTTATGGTGGAGAAGATTTCTGTTGATGCTGTGAAACATAAGTTCATAGCCATGAAAGTTGACCACGTGAAGGGTGTTGTGCTGTTTGGTAATATGGTAAGGACTGTAGGTTGTTTATTCTTATTTCTTTGTGGACACTGCTAAGTATTAATTTGCTTTCTTCATATTAAAACAAATCTGCATAGCATCTACTTTTCCCTATTTTGGTTTTTTCAGAGACTTGAATCTGACAAGCTTCATGACCACCTGACTCTTTTTGCTGAATCTTTGAATAAAGCAAGAGCCATGATATACCCCTCTACCAAGAAGGCATCAAAGCTGAGTGAGGTTTTACCAGGTCTGGAAGAGATTGTAGATAAGGAAGACAAAAGACTTCCTGCTCGGAAATCAATCATCGAGAAAAGGAAGAACAAGAACGTCAACTGGTATTGCTGTATAAGTGACTAGTTTTGTGGCTTGCGTGAAGTTTCATTATAAAAGTAGTGGAATTGAGTTCGTGTACTTGTGCCACTGCTTTTATTTATTTATTTATTTTTGATCAACTAGGAATGTGAGGAAGAGTCAAAGAGGCAGATGTTGCAGAAGAAGACTGAAGAAGCTGAGAAAAAGAGGCTTGCTGCTGTATTTGAGCAACAGCGAGCTGAAAGAATCCATAAGGAAATAGAGGAGCGGGAGCTTGAAGAGGCACAGGCGCTTCTACAGGAAACTGAAAAGCATTTGAAAAGAGGGAAAAGGAAGCCAATTTTAGAGGGGGTGAACAGCCATTTATTTTCATTAAGTTTCCGACTCCTATAAGCTGTTCTTTTTTTTTATTTGAGTTCTGACTATGCATGTGTCCAGGAGAAATTAACAAAGCAAGCCTTGCTTGAGCAGGCGATGAGTCTGCAGCTAAAGGAGAGGCAGGAACAAGAGAAGAGACTACAGAAGGTTGCCAAAACAATGGACCATCTGGAAAGAGCAAAGAGAGAGGAAGCAGCACCTTTGATTGAAGCTGCTTTTCAACGATGACTGGTAGAAGAGAAGGTGCTTCATGAACGTGAACAACAGGTAAAATTTTAATTCCCTGTTTTGCAGTTGAAAGAAGTACTTTGTTTTGAGTGCTCCTCTTTCGAGGTCTCGTAACATATTGACCTTTCATGTTTTATAAACATATCAAATACTTTGATCTGTTATCTTAAGTCTGCCTCAACAGATGTTCTATCTTCATTTGCATTTCCATATCTTGAAAGGAAGGGAAGTGTTTATATGTTACAGTCTTTCTTTATGAGAGGTTTTTTTTTGTTTTGTATTTTTGCCATTGTCAACCTTTTTGATATAATCATTCATAATTCTGTTTTTCTATGTTGTAGCTGGAAGTTGAGTTGAGTAGGCAGCACCATGATGGGGACTTGAAAGAGAAGAGTAGGTTGGCACGCATGTTAGAAAACAAGGTCAGTACCAATTCAATTTCAGGATATGAGGCGTTATGCTCATGAGAGAGTTTCCCTTGCTCTCAGTCTCTTAGACAGTATCGGCTATTTAACATAGAAAATTTTGGTTTCTGCTTTTCCACAGATGATATTCCACGAAAGAGTAATAAGTCGTCGGCAAGCTGAGTTCGACCAACAGAGATTAGAGAGAGAGGAGAGAATTAAGCAAATTATTCAGGCCCGGAAGCAGGAAAGGGATATCAAGACGAAGAAAATATTCTATGTGAGGTCTGAAGAGGAGAGAATAAGAGGAAGCACGCAAACGTGAAGGTATGTAATTTTATATACTCATTTGATTATTTTTTTTAATAATTACTTGACCCTGAAATTATATTCTAATTTTGAACTGCCTCAGATTTTTTTTTCTCTGGACAATTGATTTAGTTGATTATTAAATTTCCCTTTTGTCATAACCATCTTACCTTCTATTTTGGTTGCCTTTCCTTTTGAAAGGTTCCTTTGAATGGAAGGATATTTTGTAAGTTTTTGTCTACGGTTATGAAGCTATAAATTTATGCTTTCATCTGAACTTATTATTTATTGGCACTTCAAAATTTGCAGAGGCTGAGAGACGAAGGAAAGAAGAAGCTGAAGACAAAGCAAAAATGGATGAGATTGCTGAAAAGCTGAGGCAAAGAGAATGAGAATTGGCAGAGAAAGAGAGGCTGAGGCGAGAAGCTCTCTTGGGAAGGTCAACAGAGGGGCAACCTTCTGAGCCACTTGCTGGGTCCCGGATAACTGAGCCTGGGAATGCTGCTCCAGCTACTAGGAAATATGTCCCTAGGTTTCGGCAACAAAGATTGGAAAGCTCTGGTCCACCTACATCTTCAGAACCTGATCGGCGGGCTGCTGGCAGCAGGGCCCCTCCACCACAATCTGATCGCTGGAGTAGTGGCAGTAGAGCGCCAGTGCAGGATTCTGATCGATTTGGCAGTACATATGTATGTAGAGAGTTGCTGAGAATGATTATTGAAAAATAAACTCCTCAACACATATCTGGATTTATCCGTAGAAAAGTTTAATTGAAGCACCTTAAAACAATACTATTTAGATTTATAATCAATCTTTTCCAACATAAAAGAAGTAGCAAATGCGAATCCTACAAAGGGTCGGCCCTCCAAATGTGAAATTACTGCACTTACCTATCTGCTTGTTGGGCTTTGCTTTACACCTAATAATTTGGATATAATATGACAATTTATTAAAATATTATTTGTTAAATTTTGTTTATAGAAATATATGATATTAGAAAGTAGCATAAAACAAATGCTTAAAAGTGAAACTTCTCAAAAAATAATAGTAGAAAATCGTCATAAAATAAAAATTGAAAATACCAAATTAAAAGTTACAAATTTAATTTGGGCTTTAAATATGAAGTGAGCCTTCGGTCAAATCTATTCGAGTTTATGATTTGATATGAAATTTCAACAAAACATATTTAGTCTTGGGTTTTTTCCCGGAGTTTTATTTTTTTCTTTTATAATTTTATGAACAATTTAAATTGTTTTATATTTTTTTATTTTCTAAAATTTAAATTATTTTAAGAAATTCTTAAATATTTATAATTTATAACTTTTTTTACATTTTATAAATTTAAAAATTAATAATTAAAGGCTCTTTTTACTGATATTCCGCTACACAGCTCTCTAGGGTTTGTTTGAACCAGGTTTTATTTTCTAGCTTCATGAACTGCACATAGATGATGTTTATGCTTCTCTTTTCTTCACCTCTCCCTTAAGTTTCAATGTTTGCTCCTAATTAGACAAAAGTCTTCCGATTGTTGTTTATGGAAATCGGCTTTCAATCCAAAATTTACTTCTTTTGGAGGTTTTCGGTTAAAATTTCTGATGCATTAGTTTATTTGGTTTTGGGTTAAAATTTTCCCAACAACCTTTTTTTTTAACACTCAATTGGGTTTTCGTTAACAAAATTTTCTAATCCATATAATAAAATGATTGGAGGCTAAAATTGATTAGAAAATTACATGTCATGTCACATTTGTTTCCGTTGATGAGAAAACGGATGGATAATCAAAACGATAAATTATTATAATGGCGGTGACAACTAAATAATTTATCTTATTCTTAAATTAAGTTGATATTCAATTCCATTTGAGCATATGAATTAGTTCTTTTTTTTGGTAAAAAAAAATCAAGATAAAACAATTACATCAAATTAATTTGAGCAAAAGTTCCACTAACTTTATCTTATTGCAGAATATTCAAAACTTCATTTGGCGCATCGTCAAAAACCTGTAAACTTGACCTCCATGTTAAACTCAACTTAGCCAAATAATCAACTATTAAATTGTTCTTTCTAGGAACGTAATTTGTCATTGTCTTTCAATCCTCATAACTCTTTGAATCCTTTTGAATATTGTGATTCCTAAGTCGATTATCGCCTCATCCTTCAAATTATCTGACTGATTGTTACCCTTCTGAATCCTTTATTGAGCAGGACTAAAAGACTATCTAAAATGTCTCAAGATCCAATTCTCATGATGCTCACGCAACATGCCACCAAAAGAGATATGCCTATTATCATTTGCAACTGCTTCATCATTGTAATAATATAGTAATAATTAAAATTTATAATTATAACAATAATAATTATGAATCGTTGAAAATATTAAATTAAATAATTAATTCAATAATTTCTTTGCATTCTAAAATCCTAAAACTTCAAAATATTATTTGCATCTTTAAATAATTCCATATTTTGGGAATTTTTGTTTAATTTTTAATTTTATTTTTAAATTAAAAATGAAATAAAGGATGTTATGAGATGGAAATCAAAATTTAATATGAACCAAAACTATATTTGAATAAAAAAAATTGTAATGAGAGAACGGTTGACATTTTTTTTGTTTTTAGCTTGTTAATGTTGTCCCATAATTTGAGTGTGTTAGTCAACAACTAGATTAAAACGAAGAATCGAAATAGATTCTAAGCGAGACAAACAAAAAAGGTTGGCTTTTGCTAATATTAATGTTACTTTAGCATTATATTTTAAATAATGTTTTTTGGGTACAAAATTAATAATATTTTAGATGGAAATAATGTTGAATGACGCCACCTATGATGATGTTCCATTGTAATGCTCACTCTGCCCCTTTAATGTCCTCTACATTAAATTAAACCTTAATAAACGAGTTGACATTATTATCATTATTATTCTTTTATTGTCTGTAAGAAAAACATTAAAAACAAATATTCCATGCCTTTGAAATCTGGTTATTCCTGTTATTGTCTTACAATCGTATTTTTATTAATTAATTAATTTACGCTTCACCTTAAATTAATTATTTGTTTATCTTCAATTTGTTGTAGGCTAATTTTGGGCTTGTGTATATCAAGATTACATGAGCCCATTTATAACTCAATCCCTAAACCCACAAACTCAATACAAAATTAAACCCATTCCAACCTAAACCCCAAAACCCAATACAAATTAAACCCAACTAACCCATCAACTCACCACTCCAAATTACCCAGGCCCGAATACAAATAACCCAAAACCCCTACATAAAACCCAAGCCTGTTTACAACATTTTAAACCCAAAAATTCAGCCCAACTATCCTAAAGCCCAATACCAAACCCAAAAACAACCGAAACCCTAGCTCCCCACTTGCCTTCTGCCCCCAACCGCTCCATTGGACACCAGCCACCTACCCTTCAGCCACTTGCCTCTGCCACCTGCCCCAGGGTCACCTCCACTGCCCTCTGCACCTGCAAGAAATCAAAGGAAGAGACAAAAATTAATAGAAAGTAACAATACAATAGCTATAAAAGCCGATTGAAAAAGCTTTGTAAAAGGGGACAGTTCAAACAAAAAGAAATAAGAAAAACACTCAATTCCAGAGTAAAAATAGCAATCCAATCAGCATTTAAGTTCAATAATAACATCCAAAGCAAACCAAATATCAAAGATTGAGGAATCAAAAAGGCAAAAAAAAAACCTAAGGTAATTTTTTCATTTTAATTACTGTTTTGGGCTCGTTTTTTTTAACACATAAATACTAACAAACATTACAAATATATAGAAAAATATAAAACAAATAAATAAATAAAAAGAGGAAAAATTACCTTTTTCGGCCACTGTGCACGGCGCCGGCACCGGCGACGGTCCGGCGATCGACCGGTGACCGGCCCATGGCCGGGTTCCCTCCCCCTCTCCCTTTTCTCTCCTTTTTTTTTCTCCCCCTTTCAAATGAATTTTTTTAAAATTTTTTTATCTTTTATAGGGACCAAAACGGTGCGTTTTGGTCCCCCATCCGTTTTAACGAAAAGCGACGTCGTTTTGGCCCCGGGTCGGGTCAACCCGACCCGCTCCAGCTAGGATCCGCGTGTTTTTGCTCTTAGGGGATATTTGCGCAGTCGGTCATTCCGCATTTTTGGTATTTTAAATCAGGTTTATATTTATTTATAAATTGGCCCTGAAGTTTGTTATGATTCTCAAATTGATCCTCCGTGATGCGCATCGTTTTAAAGGTTTTGGAAAATTGCTCCTTTGGCCCCCCACAGTTTTATGCTCGTTCTAATAAGTCCCTTCCTCTTTACTTTCTTTTCGAATTCGCCCCAAAATTTTGTTTTATGTTCGATTTAGTCCTTTTTGTGTTAGTTTACTGTTTTATTTTTCAAATTATTTGTTATTTTATGTTAATTACTATTATTAATTGTAATCTATGTACTTATTTTATTTATTTATTACATGTAGTAGTGTATATTTACTATGTACGTATATGTATAGGCATATTTATTGATGGTATTACTTTATTATTTATTTTAATATTTCTATTACATTTGTTTTTTTTTTTATTTCAATATTATTATTATTATCATTATGTATTAGTGTATGATCTTTTATATATGTATGTGTATTTAATATACTTATGTATTATATTATATATATATTTTCTTTATATACGTTATATATGCTTTTAATATTATATTTTATATATTATTACGTATATTTTTAGTATATATATATTTGTGAAGTATTATCAATAGTTTTTTTATTATTTTTAATATGTATATATTGTGTATATATTTTAATACTACATTATATATATATATTTATATTATGCATATATTTCAAATATTATATGTTAAGTATTTTTAATATCCTTATTATTTATACCCATATACGTACGTATCTATGTAGCTTATTAATAAATTCATTTATATTGTTATCATTTCTAATGTATATGTATATATCATATATGTGTTATATATATCATGTATATATATTTTCAATATTATTAGTTATATTTTTTTATATACTATTCTATGTACATATTTCCATATCATCTTATGTATATATTCTTAAATACTATTATATGTATATGTATATTTTTTTATACCATATTGTGTATATATTATTATTACATTTATTTTATTCCTACTATATTTATTTTTAATATTAGTACATATATTTTATTATTCTTGCATGCATATTTTATATATAGTATTATTTTCGTACATCATTTTATTTATTATTATACCTATTATTTTCAATATTATCACTTATTGTTTTATTTTAATATTATGTATACATTTTTCATATATGTCACGTACATACATTTTTTAATATTTATTATATATATATGTATATATTGTATATATATTTTAACATTACTAGTTATATTTTACTATCTTAGGCATATATTTCAAACACTGTATATAGTATATTTCTAACATTATTACTATTCACATACATATATATATTTTACGTACATACTCTTAATATCATTATTGTGTATATATATTTGTTGTTTCCATTTCATATTTAATTCTAGTATTACGTTTAATATCGCATATATCTTTATTGTTTTTAATATATTTGTCACACTTATATTTGCTTCAATATATTTCTAGCTCCGTCATTATTTATTTTTATCAATTTGTTTTGCTTTATTTTGAAAATCTTATTCTTGTTTTCTAATTAATTTCAATAAGTAAGGCAACGTACCGATTTAACATTAAGTCATCGATTTCATCGCTATGTTGGGTGAACATCAATCGACTCATGTTAAAACGATATATCCTTCTCAAAAAACCGAAAACTAAAAATTCTCATTTTTCAATCGGATCACGATTAAACGTTAAATTGAACTCGTATTTTTGAGAATCAAGACAACGCGTATTTTACAAGGTACCAATTTTGGGCGTCGCGAGGGTGCTAATACCTTCCTCGCGCGTAACCGACTCTCGAACTCTAATTTTTCTTTGGCTTTTGACGTAGACCTAAACTCGGCCTTCTTTTTGTTTTTTTTTTTAAAAAGAAATCTAATAGGTGTCCGATCACACCTAGGAAAAAGGATCGGTGGCGACTCCCTCTTTATTTCAAATCAAACTTCAGTTTTCAAATTTTCAATCAAACACCCCAATTAGCGACCAAGCTAAAATTTATATGTCGCTACAGCTGGCGACTCCGCTGGGGATCCATTTTTGAGAGTCGAGTCGAATTAAACGCGTGTTGTCAAAATTTTCAAAATTCCTTGTTCAAATTAATATTTAGTCGTGGTCCTAAAATTATGTTTTTGAAAAGTCATGCATTTGCATCGTGTCGTATATATTCTTCTAACTTGTTTTATCTGGTTGTTTTTCAGCTTTAAATTTTTATGGTTTTAGTTTTGGTTTAGTTTTTAAATAAAACATAAAGGTTTGTGAGTTTCTCCCCACACACCGTGCACTTGCATTTTGCATAACATGAGCTCTCTACCCGAGCTCTGTCTGTTTAAGTGAAAGTAAACGCTATGCCTTCGTGAGTTAACTCGTCCCTTCGCACAGGCTAGTGAATACTTTCGGGTTACATATGACTTATGCTTTCGTGAGTTAACTTGTCCCTCCGCATAAGCATAAGTAAATGTGACCCCTCGAATTGAACTCGTGAGCCTGTGATGGGCTACGACCGAGGCTTCGTACTAGTCTTAGTAGACGATAGTATGAACAATTCAAGTACCTGTCTAGAACCAAAACTACATATAGTAAACCATACGAACCACCTAAATAGAGCCATGCCGAACCTCTGTCCGTTAATAGTCACCAAAATAAGTACATGGGAGACACGCTTCTTACCTTTTATTTTTTTGACATTTGCACTTTTTATCTGGATTTTCCGTAATTTATATTTGTTGTGATTACTAACTAAGGTTGTTTGTCTTTATTTTTATTTTTCATCATGCATTATAGGCATCATATTAGGAAGGTGTTGTCTACAGATCGGTTGCCAAAAAATGGGTTTCTAATGGAAGAGTCAATTATACAAACAACCGAGAAGAATACCGTGGTTCGAGACTGGTCTCTAAAAACTCAGAAAGAAAAAGGGAATAGTCTAGTGGAGGGATGTATTGCCAATCTGCCCGAGCACGTAACTGTGAATGTTCACCAGAATAACCTTGAAGATTTGGTTCGGGTTTGGAATTAGTGGGACTCGGACACTAGGGGTATCTTCACTAAGAGTTACGGAGATATAGCCCACCTGATCACTATCAACATAGGCAAGCGTTTGATTCAAGCCATGATCAGATTTTGGGATCCGGCCTACCAATGTTTTATTTTCAATCAGGAAGACATGACCCCGACTATAGAAGAGTACGCTGCCTTACTTCATATTGATAATGTGTAATTCTACAAGATTTATGTGAAGGAGCCCAAGCCGATGACTTTCAAGAAAAAGCTGGTAAAGTTGACTGGCTTGACCGACACGTGGGACAAGAAACAAATAAAGAAAAAGAATGAAATCAGCTGTATTCCGTGGTTTTCCCTGCGGGATTTACTCCTAAATCATCCTGATATTTTGAAAAGAGCAAATCTATTCGCTTTGGCCATTTACAGATTGGTCGTCTTCCCAAAAGTTCTGGGACATATAGAGGTTGCAGTAGTGGACTTCTTTGAAAAGTTAAAATAAGGAATCAACCCTATCCCAACTATTTTGGCCGAGACCTTCAGATCTCTAAACAGTTGTAGAAAAATGGGGAAAGGACGCTTTATCGGATGTGCACAGTTACTCAATGTCTGGATTTTGAGCCATTTCTGGAAAGTAGAGCGCACACCGTACCACATGTTTTCAAAAACCTTCGCTCCGTTGGAAGCCTATCTTGAGAGAAAATGGCCAAAGGATGTCACCGAAGAGCATTGGGTTTCAGTTTTTCAAAACCTTCAATCTGAATATGTAACCTGGAGAGCACCGTGGATCCGCCCTTCGGTTCTGTTATACAAGGTTGGAAATCAAGATTAGGTGCCACTACTCGGGTTATGGGGAGGAATTAGATACGCTCCGTTAATGGTCCAAAGGCAATTTTCTTCACTACAATTCATACCCGCCACCGGAGGATTAGCACACTCTGAGTTTGTTTTTGCGGGTGAGGGATATGAAGAGGGTCCGAGATACCGCGAAGTCTTGGAAGAGAATTCATCTCATGGAGTTAGCTCTATACGCTAAGACTCTCACCCAAGATTATGTCATGTGGAGAAAGCAACGAATGAATAGTCAGCACGTCTCGTCGACAAATTACACTGTCCAGAATCATTTCTCGGAAAAAGTGACATCTGAGCTAGAAATGGCAAGATAAGAATTTGAACGAGAAAAGGCCAAAATGTCTCGGGACCTTAGTACTCTTCAAGAGGAAAACTACAAATTGAAGATCGACGTTCAGATTGAAAGATCCAGAACCGAGAAAGTGCACAAAGAAGCTGAAGTTATAAAAAATAACTTAAGGGACCTCTATCTGGAAAATAAAAAGTTAAGAGGCACAATAAAAAATAGTGGGTTGGGCAAATCGTCAGCAGAATGGAAGGAGGAAATTAGCAACATCAAAGGAGGGATGAAATTCTGGAAAGGGAAAGCGAAGAAAGAGGAGGAAAAGGCTACGCGGGCTATGATAGAGCTAAGGAGGAAGAACACCGAATATGAAACTGTGTCTGCCGAACTTACGACTAGTCGGTCCGAACGTCAAGAACTAAAAGAAAGGATACAGGATTTAGAAGACATGCTGCAAGATCGTCAACAACAGCTAGATACTCTCTTGGAGGCTTTAGAAGAGAAGAATAGTCAATATGATAGAGACATTCGTGCCTACGAAGAGGGTCTCCAAGAAAAAGAAATGCAACTTATCTATTTGATCAATAAAATTCGGGGGGTAGCCATGCACGTGGTACAACTATCGGAAGAAGCTGAAATTCTCATGTGCTAATTCCCTCCAAACATATCAGAATTCTTAGCACGAGTAAAGAAATATGGCGATATAGCTAGGAAGTTTGTGTAATGGCTGAATCGAAAATGGAAAAATGTTTTGTAATGGACTCTTTTGATAAATAAAATGCCTAAATAGGGGCTATCGTGAAATCAACACCAAATTCTCGCATACGCATTCATGACTAACATTCATTTGACATTTATGCATTCATTCATTCATTGCATACCCCATAATCATTCGCTGAGGTTAAAACATACAATTCGCAGTTGTAATACCACAAGACTGGAACCACGTCATTTGTATAGGACACGTCGACAAGCTAGAGTAATGAAGGCTGAATTCAATGAAAGGATTGAAAGGATGGAAAGAATCCAAAGAGAATTACAAGAGCAGTTGGCCAAGTTGTAGCAAGAGACAAGAGACTTAATAGTGAGATCTCGAGAAGAATCGCTCGAACAGAAGGATCAAATGGCCAGAATGATGGAAATAATATCGGCTCTGGTAAAAGAAAAAGGACCTATGAATCCTGACATTGTGGAACCATAGTCAAGGGTTAACCTCGACCAAGATCCGCCCCATCCTCCACGATTTACTCCACCACATGCCCCTACAACACAAAGAGGGTACGCTCAATGGGAACCTACAGGCCTGGAGCAACGACCTGCGCTACCTGCTAATCTGGGGCAAAGACTATTCGTATCAAACCCGGGGGCTAGTCCTGCTGATCCACTCGTTCCAGATTTGGACGATCCAGCAGAAATAGCCAAGTTGAAAATCGGTGATCACGAGGCTCAAGAGAAGTATAGGAGCTTAGAGGAAAGACTCAAAGCAATAGAAGGCATTGAAGTCTTCTCCACACTAGGTGCTAAAGAACTCAGTTTGGTACCCGATCTAATTCTGCCTCCGAAGTTCAAGGTGCCTGATTTTGAAAGTACGATGGGACAAGATGCCCAAAAGCGCATCTCATCATGTTTTGCCAGAAGATGATCGGTTATGTGAATAAATATAAGCTACTCATACATTGTTTTCAGGATAGTCTAGTAGGATCGGCTCTTCGGTGGTACAACCAGCTTAGTAGGGAAAAGACCCGATCCTGGAAGGACTTGGCGTCAGCTTTCTGTGAGCAGTACAAGCATGTATCGGATATGGTGCCTGATCGAATGACTCTACAAATGATGGAAAAGAAACCAGCAGAAACCTTTAGACAATATGCGTAAAGGTGGAGAGATATCTCGACCCAAGTGGAGCCTCCACTGACTAAGACTGAGATAACGGTCCTTTTCATCAACACGTTGAAAGCGCCATTCTATGACAAGTTGGTAGGAAGTGCCACAAAGGACTTTGCGAATATTGTGATATCCGGAGAACTTATTGAAAATGCCATAAAGAGTGGAATGATGGAAGGTTCTGACAGTTCAAGAAGGGCAGCACCCGTAAAGAAAAGAGAGCCAGAAACCCATATAGTGGGAGCTGGAAGCCATTATACTCCAAACTCATATCCAAACCAACCCCGACCTCGAAATTATCCACCTCCAAATTTCTATTATCCTCCTTAAAACCCTTACTACTAAGCACCACCTCCTTCCTACCCCGTATATGCTACGAACAACCAAAGACCCATCGCTACATTCCCACAAAGCAATGTACCCGCTCAAAGCCAACCCAGAAACGAACAAAGACCAGCAAGACCCAATCCTAAGAAACCGTAATTTACTCCTATTCCTGCGTCGTATGAGGAACTGTACCCAAAACTCTTGGAAAATCAATTAATATCTCCCCATTACATGGCACCCCTTAAGCCTCCATACCTGAAATGGTACGATCCAAACGCTAGTTGTGAATACCGTGCCGGGAACCAAGGGCATTCTACGGAAAACTGCCTTGCTTTCAAAAGGAAAGTTCCAGGACTCATTGATGCGGGGATTCTGCGATTTGATGGTACTAGCGGTACGGTCGGGAACTCATTCCCAAACCACATCGAAGGGAATGTGAGCGCATGGGAGAAGAGGACAAACGGCAAAGTAGAAGATGGGTTTTTGAAATAAGAACACCTCTGCAGAAAATCTGGGAGGTACTAGTTGAAAAGGGGTTGCTCTGTCATCTTAACAGAGTATTCGAAGGAAAAAATGCAAAAGGTCAAAGTTTTTACGAATTTCATGGTATTGAAGGGCACGACATTCAGTCCTGCGAGGAGTTCAGGAGATTACTACAAAATATGATGGATAATAAGGAGATTGAGATTTTTTATCAATGTGAAGAGGCCGATAAAGGAGAAATATGCGTCTCTGGCAATCAATCGTCAGGTTTCCCGTATAGCACCGACCGACTGTTAATAATTTATTACGACGCGAAGGAGCCGGTAAAACCAAAGATGATCATTGAAATACCATCTCCTTTCCCTTACAAAGACGACAAGGCGGTACCGTAGAAATACGATATCAACATCGTCACACTTGAAGGTGAAAAATCTGAAACCATAACTGAAGATGTTGGGGAGGTAGGCCATTTTACCCGTAGTGGGCGGTGTTATTCTAAAGAGATTGAGCCTATAAAGAAGAACAGTGGCTGTAAGCAAAAAGGAAAGGCAGTGATGTATGAGGCCGAAGTCGAGCAGGAAATTCCACCCGTGCAAGAAACTAAAAAGCCTGTGGATGAGGAGGAAGCACAGGAGTTCTTGAAATTTATCAAGCACAGTGAATATAATGTGGTGGAATAATTGAATAAGCAACCAGCACGAATCTTGGTTTTATCTCTACTATTAAATTCAGAGCCACACCGGAATGCTTTGTTGAAGGTATTAAATCAAGCTTACGTAGCAAACAACATATCTGTTGAGAAGCTTGATAGGTGGGTGAATAATCTGAATGCGGACAATTTCATCTCTTTTAGTGATGATGAGATACCACCAAACGGTAAAGGCTTAGTGAAAGCACTACATATTACGACTCACTGCAAGGGCTACATAATACCGAACGTGCTCATCGATAATGGGTCGAAACTCAACGTCATGCCTTTGGCCATGCTTTCCAGAATTTCGATGGATCTGTCCTATTTAAGGCCCTGTCATTCCACGGTAAGGGCATTCGATGGGACAAGGCGTAAAGTCATGGGAAAGATTGAGATCCCTCTAGAAGTGGTCCCTTATATATACGATGTTGAATTTCAAGTCATGGACATTACACCATCATACAATTGCCTTTTGGAAAGATCTTGGATCCATTCTGCTGGAGCGGTCCCATCATCCCTCCATCAAAAGGTGAAATTTATCATGAATAGCTGTTTGGTCACTGTCGAGGGAGAAGAAGACATTGTAGCATCTATTTCTACCGACACACCATACATTGAAGTGAGTAAAGATGCTATAAAGTGTTCCTTCCGATCCCTTAAATTTGTCAATGCCACATTCGTCGCTGAGGGAAACAGAATTCCCTTGCCAAAACTGTCGAGAAATACCAGGATGGGTATCAAGCTGACTGTGGGGAGAGGATCCCGAGCGAGGAAAGGTTTGGGAAAATTTCAGCAAGGAATAGTCAGGGCTCTAAAGCCAGTGCGCCACAAGGCCCGATACGGTTTGGGGTTCCAGCCGGACATGCTTCAAAGAAGAAAATAATGAAAGAAAGATCAAGAAAGAAGGATCGCAAGAACCTTAGGCCGAGAATTAGAATGGGAGCCCATAACATACCCTCATTTGTCAAAAACATTTACATCTGCAGGAATGATATACCCCGAGCAAGATAATCTACAAAACACGATGTTATTAATTGAAAGGGGTCTTCAGAATGTCAGTATAAATGTTATTGACAAATGAAGTGATGCAATTAAAAATGTTTCAACGATATGCCCTTATCCTCCTAGATTTGTTTTGAATAATTGGACTGCTGTGGAGCTCATTGTAGTTTCTAAGTCTTCTCCAGAGTAATGCTCAATGTTAACACTCTTCTTTTTGTGTGCCCCTAAGTAATAGTAGGGATTCTTTTGTAAGAGCTTATGATTTGCTCTTTATCATTTAAATGAACATTAATGGAGATGCATTTTGTCATGGTCTTTTCATTCTCATTAACTTCATAATTTTTCCCTCTTTTTACAGCCTATCATTACATATATCTCATATCATGCCTGTTGGTCCTAATACTTTGATACTCCTCTATAGTTTTCTTTTCCATTCAACTTTCAGGTGCTCAGATATCAACGGCATGAACAAACCCGTTACGAGTCTTGAAATTGATTTTGAGAAGGCTGTTTGTTTAGGAGAATTCGAAGCCGGAGAAAATGCTGAAGACTATGTCTCGTCTCCTGACTTGCTAAGAATGGTGGAACAAGAGGATAAACAGATTTTGCCTCATCAAAAATCTATTGAAACAATAAATTTGGGAACTGAAGAAAGGAAGCAAGAAGTGAAGATTGGGACCTCTATTTCAAGGGGCACCAGGCACAATTTGATTGCTTTGCTCCGCGAGTACAAAGATGTATTCGCATGGTCATATCAGGATATGCCATGATTGGATAAAGATGTAGTGGTCCACAAGCTCCTATTAAAGCCAGAATACAAACCCATTCAACAAAAGCTAAGACAAATGAGACCTGAAATGCTGTTAAAGATAAAAGAGGAAGTCAAGAAGCAATTTGATGCTAGCTTCCTACAAGCCTCCAAAAATTCAGAATGGGTGGCTAACATAGTTCCGGTACCAAAGAAAGACGGCAAAGAACGAATGTGCGTAGATTATCGTGACCTAAATCGAGCAAGTCCTAAAGATAATTTTCCCTTACCACACATTGATACGTTGGTGGATAACACAGCAAAACATTCATTGTTTTCCTTCATGGATGGATTCTCGGGGTATAATTAGATCAAGATGGCCCTTGAGGATATGGAGAAAACTACCTTCGTAACAATGTGGAGAACATTCTGTTACAAGGTGATGCCATTTGGGTTAAAGAATGATGGGGCAACATATCAGAGGGCTATGGTGACGTTATTTTATGACATGATGCATAAAGAAATAGAGGTTTACGTCGACGATATGATTGCTAAATCTCGAGGGGAAGAAGAGCATGTAGTGAACCTCAAGAAGTTGTTCGGAAGGCTGAGAAAGTTTCAGCTAAAGCTTAATCCAGCCAAATATACGTTTGGGGTTACCTCGGGAAAGTTGCTAGGCTTCATTGTTAGTGAAAGAGGTATCGAGGTTAATCCAGATAAAATAAAAGCCATTCAAGAGTTACCACCTCCGCACACGCAGAAGGAAGTCAGAGGATTTTTAGGGATCTTAAACTACATCGCTCGGTTCATTGCTCAACTGACCAACCAGTGCGACCCAATTTTTCGACTCCTTCGAAAACATAATCTGGGAGAATGGAACGAGGAGTGCCAAGAGACTTTTGACAAGATAAAATAGTATTTGTCTAGTCCCCCAGTGCTAGTACCGCCAACTCCAGGAAGGCCATTAATATTGTATCTGACTGTGTTCGAAAACTCAATGGGTTGCGTACTGGAGCAACATGATGAGTCAGGGAAAAAAGAAAAGGCGATTTACTATCTCAGCAAAAAGTTCATAGAGTATGAGGCAAAGTATTCGTCAATTGAAAAATACTGTTGCGCTTTGGTTTGGGTAGTTCGGAGGCTCAAGGAATACATGTTGTATCATACAACATGGTTAATTTCAAAGCTGGACCCAATAAAGTACATGATGGAATCACCTGCACTCTCAGGAAGAATGGCACGATGGCAACTCTTATTATCAGAATACGACATTGTCTATGTGAGTCAAAAGTCGATAAAAGGAAGCGCAATAGCTGACTTCTTAGCGACTCGAACAATGGATGAATACGAGCCATTAAGATTTGATTTTTTGGATGAAAACTTGATGTGTATTACAGAAAAAGAGTACGAGTTACCAAAAGAGAAGTCATGAAAGATGAGATTTGATGGTGCATCGAACGCATTGGGGCATGAGATTGGAGCAGTCTTGGTATTACCAGAAGGGAACCATTATCCGTTCACTGCCAGGCTGAATTTCTTCTGTACCAACAACATAGCGGAATATGAGGCCTGTATCATGGGACTTCGTGCAGCTATTGAACAAAACATCGAAATCTTAGAGGTGTATGGGGACTCAGCGTTGGTGATATACCAAATCCGTGGAGATTGAGAAATGAGAGATTCGAAATTAGTCAAATACAGCGATCTAGTGGCAGGGCTGATTAAAGAATTCAAAGAAATAACTTTTAATTACTTCCCACAAGAAGAAAACCAATTGGCTGATGCCTTGGCCACCTTGGCCTCAATGTTCAAAGCGAACAGAGAAACAGAAATAATGCCTCTTCAAATGAGTATATATGAAGTCCCTACACATTGCTTCAGCATTGAGAAAGAGCTAGATGGACGACCATGGTTCCATGATATCCTAGAATATTTCAAGAATCAAAGGTGTCCCGAACAAGCAAATGAGAACGAAAAAAGAACAATCGGAAGAATGGCTTCATGATTTTTTCTTAATGGGGACATTCTGTACAAAAAAGGAAAAGATCAAGTGCTCTTGAGATGCGTGGATGATGTTGAAGCTAGAAAAATACTTGAAGATGTCCATGAAGGAATTTGTGGGACACACGCCAATGGTTTCACTATGGCCAGGAAAATTATAAGACTCGATTATTACTGGCTGACAATGGAAAGCAACTGCATTAGTTTTGCACGAAAATGCCACAAATGTCAAATTTATGGTGATAAAATTCGTGTAGCCCCTTCGCCCCTTCATGTCATGACTTCTCCGTGGCCTTTTTCTATGTGGGGCATGGATGTTATAGGGCCAATTTCCCCAAAAGCTTCTAATGGACACCGATTAATTTTTGTGGTTATTGATTACTTCACAAAATGGATAGAGGCCACTTCGTTTGCCAACGTGACGAAGACTGCAATTTGCAAGTTTTTGAAAAGGGAAATCATTTGTCGATATGGTTTGCCTGAAAGAATCATTTCAGATAACGCCTTAAATCTGAACAACAAGATGGTGAAAGAAGTATGTGAGCAATTTCAAATAAAGCATCATAACTCATCGCCCTATCGCTCGAAAATGAACGGAGCAGTTGAAGCGGCCAACAAGAATATTAAGAAGATTATTGAGAAAATAACCGAGACATATAAAGACTGGCACGAGAAGTTACCATTTGCTTTGTACGCATATCGCACATCGGTACGGACATCTACGGGGGCAACTCTTTTCTCTCTGGTCTATGGAATGGAAGTTGTGCTACCTATCGAAGTTGAGATCCTTTCTCTACGAACCTTAATGGAGTCGAAATTAGAGGAAGCAGAATGGGTTCGAGCTCGATATGACCAGTTAAACCTCATCAAAGAAAAACGTCTAAAGGTAATTTGTCACGGACAGATGTACCAGAAGAGAATGATCGCGGCCCATGACAAGAAAGTACGGCTAAGAGAATTCCATGAAGGTGAACTCGTGCTAAGAAAGATTCTCCCAATACAAAAAGACCTACGAGGAAAATGGGCACCAAATTGGGAAGGACCATACGTCGTAAAGAAGGCATTCTCAGGTGGAGCTTTGATTCTCACTGAGATGGATGGGAAGGAGTTACCTAATCTAGTGAATTCAGATGCTGTGAAGAAATATTATGCCTGAAAAAAAAAAGGGATCAAGGTGAAAACCCGAAAAGGGCATCTTGATTAACACA
The DNA here is from genome assembly GCF_007990345.1 of Gossypium hirsutum. NCBI lineage: Eukaryota > Viridiplantae > Streptophyta > Magnoliopsida > Malvales > Malvaceae > Gossypium > Gossypium hirsutum. Next base: position 112,974,410 of record NC_053434.1, read on the forward strand.
AAAGATTAGGATGAAAACCTGAGAGGGCGTTCTAATGAAGCAAACCCGGACTTAAAGAGCAAGACGGTTGAATAGCATGTCAAACAGCAAGACTACAGTATTTGAAGCATTTTCAGCAGCTCGAAATCTTCTACGCAAGAAGTCATGCTCGAAAAGATTCTTGATTGAAGAACGGGGAAGAGATCATGCTTTGAATATCTAAAGCATTTGTTCCCATTGAATGCGATCCCTTTTTCTCTTTATGACATTTTTTACTATCATTGGTTAACCTTCTTTGTTTGCTACCTTTGAAATAAATAAATATAAGGTACCCCTTTCGTCCCTACTTGACCATTTTCATGCATCTCATTATGTGGTTTATTTACATGATAAATAGTGAAATGACATACTCTAAACAAAAGAAATGTTAAGCATTACCCGGATAAGAATATGATTAGTACAAGAGTCTCAAAGTAAGGACAAAGTTCAACCAGGGGCAAAAGGGTGATATTTGAGAAACGTTGATTCCTCGTGAAGCTTGAAGACGGGTACAGGGCCTAAAGAGAAAGTCAAGAGCCGAAGTAATGAATGCAGATCATCACGGAAATCATGACGAAAAAGGATATATGACAAACAAGCCCAAGGCGCATAGCATAATCATGTAGGCATAAAGGCGTTTAAGACAAACATGTGCATATCATGATAACATCATGCATGACATATACAGGTATTTCAGTAGAGCAAGAAGATGTGATGATAGCTGTACTGAATCAAAAAAAAAATACATCTAAGTTCAACCAGGTGACAGGTTTTGGCATTTTGATGTTTTTATTTCTGTTTTCAAGAAAATCAACTCATATTGCGAGAGGTGAGTTGAGCCTCAGGAAACGCTGAGGTAATTTCATTTTTTGTTTGTCAAAAATCAACTCATATTGCGAGAAGTGAGTTGAGCCTCAAGGCACGCTAAGGTATAATTTCAATTTCTGCTTTTCAAAAAAATCAACTCATATTGCAAGAGGTGAGTTGAGCCTCAGGACACGCTGAGGTATTTTCAATTTCTGTTTTTTAATTTACATTTTTCAAAAAAATCAACTCATATTACGATAGGTGAGTTGAGCCTCAGGACACGCTGAGATATTTTCAATTTTTGTTTTTTTTAATTTATATTTTTCAAAAAAAATCAACTCATATTGTGAGAAGTGAGTTGAGCCTCAGGGCACGCTGAGGAATTTTCAATTTCTGTTTTTCAAATTTCTATTTTCAAAAAAAATCAATTCATACTGCGATAGGTGAGTTGAGCATCAAGACACACTGAGGAAATTCCAAATTTTGTTTGTCAAAAATCAACTCATATTGCGATAAGTGAGTTGAGCCTCAGGGCACGCTAAGGAATTTTTAATATTTGTTTTTCAATTTCTACTTTTCAAAAGAAAAAATCAACTCATATTGTGAGAGGTGAGTTGAGCATCGGCTCACAGGCTGAGGTATTTTCAGTTTCTGTTTTTTTTCAATTTATATTTTTCAAAAATTAACTCATATTGCGAGAGGTGAGTTGAGCATTGGCTCACATGCTGAGCTATTTTCAATTTATGTTTTAACGTCTGTTTTTAAAGAGTCAATTCATCTTATGAGAAATGAAGTGAGCTCAAGATTACATGCCGAGTAAAGAATAAAGATTGGAGTTGCTTGAAGACACCAGATTTTGTCCCCCTGAAGTTGCGGTGGAGCTGATCGAGGATATTAGATCTTGTCTTTTCAAAGTTACAGAAGAGAAGACTACAAACCTTATCTCACTGAAGCGGTAGAAGAGCAGATTGGGGTTGTAGATCTTATCTTTTTGAAGTTACAGTGAAGCAGATCGAAGCCACAAATCTCATATGCTTAAAGTTACATGGGAGTAGATCGAAGTTACAAGGCGCACATCAGAAGATGCAATGGATTGAACCAAATCTACAAGATGCTATGGACTGGAAAGAGACTACCTAGATGAGAAAAGCACCAAAGAAGTCAAGACTCAACAAGACTGGGCAAAATTGGCCTTCCTTTGTATTTTTGCTCTATTCCCGTTACACGACAATGAGCAAAGAGGGGCAGCTGTTGTAGGCCAATTTTGGGCCTGTATATATCAAGATTACATGGGCCCATTTATAACCCAATCCCTAAACCCACAAACCCAATACAAAATTAAACCCATTCTAACCTAAACCCCAAAACCCAATACAAATTAAACCCAACTAACCCATCAGCTCACCACCCCAAATTACCCGGGCCCGAATACAAAAAACCCAAAACCCCTACATAAAACCCAAGCCCGTTTACAACATTTTAAACCCAAAACTTTAGCCCAACTATCCTGAAGCCCAATACCAAACCCAAAAACAACCGAAACTCTAGCTCCCCACTTGCCTTCTGCCCTCAACCACTCCACTGGACACCAGCCACCTACCCTTTGGCCACTTGCCTCTGCCACCTGCCCCAGGGTTACCTCCACTGCCCTCTGCACCTGCAAGAAATCAAAGGAAGAGACAGAAACTAATAGAAAATAACAATAAATAGCTATAAAAGCCGATTGAAAAAGCTTTGTAAAAGGGGACAGTTCAAACAAAAAGAAATAAGAAAAACACTCAATTCCAGAGTAAAAATAGCAATTCAATCAGCATTTAAGTTCAATAATAACATCCAAAGCAAACCAAATATCAAAGATTGAGGAATCAAAAGGGCAAAAAAAAAAACCTAAGGTAATTTTTTCATTTTAATTACTGTTTTGGGTTCGTTTTTTTTTACACATAAATACTAACAAACATTACAAATATATAGAAAAATATAAAACAAATAAATAAAAAAAGAGGGAAAATTTATCTTTTTCGGCCACCGTGCACGATGCCGGCACTGGCGACGGTCCGGCGATTGACTGGTGACCGACCCATGGCCGGGTTCCCTTCCCCTTTCCCTTTTCTCTCCTTTTTTTTTCTTCTCCCCCTTTCAAATGAAATTTTTTAAAATTTTTTTATCTTTTATAGGGACCAAAACGATGCGTTTTGGTCCCCCACCCGTTTTAACGAAAAATGATGTCGTTTTGGCCCCGGGTCGGGTCAACCCGACCCGCTCCAGCTAGGATCCACGTGTTTTTGCTCTTAGGGGATATTTACGCAGTCGGTCCTTCCACATTTTTGGTATTTTAAATCAGGTTTATATTTATTTATAAATTGGCCCTGAAGTTTGTTATGATTCTCAAATTGATCCTCCGTGATGCGCATCGTTTTAAAGGTTTTGGAAAATTGCTCCTTTGGCCCCCCACAGTTTTATGCGCGTTCTAATAAGTCCCTTCCTTTTTACTTTCTTTTCGAATTCGCCTCAAAATTTTGTTTTATGTTCGATTTAGTCCTTTTTGTGTTAGTTTACTGTTTTATTTTTCAAATTATTTGTTATTTTCTGTTAATTACTATTATTAATTGTAATCTATGTACTTATTTTATTTATTTATTACATGTAGTAGTGTATATTTACTATGTATGTATATGTATAGGCATATTTATTGATGGTATTACTTTATTATTTACTTTAATATTTCTATTACATTTGTTTTTTTTTATTTCAATATTATTATTATTATCATTATGTATTAGTGTATGATCTTTTATATATGTATGTGTATTTAATATACTTATGTATTATATTATATATATATATATTTTCTTTATATACGTTATATATGCTTTTATATATTATATTTTTAGTATATATATATTTGTGAAGTATTATCAATAGTTTGTTTATTATTTTTAATATGTATATATTGTGTATATATTTTAATACTACATTATATATATTTATATTATGCATATATTACAAATATTATATATTAATTATTTCTAATATCCTTATTATTTATACCCATATACGTACGTATCTATGTAGCTTATTAATAAATTCATTTATATTGTTATCATTTCTAATGTATATGTATATATCATATATGTGTTATGTCGAAACCATTTTCAAATCGAGTTTTGGAAAATGGGAATCGATTTTAAAAACGCAAACGGGAGTTGCCACCAATCTTTTTAGGTGTGATTGGATCACCTTTAAAATATTTGGTTTGAAAATCATTAGTTTTGGTCCACGAAATAAAAGAACGGGTTCGGGAGTCGGTTACGTACGAGGAATGATTAGCACCCTTGTAACGCCCAAAAATTGGTACCTAATTGATTATCAAATGTCTTTAATGTCGAAAGAAAAAAAAATTTAAGATGTAGTCCTCTTTAAAATATTTTAACTTTGAAAATTGGGATTCACTAACGTCAAAGTATTGACATTAAGTTATCCCTTTTTTGAAATTCCTATCTCGAAACAGCAAAACGCTATATCCAATAAGTTAGGACATCTTGCTTTGAAATTCCAAGATAGTGGCTTGCATTTAGAAAACCTCTAAAAAAACTTAGAAGGGTACTTAATTATTCGAATTCAACGAGAAAAGTGGCAACCCAATAAGTTAGGGCACTGCTTTCTCGAAATTTCCAAACACCAAGCATTGCCTTATTTGCAAAAAATCTTATTTCGAGGTAACAAATAAATGAATAAAACGAATAAAAAGATAATAACGAATAAGCTAGGAAATATTCGAGATTAAAAAAAACTAGTAATTAATAAACAATCATTATGTAAGACTAAAGAATGATAGTATAGTGAAGATAATAATAATATTAATAGTAATAATACAAGTAAAAATTTTGGAATGATGTGTGAAATTATATATATGTATGTGAATATATAGATAAGTAAACAATATATATAGTGAGTGAAGAGTAAAAGGTAAAATAAGTGTATTTAAAGAGTAATGGGTAAAAATATAATAATAATATAATAGTAGTAATAACGTAATAGTATTAGAAATATACGATATATAATATTGAAGGTAAATACATAATATATACATATTAGAAATAATCATAATATTAGAAACAACTATTAATAATACTGCATAAATAGATATATAGTAGTAGCATTTACATGATATAGTTAAAAAAAATATAAAGTAAGATAATATGGGAAATAAAAAATATATATAAACGATATAATATTAGGGCATATGCAAAACAATAAAAATACAATATTAAAAGATATATATATATAATGTATACATAATATAATATTAAAATATTTACATGGTATATACATAATAATGTAAAAAATAAACTATTAGTAATATTATAAATATATACATATAGTAGTAATAATAATATAAAGGTATTTCATATAAACAGGTATGCACGTGAAAAAAGAAAAGAGAAAAATAATAATTACAAAAGTATGAAATCAAAATAATATGTAGAAACATGTTTATTCTAAAAAGAATAACTGAAACTTAATTGAGAGAAGAAACAAAATCCAAGAGATAACTTACAAGTAAAACAAATTATTGAAACAGAATTTTGGGCTAAAATTAATTGCGTATAAATGTCTGAGATCTAAAATTAAAAATGCCCCAAATTTTAAAATACCGCGCAAAAGGGGCAAATTGAAATAGCACACAGACTGCAGGGTCAATTTAAAATAATATAAAAAACTTAATATGGCCCGATTGAAGGCTAGCACAAAGGAGGGGACCAATTGCGTAAATTACCCAATTAAAAGTAACATGCATGGTCCCAAGCAAAAAAGCTGATTCCACTCCCCCATGCTACTTTGTTTTATTATTAATCAAAACCACTCCCCATGCTATTTTGTTTTATTGTTAATTAAAACTACTTCCCCATACTATTTTGTTTTATTGTTAATTAAAACTACTTCCTCATACCATTTTGTTTTATTTTAATTAAAATCATACTTTATTTTCTTTTCTTTTTTTTTATCATAAAAAAACTTTTTTTTTAAAAAAAAACAATAAAAAAAGAGTTAAAACATCACCCTACCACCCTACATTCATTTTTCAAAATAGAGAGAAGGCTCTCAACTCTCTCAACCCTTCCCCTCCTCCGGTCATCGGACCGGCCATCAACCGTCACGCCGGTCACCGGCCACCGACGGCGACACCGCCGTCCACGGTGGCCGAAAAATCTTCCAAGGCCTTTTTTCGCTTCTCTGCTCGAGTAGAGCCCGGATTTGGGGTTAAAACGACCCAAAAACCTTCAAAAATTAATGAGAAGCACCCTAGAACTCAAGAATCCATTCGGTTTCTGGCCACCGATCTTCGGCGGTGGCTTCTTCGGTTGTCCACGATGTTGGAAAACTGAACACCAGTAAGTTCCTTCCCTCTTTCCCTTTTTTATATTTTTTGCAAGTTTTTTTTTGTTAAAAATATTTGTAAAATAGATAAAATGAACGAATAGAAAGAAGATAAAAAAAACAAATAAATAAAAATAAGGACAAACACATTTTGAACTTGTTTTCTCCTTTTAATTTCTCCCAAAAATCTCTGTAATACAACCCCCTCTAATACAATCTCTTCTCTCCAAAATACAATCGATTCCCCCTGGCACAAGGAACATAGGGCTTTTATATAGTCCAAAATCCAAAGAAAAAATACAAAGAATTTTATTTTTTGGTGTTTTTCTTTGCTGTCCTTTTTTTTGTCTTCTTTTGCAGGTATAGAGTGGTGGAGGCAAGTGGGTGTGCTGGTGGCAGACAACTGGTAGTGGCGTAGGTGGCCAAGGTGGGGTGACGGCTAGGGTTCATCACCACTTTTCTTTGCTGAAAATTGCTTAGGTTTGGGTAGTTCTAATTTAGGCTGGTTTTAGATATTGGGTTTGGGTAGGTTTAGTTATTGTAATTGGGTAGTTTTGATTTTTGGGCTGTTTAACATTGTAAATGGACTTGGAATTTGGTTATGTGGATTTTATTTTTTGCTTGTTTGCTTGGGCCAAAAATTGGCCATTACATGTTATATATATCATGTGTATATATTTTCAATATTATTAGTTATATTTTTTTATATACTATTCTATGTACATATTTTCATATCATCTTATGTATATATTCTTAAATACTATTATATGTATATGTATATTTTTATACCATATTGTGTATATATTATTATTACATTTATTTTACTCCTACTATATTTATTATTAATATTAGTACATATATTTTATTATTCTTGCATACATATTTTATATATAATATTATTTTCGTACATCATTTTATTTATTATTATACCTATTATTTTCATTATTATCACTTATTGTTTTATTTTAATATTATGTATACATTTTTCATATATGTCACGTACATGCATTTTTTAATATTTATTTTATATAAATGTATATATTGTATATATATTTTAACATTACTAGTTATATTTTACTATCTTAGGCATATATTTCAAACACTTTATATAGTATATTTCTAACATTATTACTATTCATATACATATATATATATTTTACGTACATACTCTTAATATCATTATTGTGTATATATATTCGTTGTTTCCATTTCATATTTAATTCTAGTATTACATTTAATATCGCATATATCTTTATTGTTTTTAATATATTTGTCACACTTATATTTGCTTCAGTATATTTCTAGCTCCGTCATTTATTTATTTTTATCAATTTGCTTTGCTTTATTTTGAAAATCTTATTCTTGTTTTCTAATTAATTTCAATAAGGCAACGTACTGATTTAACATTAAGTCATCGATTTCATCGCTATGTTGGGTGAACATCAATCGACTCGTGTTAAAACGGTATATCCTTCTCAAAAAACCGAAAACTAAAAATTCTCATTTTTTCTATCGGATCACGATTAAACGTTAAATTGAACTCGTATTTTTGATAATCAAGACAACGCGTGTTTTACAAGATACCAATTTTGGGCGTTGCGAGGGTGCTAATACCTTCCTCGCGCGTAACCGACTCCCGAACTCTAATTTTTCTCTGGCTTTTGACTTAGACCTAAACTCGGCCTTCTTTTTGTTTTAAAAAAAAAGAAATATAATAGGCGTCCGATCACACCTAGGAAAAAGGATCGGTGGCGACTCCCTCTTTATTTCAAAATCAAACTTTAGTTTTCAAATTTTCAATCAAACACCCCAATTAGCAACCAAGCTAAAATTTATACGTCGCTACACAATTATATAATAATTTCTTTAAAAATTAGATGTGCTCTAAATCTTTATACATTTTGTATATTTGGAATTTAGTCACTTATTTTTATTTTCAAGAATTTAATTTCTTTTATTTTTCGAATTTAAAAATTCAACTTCAGATGTTATCTTTATTTAAATTATTCTATTAAATTTATTGGAGTAGAAATTGAAAATTAAAAAAAAGTTGCTTGGTATTCACGTAACAATAAAAATATTGTTGAACATTAAATATCAAATTATATAGAATATTAACGTATAAAATTAAATATCAAATTTCAATGTAATATGAAAGTCAAAATTAAGATTTGAACATTGTCTTATAATATATATATATAAGTAAGATAAACTTATAAGAAATGAAAAATCACGTGTCAGTCTCTAAGACTCTTAAAGTATTCAAATTATATATAACAACGTAATATTTTAATAAAAAATTTAACAATATTAATTATTTGGACTAATTAATTACGTTAAAAATTAAGGATAAAGATAAAATTATAAATTTAGACATAAATTTAACCATTAATATATAAAAAAAATAGAAAAACCATAGCATAAGTTACCGTGCTAAACAGAAGGAAGGTTGGAAGATGTTTTCCTTTTATACATAGTTTATAGACAGTTCATGTCAAAGTAATTAGGCTAGTAGGAATTAAACCACCTACAATTGTTGGAGTTTAAGTTGAGTATTCGAAATTTAGAGTTTGATATTTAAATTAAGTTTGTTCAAACTTCTATTTTAAGTTCGAATTTGATTTGAGAAATAATCAAGTTACATGAGCTTGAGCTCAATTAAGTTCGTTTATCAATTTTTAAACTTGAGCTCAATTAAACTCTTACTTATTCAATCTCAAGCTTGACTCGATGATTAAACTTAGAGTCAATAATATATATTAAGGGAAGTAACATAATTTAATAATATAAAATATTTAAGATACATTAAAAATGAAAAGTTTAGTAAAATTTGTAAGCCGTATATTACTAAGTTTGAATTCAACTCGATAGCTAAATTAAACTCAACTCAAATAAGTTATGAGTTTAAATTTAAATATTATAATGGAAGTTGAATAATTTACGAGTATCGTTATCTTATTTATATGTAAATATATCTCTAATTAAATGTATTTTGATTGAATTTAAAAACATTTCATACGGCTGGAGGATATAGTTTCATTATTTATATGAAAGAGTTTTGTTCAAAACTCTGACCGATGAGTTGGTGTAGTCCTCACTCAATTAATGTTGGGTCCTAACTTTTATTCATGTCATGTAATGCGATATCAGCCATAAGCTATAATTAAGTTAAACTAAGATTTGTATTATTAAAATGGGAAAGAAATACCCACTACTCACGGAAAGGGCAAATGGTTCCCTATCAAATCCTAAACATGGAAAGTGGGATCTTTGTGTTAGTGTGCCAATTTATTTATTTATTTATTTATTCCTCAATGGACACTTGTGGATTTAAGGTTCAATCTTTTACCCACATATCAGAATCCACGTTTCAAGTATTATTTTTGGAATAATTTTATTTTTCGAATAAAATATTTGTTCAACTATTCTATTCCAATTTCACTTTGACTAATGGATTTTTCATCTACATGGATCTATATTTGTTATAAGTTATTTATTTGAATTAGTGTCACAAGTTAATTTGGCATCAATTTAGTTATGTAGTTATTAAAAATCTTTTACAGTTATAAAGTGGCAAATATTAATATATATGAGAGTATATTTGTCTTTTCATATATATATTTAATGAGAGGTATCAACAAGGGAAGAGACTAAGAGAAGATGGTGGTGGAGTAAAAGAGGCTAGTTCACCTAAACAAGTGGAGAGCCAAAGGAACACAAGAGGAGTAAGATAATTGTTGTGAAGGTAAAGGAGATTGAGTGTAGAGAGTAAGTGCTTAAGGTTGCTAATGGGGAGAAAATCTCTTTCTCTTCGTTATGGAAGGTATTTATAGGAGAAGTTCTCTTGTCTAGTAGTAGTGATGTGGCAAGGTTATTATGAAATGGGTTGTTATAATGGAATATGTGGGGGATATACATGGTGGGGTCCATTCTTTTATTTCTTTTGAGGCGGTACAAGGTTGTTATGCTTAGGTAGAGCTTAGTAGTCCTTAAAACGTTTATTAATTTGCAAACTATATTCTTTGGGTCTCCCGAATCAAAGTTTTCTAGTTGTACCGTATAAATTGTTTCTTCAATGTTGCCATTGAAAATCGCAGTCTTAACATCCATCTAATGCAATTCAAGATCAAGATGAGCAATAAGCACCATTATTGTCCTGAAAGAGTCTTTTAATGAAACTGGAGAGAGAGCCTTTGTAAAATCAATGTCTTCTTTTTGAGTATATATGTGACAGCCCTAAATTGACCCTAGTCGGAAAGTGGTTTCGGAACCACTAAACCGAGTCATAAAAATAATTGACCGTCATATTTGATGTTTATTATATGTATATATGCATGTGTGAAAATTTCATGTTTGAATTTTGTTAATTGTAAGTGAATTTTATTAAATAGGACTTATGTGAGAAAATTTAGAAATGTGCTAGGCTAATGTAAAGTGGCCCATTTATGCATGTTGCAAATAATTGTACTTGCATGTCAAATACCCCTTTTTTTATAAGCGGTGGCCGGCCATGATGGTCACATATATATAATATGTACTAAATCTTAATTAAATGGCCATTATTTTATGCAAAAGAAAGGAAATAAATAAAAGAAAGAATAAAAAAGAAAAGTAATGAAAACAAAGCTTGTATCCTTGGTTCTTCTTGGCCGATTGTAAAGAGGAAGTTGGGAGGGAGGCATTCGGTCATCCTAGGCTAATAGCAAGGTAAGAAGTTTATATTAGTTCATGAAATTTTGGTTAATCTTGAGTAAGATATCAAGCTACTTTGGTAACCCATGTAGAAATTTTGATTTGTGTTATGGACTAGGGCTTTCGGCTATGGTATTTGACAATGGTGAATTTTGTTGTTCCATGTTAAATTTAGATGAGCAAAGATAGATGAGTGTTTGAACTATACAAATAATCATATGTGAGCAATGGGTGCTAAGAGGAAAGGAATCGACTACCTTATTATGTACCAAGGCCGAATGTGTACTTGATAAAGGAGGGGTTGTTATTGAACATTAGGTTATGTCCCTAGTGAATGGATGAATTGATAACCATTGTGTATGAAGATTTGCTTTACTATGTTTTTGTTAGCAAGATGAGAAAGGAGTTAAGATGGTCTTGGTGTAGTTGCCGAATTTGAATTAGGAAGTTATTGAGTAATGTTTGTACCTTAAGTGATAGAATAGAGTGAATGCTTGGAATGTGATATGTGTGAATTATATGTTAAATTAAGGTTTGCTAAGCTAGCTATTAAGGTGAAATGCAAATGTTAGTATTTGATTTGGTAATAATCTGCTTGGGGACAGCAGCAGTAAGGTGATTTTGGAAAATCGCCATAATTTGTAGGAGTTGAGTTAGAAGCTAAATAAATCATGTCATTAAAGCTTGAAGAGTCTAGTTTCTTACAAAAGAAACTATAAAAACAAAAGAGTTACCGATCTTGAGATATTTGAAGTATTGTGGGGCTGAGTCAAAATGACTACTAGATTCCCTGTTCTGTTTGTATAAAATCAGTATAAATTGTACAAAAATGGCCCTAAGATAAAATTTATATGTTTAGAGTCCTTAATGAGTCTAGTTTCAAATGAAAGAAAAGAGAGCATATTTTGAATTCTGTACAATGAGAAATTTGATTCGTAGCGAAGAGTAGTCAGTTTAGTCAAACAGTGAAACAAGGTGAACTTTAAGAAAAATCTGGTATTGTTGGGCTAAACTAAAAATTTTGAAAATTTTATGGATAATAGATAAATGAGTCTTCTATGAAGAAAAATTTACGGCAATTGATTTGGAGTTTTGTAGCTCCAGTTATAAAAACTTTAGTGACTGTTGCTCAGGAAGTCAGCTTATAGGGAAATTGTAATTATATTGTAAACATTAATGAAAATTTGCTAATGAATTATTTATTGATTTTTATAAAGCTTACTATAATCTATATGTGTGAAAGTCGAATCTATATGTATTATATTCTGAAAGTAATACTTGAATAGTCGATTAATGACTAGTTTAAAATTTGTTGAACTTAAGCTCAAGAGCAAAGGGGGACTAAATCCGATAAAGGGAAGGAAAAAGTAATTGAATAGCCGTTGAAATCGTTCGACAACATTCGAGGTAAGTTTTCGAGTAATGGAACTTAGATTATAATTCTATTAGATCAGGTTATATACCAAATCAAAACCATGCTCTTTGTATGTGGTTATTGAGCCGAAAATGGTAATGGTAGATAAGTGCCTTGTGTCTGAGTTCTAGTAATGAAAACGAAATAAAGATGTGTTATGATTTGTGGACATATGTGCATGATTATTCGGATGATAACCGGACTAAGATCTGAAGGCATTTGTGCGAGTTGCTATATCCGGGCTATGTCCTGAAGGCATTTATGCTAGTGATTATATCCGGGCTAAGACCCGAAGGCATTTGTGCGAGTTGCTATATCCGGGCTAAGACCCGAGGGCATTTGTGCGAGTTGTTATATCCGGCTAAATCCCGAAGATACTTGGGTTTGGAAGTGAGCAATCTTGCTGTAATAATTTCAATTAATACGCTCATAAAATCCAAATGATAAGGTATGTTTCGTATATGCATCGGAAAAGTCGATTCGTTTTAAATAGTATTCGTTCAATTGATTAACGAACTTTCGGCCTTTAGTTAGGTTTGATACCTTGTGTATGAATATGTTGATTGAAGCGTGAAGTAAGTATGATTATGAGAATGTGCATATATGAAGTTTTTCATTTAGCCATATGAATGTTATACTTTAGTCAAAACTAATTTCATTACTCAAACTTACTAAGCATTAAATGCTTATTCCGTTGCTTTGATTCTCTGTTTTATAGATTTTGCTCGTCAGCTATCGGACTCGGGATTGTCCAAGTCGAAGTCGTTCACACTATCGAAGCCCTTTTGGTACTCTTTTAGTTGAACTCTAATAATGGCATGTATAGGCCTACCCTTTGTTGTTAATCAAGTACCTTTTGGTAATGTATGTGTGTATAGCCATGCGAAAATGGCTCGTATAATTTGAGTATGGCATTAAAATCATTTTGTGTTTATGTATATATACATGGTTTTATGATGTGGTTATGGAGTGGTATGGAAATGTTGGGTAAATGATCAGCCATTGGAATGGCTAAATATGATCATATATGGTCCTATGTATGTCAAAATTTCTAATTGATCATGGAAAACTATGAAATAGGTAAAACTTACCTTGAGATCAGATGCTGACGGCAGCAGTAGGGTGAATTTTAAAATTCACTAAAAATAGTAGAAATGGAATTAAATAATGAATAAATTATGTAATCGAAGCGTGATGAGTCTATTTTCATATGAAAGAAACGAGACGGCCATATGAGCCGTATTTTATGAGATGTTTAAGTTATTGTGAAACAGGGCCAGAGCGTTTTCTGGATCCCCTGTTCCGACTTTAGAAATTCACCATAAATTAATCAGAGACAATTAGAGGTCATGCCTTATATGTATAGATTCCGTTTTGAGTCTAGTTTTGTTAGAAACAAACGGTATAAGTATTGAAGCTCTGTACAGGGAGATATCTAAGTCGTAGTGCATGAAGGTCAGAGTAGTCGAACCCTGAAACAGGGGTGACTTTAACTAATAAACTGTACTAATTGGCCTGACCAAAAATTCTAGAAAAAAATCTGTAGATGGATATATGAGTCTAGTTTCAGGGAAAATTTACGGAATTGGATTTCGAGTTTTGGAACTCAAGTTATGAATTTTTAAGTAACTGGTACGCAGATTGGCAGCTTGTCTGGGAAATTTTAATGTAAGTTGCTTGAAGTCCGTTAACACCTCGTGTTCGACTCCGGCAACGGTCTCGGGTACGGGGTGTTACAATATACTTTAGCTACAAGATGCGTCTTATACCTCTCCACATTACCATTTGCAGCCCTCTTGGTTTTAAATATCCATTTACGACTAATTGGTTTTGCACCTTTAAGTAATAAGACAAGTTCCCAAACTTATTGTCTTGCTTAGACTTATACTCTTCTTGCATAACATCAATCCACTATTGAGAATTAGAACTTTTCATACCTGACAAAAGTTGATTGGATCATCTTCTATCATTTCATTGTCATCCTCATATTCTTGGAGAAATACAACATAATCATCTGAAATAGTATTTCTCCTCTCTCTCATGGACCTCGTTAATGACATTTGTTCTTAAAGTTGTTGAGTTCGTACTTCTGGAACAATTACCTCATCTTGAATAGGGAGTTATTCAACAATGTCTTGTTGAGGTTCTAGATTCACTTCTTGATCAGTAATAGGTATGAGAACCTGAACATCATCAAAAGTGATAGCAAGAACTGAGTTAGAATCCAATTCATCTGCAAAAGTAATGTCTCTAACCTTATTTCTCTCTCTAAAATCAACATCCTCAAAATGTTACAGCGTCTAAAAAATATTCCTAATTGTGAGATCATAAAACTTATAGCCCTTAAATTGCTCAGAATAACCAATAAAGTAGCTGCTCACTGTTTTAGAGTCCAATTTCTTTTCATGTGGCCTATAATTCATTGCCTCAACTAGACATCCCCAAATGCTACAGTGCTTTAGATTAAACTTTCAACTTGCCCAAAACTCATAAGATGTTTTTGCAACTATTTTAGTGGATATTCTATTCAGAATGTAAGTTGCTATCTTTAGAGGCATTGGCCAAATGAGCACTTTAAGATTTATCATGTTTCAACATTTTTTCGTCTTAGGCATAATGATGCTTATTTAGAGTCCACTTCTCCTTTCGACAGTTGTAACTAATTTTAAATTGGTAAAACTGTGTACAAAGCGATACCAAAATCATAAGAACAAGCAATTCCTTAGAAAACTCGATCTTGAATTCCTTAAATCTTGAAGGCTCGATCTTAAGTTCTTTAAATCTTGAAGCAATATGAAACACCTTTATAATGTACTCCCTCACGTTTCCTTGACCCTTGTGCACCATAGACATCGAAGAAGTCAGAAGTGATGTCATCTCAACCTTATCATTTTTGGAAAAATGTTTCTCAATTTCGTCAAAGAAACCCTTGTCCTAAGTAATATCTTCAGATTATATGCCCCTTAAGGCTTTTGGAATGTTGTGCTCATGATCATTAGACTTATGTGGTTTGAAGGATCCCACCTCTCAAAATCCCTTTTAGCATCAGGGGTGTTTGCCGCAGTGAGAAGTCCAAGTTGTTCTTCCATTAGTGCAAGGTCTATATCCATACAACCAGGCACTATAAGTTAGTGCATTTCTCATTCTTTGAAATTAGTCCCATTAAGCATAGGTATAGAATTTATATTAGCAGATATTTATTAGAAAATGTACTCATATTGTAATAAACATGTAACAACTCATTTTCCAGTGGTGTCAGAAATAGTGATTTCAAGAACACAAATTTGAGAAATGAGTCTGTAAATATTATTATTTAATATTTATGAGTTAAATATAGTATTGTATAGAATTTTGATCTAACGTTTATTGCTATTTGAATATATAGTTAAGTACAACTAGTTTGTCCCTAAAGTCAAATGGGTTTAGAAATTGAGGTATCAGGACCTCGTTTCTATAAACTAAGCCTTAAATATTTATAAATATTTATGGAGTGATTATATAGGTGTACTGAAATTTGGTCCAGAAATTTTAATGCTTGGCTAATTAATTAAAGAAAAATGATTAAATCGTAAAAATTGTAAAAGTCAATTGTTAATAGGGATTTTTTGAGAATTGGGTATAAAGCTTTAAGTAGATGGTTTTAAATGGCAATTAAGCCTTTTAAAATTGTAGTGGACGGCTTTAAGCTTAATAACTTAAGATTTAGAAATAAATTTTATAATAAAATAATGTTAATGTATTAAAAATAATAAAAGATAAAAAAAACACTAAGTCAATTTTATTTCTTCTTCATCTTTGTAATTGTCGAAACTCCATGGTTGAGCTATCTTTATTCCATTGCACGTAAGGCTCTCAATTAATCATTTTTAATATTTTTTATGTTTTTGAGATCGTTTTAGTTTAATCTAGCTAACCCGGGTTTAATTTATAAAACTGTTAAATATTTTGGAAAATGTCATTGATGAGTTTAGTATGTTTCTAAAGTTTAATGGTATGAATATTAACCATGATCGTTGATTAAAACTATTTTTTAAAGTGATTTTAGTTAGTTTTTAGTGAAAGGACCGAATTGATAAAATATTAAATTTGAGATGAAGTTATTGTGAATTTGAATAATTATGGGTTGTACGGATATGAATAGAAATTTAGCTAGCATAATTTATGAGTTTTTGATAAATTTGAATGTTTTGGGTTTAGGGACTAAATTGTATAAAATATAAAAGTTTAGGGCAAATATGAAAAAATATAAATAAGAAGTCATATGCACTAAATTGAATATTATATGAAATTAAGGCTAATAAATTGAAATAAATTACTTTATAGATCAAGAGTTAGTTGACAATTAAGGAAAAAGGAAAGTTGTTGATTAGTCCCTAAACTTTTGTTATCCTTGCAGTTTAGCCCTAAGAAGTTCATATGGTATTATTTTGTGTATTTTAATAATGTTATTATTAAAATTTTGTAATTTTTTGACATTGATTTTAAATTGAAATGTTATGATTGAAATTGTAAGAAAATGGATTGAAATGTAAACTGTTATACGGTTACGTGTATTGAGCCCAAATGAGCATATGATAGGACATAATTGGCATGCCAATAGGTAATATTGTGCGCAGTACGGGTTTGACTTGTAATGAGAAAGTGATTATTGATTTGATACTGTCCACTGAATATACCGACTATTGTGTTATATTTTATTGCGGACTATCGTGTTATATTTACAGTGATTCTGGTATGTTATCAGGGGCGGATGTAAGGCCTTCAAGCTTGGCATTTGATGCCCAGGTGTGTTCCAGAGGGATCTTAGCCTACGAGCTAGGCACTCGATGCCCAAGTGTGTTCTCGGTTGGCTTGGCTCGTTTGAGCATTCTGGTGTGTTCTGGATGGTTAATTGCGTTCCAAATCTGTTTATATCATTCATCAGTAGATTATCAATGGTTAGATGATTCATAATTATTTTTTTTATAAATGGTTACATGATTTTCTGATTGATTAACATGAGTTGGTATTGAATGTCCAAGTATAATTGAATAAATTATATAGTATGTGTATTAACATAAAGATTCACCAGTTGAATGGTTGTGATTGGTAGGATTTTTGTTTAGTAATTGTTACTATGATGTTAATATATTTTTACGGTAAGTTCTATCGTTTCAGCTGTTGATCTTACTAAGCTCTACTAAAGCTTACTCGTTTCATTTCTTTTGTTTCTTTGTAGATTACGTTTTGTGGAATCAGGCGGTCGGATCAACTTGAAGGTCACACTATCCAGATATCTTTTGGTAGTTTTTGAATGTTTAATTTTTGGGTTATATGGTATGTAATAGGTGTGTTTATTTATGGTTGGATACTTACTTAATATTTTACATCTTAGCTTGGTGTAAAGTTGTTTGAGCTTGCTTGTATATTTGCCTTTGGTTTTGGTCTGTATGTTCATATAACTATGTTTTTTGCTAGTTGGTACAAACCTCTTGAAATTGTTTGAAATATGGTAAGAATGAATGTGAATGGATAGAATGAAATGGTAAGTTTGGTATGTGTTTTAAGTATGGACTTGTGAACTTGAATGCAAACTAGTTTGGTAAGAAATGTGAATTTGATTTGGCAATAGAATTGTGGTGTTAATGAGGGCACATTGGTTATACACTTAAATTGTTTGTTTTGTATGTTTTAAGCTTTTTTTAATGTGTTTTTAAGGTTTTGGAAATGATTGATTTTGGTTGAACTTGGAACCTAAGTTTTGGATGAAAATGTCTTATTTTGTAAGCTTTTTAAAGTGCACACGGCTTGGGACACAGGCTTGTCATACGACCATGTGCGACACAAGGCCTCCTCACACAGTCATGTGTCTTCTTAAATTTTAGGTGTAGGTTTAACTCACACAGCCACAAAGAGTTATATGGTCTGGTGACACGGCCGTGTGACTTTATTTCAAATGCTCACATGGTCTGGGACACAGCTTGCGACACAGTCGGTATGACCCCTGTTTCCAAAATTTTCAAATTTTTTTCTAAAATTTTCTGTTTTGATTCAAATTAGTCCCTGATTGATCACAAACTATTTTTAAGGCTCCGTAAACTCAAGTTAAGGTCAGTAAATCTATTTATGCTATAAATGAAATATATATATTAATATTGTCATTTAAATTAATAAATGAATGAATTAATGATGTTTATTGTTTTGATTGAATATTGATATTTAAATTAATACTCCATAACTCTAATCTAGTGAAGGAGACGGGTTAGGGGTGTTACAAAACATGTAATTATTTTTTTTATGTATTTGAACGATGAATAAATAAATAAAGTTAATTTCACATTTCACTGTTATATCTTTTGTTTTTTATCTTTCATATTTTACATATATAGCGAAATTGTAACAATCAAATATTAGCTCATTGTTTGTCTAAGTTCAAACTAATGATAAGTGGCATTGTAAGAATGTTTACATTATAAAAAAGATAACTTATTTCAGTAGATAATCTAAACTAGTTTATAATCCTGTAAAAAAAAATCAAAGTGAGTGTTGATTCAAATACTTAGAAGAATTATTATGTCATCTACAATTCCAATTGGGGAGATGGCTAGTCTTGGCTATCAGAGCAGTTAACTCCACAAATGAAGACATAGATGTATTCATTGGAAGAATAATACATTAGGCTGGACCCAAGTCGAATTAATTCTAAATATGTTTGTGAATTAATTCACTTGTGACATTCATGGTGTGATTTACTTAAATCTTGAGTTAGCCACTGACCATTCGTATGTAACTCATGTGCTTTGATATAAGTGGAGGCTTATACTCTAAAGATGATCGATCCCATAGCCAATATATTGGGTACACGACTTGTGTATGGCATGGTTTTACTAGCAACAATGAAATTCATAGCTCGATTAAAGAGTTAATAATATTCTCTCATTGGCATTGTGTGAATTGATAAATATGGAATGTGGTCATGAGTTGCTTGTTCTTGAACAAGCAATTTATCACAGTTATTTGTTGGCAGTGATTATCTTAATCATTAAGAAGACACAATGGTGACAATGAGATAAATAGAATTGCATTGAGTGAATGGATTTAACTCAAAGGAATCAATGATATCATATGAGGGTAACACACACATGACGAGGCCATTGGACAAAGCAGTTGAATAAATTGCTTTCGTAAAGAGTATACAATAAGGAGTTTTCAATCATGATACTTCTTGTAAACTAACTCTATGATTAAGTAAATTGTGAATTATCAGAACAATACTTCTAGACATAATTGTAATTACTAGAGCCTAATTGCATATGTTCGATTGGTCCCTCCGCTAGTTCAATAAAAGCTTGATCAGGCTGCATTTGAATCGGAAGAAAATTCTACAACTTTGGAAATAATTTAATTAAGTTGATTTATTGGATGTGAAATTAAATTGGGCGGTCGTGAGAATTGTTCAACTAGAGAATTTGATTAAAGAATTTTTTTGAAAAATTAATTTTGAAAAATCTTAGTGATTTGAGAAAATTAATTTTGATCAAGCAAAATTAAAATAAATATGATATTTTTGGAAATTAATTTTCAAGTTAGACAATTGGCTCAAGGGGTAATTCAACTTGAAAATTGAACTTGAGATCAAAAAATAGAATTGAAAAATCGAGACCAAGACCCAAAATTGGTCGAACTGGGCCCGATATGTGAAATCGGGCCGACGGTCCAATCGATGGCTGGACCGGACCGATCGGGCCATCATTGGCCCAGACTGAACCGGCATTAGTCGAATCGGCTCGGGGTACCTTGCAATGACACCATTGAGCACGGCGATGCTAATGACTACAACGACGACATTCTGGTGGCCAGTGGATGGTCGGTGACAGTGGTTTTTTGGCAGTTGAGCATGGAAGAATCACACTTCTACGGGGACTTACCGGATAATTTGATTTCAGATTAACTATTCCAAAAAATAATATTATTTTAATAAATTTAATATTTAGTTTAATTTAATCTAACACTTAGATTTTTCATATTAATTTTTCAAGAAAGAAAAAATTTTAATCAAATTTTCTAGTTTTTCCCTTTTAACTTATTTTTCGCTGCATTTTCCAAACCTATTTTTCCAATAATATTGTGGCAGCAAAAAATGAATTTGCTAAATATAGAACAAAATAGATAAAAACATGCTCACATCAATATGCATAAGTAAACAATAAATTCAAAATAGTGATTAATCCTATCTCAATGTACCAAACACAACATTAATATCATGTCTTTGGATAGTAATATTAACGGTAAACGATACTCAAGGGCGAAGCCATATATTTCTTTAGGTGGTCGAAATTAAATTGTAATTTTTAATAGTCTATATCTTTATAATTTTAAAGGATTAAATTAAATTGTTATCATTTTTTAAGGAGGCAAAGTGCAATTTTACCTTTACTAATTTAAAATTTTAAAATTTTTTAAGGACCTAAATGGACAATTTTTCATTTTAAAGGGGGTTGGGGCCCCTGCCAACCCCCTAGCTATGCCCTTGGCAATACTCTTGTTGTAGCAATCAAATATTGACAATAAATTATATTAAACAAATGAATCAATATTTGGATTAACTTATTGCTCACATAAAATACTTTATAATTGTCATACATTTATCACCACAGGTGACGTTGAAATTGTGCCAAATATTAGCTTATCTTTAGTTAATTAATAAACGCATGAATCACAAAGACATATAATAATCTTGATATTTTAAATAAACTAATCTATGCAAAAGAAGTCACTTAGTTTGGTGGCATTTTGTTTGAGCTAATCTATTTAAAATATTAGATATCCTTAATTAAATCCCAAAGCTAAAATCTTAATTTATTTGTGGTTTAAATAATTTGAATAAAGGTAAATCTCATCTCAAAATATCGGGCACTCCATTAATATTTCATCTTTCGACAAAAATATTAAATTGTAAGTTATATTATTATAGTAATCAGAGATTGCCAATAAAAACATGTCAAACAATAAATCTTTCTTTGGGCCGATTTATTTCTTACATGTAAAACGAATAATCGTTACATGTTTATTACCACAGTTGCACATGTAATTTTGTTAAATATTAACTTCCTTTTGTAGCTTAAGTTACATGCACACTAACTGTTATATTTTAAAACAAAATAATTTCAACAGAAGTCACTTTAGCAATTTATTGTTTCAACTAAGTTATTTTAAAATATATATAATACCAATATTCAAATTTAAAATTTTCATAACAGTCAAACATTAAAATTGAAATTTCTAATCACGCTAAAGTTTCCGAAATAACCCAAAGTAAAATTATCTCAACGTAGCAATCAAAATTTGAAAACCTTAATCTTTAATTGATTTTAATAACTTAAACAACCGTGCATCAGAATTTTTATAATAAAAATTAAAACCGAATTTTATAAAACCAAACTTAAATTAAATTCTTTAAACACATATCATGATCAATGTCAATTTGCATCAAAACAATGTTCATCAAACCAATTCGACCAAAGTTTATAACCGTACCGCTAAAATCAATCTTAATCCATGTAAAATAAAATCATACTTTATTCTCTAAAATTCATTGATATGTATATGCATATAATAAAAATATTATCAACTTACTTTGCATATACATATAACTCCAAAATTGCATTTATAATTAAGGGGATTAGCGTAAAAAACCTTTATATGCATGAATACTTATAAAAATTTTGTAACGACCCAAAAAATATATATATATATATATATATATTAAAGCAGCAACATGCTAAAAGATTCATAAATTCATAGCTTATTTTGGCAAGACCAGTATCAAAAGCATCACGCATTAAACAAATGGTAAGGTATAATGTATGGATTCATACAAGTAAACTAAGAGTAAAATCAAGAACCTCCAAAAGAAGTAAAAAGTTGATCAGATGCAATAGGGGTTTCTCAAATCAATATCCAACAAAAGCACCCCCAAAATACATCAACACTTCAAAGCCAGTGTATTTGTTCTTTTTACAGATCAGCCGAAAATTCTTTAGACAATGTTTGACTAAAAAACATCAAAACTTTGTTACCAACACGACTAAAGATAATAAACCCACAAAATATCTAACTTAAACCGATGATTTAGTAACTTAAACACGAAATTTTGCATCAGTACTTGGGAAAAGTTGGAACTTTCTATGAAACAAATTCAACTTAAACTAATAACACAAACAAGATTATTCACCAGAGAACTGATTAGAAGTAAATTCATAACAAACCCAACCTACACATACTTTCCAAAAAGAAAGAAACTTAATCAATTCCCTATGATTCAACATGACTAGGCTCGGATGCCACTTGTTAGAACCGTAAAAACAAAATTTGATATAAAACTTTATTAACCATGTTCTATCATGTCAAATCATCAGAAACAAAACTAAATGCGAAAGCGTATTTGAATCTATTAATTTCTTAAAATCTTTGATATTGTGGTTTTGATCTTTCAAATTAACACATAAGTAATTCAGGGAATGTGGCTCTCTCTTTTCTAAATATAGAATATCAAAAAAGTTAGTATTTGTAATTTGAGGGCTATAACCCTAATATATAACTTTTGCACATTGACCTAATTTCTAATAAGTTCATCATTAATTAGAAATTAGTTACTAGAGTATCTACACATATTTGACCAATACTTTTAATTTGAGCTAACCTTTTATATTAGTAAATAATAACATGTAATTACTTTTATTATATATATGATGCCAATATTTTCTAACACGTCTATGTTCTCATGTCTCATTCTCACCCTGATGCTAAGAGAGGATATTTATAGAGGAAGGCCAGCTTGTCGTGTGTCTCAACCATTGCACACTTTACCTCCCAAATATAGAATATGTAAAGTGGCGAATGTTAGCTTAAAGATATTATTGGAGTTGACTTGAAGGGATTAGACGAAAGACTCATCAGATCATGGAGGTAATGAATTGATAGCTGCTATCAAAAGCTCTTCTCTGTATATATCTTCTAAAGATGGTTTAGGCTCGCCTTACATGATAGGGTCTTTTGACGAGACTACTCTCCTCACTAGTCTGCAAGGTGGCTCATTGGATTTTCTTTATCTACAAGATTTATACTTCAACAAGATGTACACAAGGGTATGATAGTATTTAAAACTTTTAATCAACGTATATTATATAATTCACCGTCACCGTATATTGTATATAATACTATATTATATTGTATATAATATATTATCAGTGTATGAAATGTAAATGTTTTTTTAATCCATATGTAATTATTAGTAGTCATAACAATAAAATATCCTTGGCGGTACTTAACAGTAATCCATGTAGGCACATTAATATTCTGGTTTCCCTTTCGGTATATGGAATTAGAAGTTAGAACTAGAAGCCTATTATATTCTTATAAATGCTAATCATCGATTGGTTGCAGAGACACCAATCCTCAAATGTACATTAAAATCCATTCATGTTATTCGACCTTTAGCACATATTTAGCAAATCATCTTCAAAGTTCATGCAGGTCACACTTAGCTTTATATATTTTATATATTCAATCCCTCCATAATACTCTTCTAAATATAGCAGATACATGTACACGTTTCGAGCTCATGTTGGACCATAATGCGCTCAAAAGTGGATGCACTTTTTATTTATTTATTTTTAAGTTCAGCTTTGGGTGCCACTTTTTGTATATAAATAAGCATCCAGTTCTCAGGCTTTTCATTGCTCAATTATATTCCTTGTTTCTAAGTTTGTCAAACCCCGAACTGATAACAATGGTGCATGTCGTAGTTTTTTTGTTTATTTTAGTAACCCAAGTGTCAGCTTACCGTCCTTGTCCCAAATGTGGGAAGATAAAAGTTCCATATCCACTTAGCACTGGTGAAAACTGTGGAGATCCCAGGTATAGAATCTACTGCAACAATGGTGCCTTGGAGTTCATGTCAGCTTCAGGGTTTTACTATAAGATTCTCAGCATTAACCCTAAGGCTAATAAGCTTATTATAAAGCCACCTTTGATCCAGGAAAACACTTGTTACTCATCTGATCTCGATCAGGGAGGGCTGATGCTGGATGAGAACTTGCCTTTCAACATATCCACTCGTAACACTGTCATGTTATTCAACTGCTCCGATAACATTCTATTATCCCCATTGAATTGTTCTTCCAGCAGTTTCTGTAGGGAGTTTGAGGAAGTGGGGGAAGGGTGTGGGTGCAAAGGAACACTTTGCTGCCATTTCTTGAAAGATTCATCGATGACATCGCATAGGATCAGGGCCAGGCTGGGAGGCTGCACTGCTTATACTTGTGTGGTTGATAAACAGCCTGATGAACCCCTTGAATCCTGGAACTTTGGCATTGAGCTGCAATGGTTGCCTCCTTTCTGATTAGCTTCTTTGACAAAGCTATACTATTCCTGGTTCTTGGAATAGAGTGATCTTTGGTTTTAATGTCATGTGTATCTGTTGGAGTATGATGGTTATGTTGTGGCTTTGGTTGCTTAGTTTCATTGTCATGTCAATTAATAAAGTTTCATGTTAGATTAGTGTCCATTGTTCAGTGAAAACAATTTAGCTGAAGTTGCCTGTTCTTCGTGACCCAATGAGATCATTTGAGATGATTTTCTCTTGCTTTATACTTTCTTTTTGACTCACCTTTTTAGCTTTTATAGTAAGGGCTATTAAACTGTGATTAGCCTTTCTTTATAATATCCCCAATTTACTTGGCACTTAAACCTTCTTGTCAATTTTTGGGTTAAAAGTTCCTGAAGCGACCAACAAAGGAAAATCACACCATGAATGCTAATATATTTACTAAAAAATCCCTAATTAGTTGAATTTCAATTTGGGGATGGAGTGAGATGATTCCTTTAAAGTCTTCATCATAATTCAAGTTTAGGTAAAATTCACCCGCCTTTAACGCTCTATTAATTTTATAATAATCCATAACTATTTTTTACTTTAAAAAAACAATAATTTGTAACTACTTTAATTTTTTTAAATATATTTTGATGTCAAATTCTTAAATTTATAAGATTTTATAACACATTTAATTTATTTGGATGCGCCGAAGGAAGATGTCAAAGTTGAGTGCCAGAGTATTAAATAAAGTTCAAGGCAGACAAATTCTATATAATTAAAAATCAAGTCTGAGTCTGAGCAGGAGAAGGCAAAAAATTGCAGTGCAATGCGGTAATATGTAACAGCAGAGAGTGCAATTCACAAGCATCAATCAAGTTTAATGATTGGCTGAATCACAATAAGTTAGGAAATTGAGAAGAAGATGATGTCCTTACTGATGCAGAAAGGAAAGCTGAAATGCATATATTACTTGCAATCTTCACTTCTAATTACAAATTCAAGCTGTTAGCAATCAAACTATGACATCAAATATCTATCACATACCATTCTTTGTTCCAAGTTGGTCAGTAAAACAGCGGAGCGCAAACATAAACTCGAAAACAGTAACCGCAAAAACACCTAACTCGTTATCTCTACCTTGATTCTTACACGCAACTATGGCACTCATCAGGTAATGGGAAACAAAGCATATTCGCACTGCCACGGAAAAAAAACAATTGCATATTTACTTTGTTACATAACATGATATTATGCGAGCACTGTGGGTCTGCCTGACCTTTTTCCTTCCATAGCGTCTTTCTTTTTCCGACAGTTGGTGCAGAGGAAAGGTCCTTCCCATGGCTTTGAAGCAGGTGAGAAAAATGGCCCGGAGTTCACTGTTAAACCCTCAGCTGGAGGTTGATCGACTTGACAGACCGCGCATTTGAAGAGTCCTGAGTTTGTATTCATGGGAAAATCCTTACCCAACCTGCAAAGTTTTATTACGAAAATCAGTGGGACTAGAGACTCATATACTTCATTTTGTTGGTCAAGTAACAACCTCATAATTGTTGCCACATGATATGAAATCTATTCAAACACTAAAGGGCCATCTTGCAAAGAATCACTGCTTCTTTTGCCTAATAAACAGGCATTTAGGTGCAAATTTGATATGAAATTATGGAAAGAAAAGATTAATTGGTTGCGAGTACCATGTCAAACATGAAATCTACTTATGGATACACGCTACTAGCACATTTATAAAAAACGATTGGGGAAATTGATTAGTAACTTCAGCCAGTTTATTCGAAGACAACCCATATTCTTTCCCTACATGCATGTTATAAAGCAAAAGACAGTAAAAATAAATAAATTAGAAGGAAAAGTTCCGATGAATGAACCTTTCAGCGAGCATGGCAGAACCCTCCTCAAATAGCTCTTCAACAACTCCAACAGCAGAGAGTTTATTCGTAGTTTTATTTGTAGAAGTTTGAGATCGCTTCCCAAAAAGAAAAGAACTAAGCGCATTCTGCTTCTTCATAGGTGTTGAAGGTAGGACAGGCTGGTCAGAAGGAATAATATCAACAACCAGGCACGTTGTATCATCCTTCAGGCCCCTTGACCTCAAAGCTTCCTAAAAGAGTGTAAAAAACAGGAATTAATATCAAGGTAAATTGAGTGGATACTCTAGTGAGAAGGCACCAATCCGGATATCACCTTAACAACCAGCTTTGCTGCAAGCTCTGCCGGTAACCCCCGACAAGACTTAGCAGCCATGTCTGAAGACAAAGCATCCCAAATACCATCTGAAGCAATAATAAGTCGCCCTCCAGAATTTGACAACTAAGACAAAATAGAAAAGAAGTTTTAGGATTTCAATGATCAGAAGAAAATTAATAAATCATCAGCTAAGATACAAAGATGTAACCTTCACTTGCTTAACGTGCGGTATGGGGACAATAAACTCTCCAACATCTGTGTCACCAATTGACCTAGAGAGGCATAATCCACCAGGCCAGCAACGGAGGGGACCAACCTACAGATGTTCAATCCATAAAGGTAAGGAGTTATAAACATACATAACTTTCACAACCAACCCATCCTCCCACCCAAAAAAGGATGAAAACTCCTTTTGTTGTAAGAGTAAAAATACCTCATTGCCCCCAAAAACATTAAGTCTTCCAACTTCACCACCACTAGCAGTGACCCGCTCCCTTTCTTCTGCATTCTCTTCTAGCCTGTGATCTACAGTCAGGAGAGAAACTACACCCCCTTGGGTGTCCAATATACATCGAGAATCACCAACGGAAGCAACAGTGACAGTCCATCCATCAATCACAACAAACGTAACAGTTGTCCCAGAAGTTTCCCCTGTCACCAATACAAATGACTACAAAGATAAGCATGCAACAGAATTTGACTGAGAGAAAACAAGTGTGATGAAACAGAAATGAATACATGCCTTTCTGCTGAAACTCAATGTCTGTTTTCACAAAACCTGCAACCAGAGCCCGAGGAAGGGCTTGAAGCCACTCCTCCCTATTGATGCCCTGTGGAATTGCACTCAAGACATTACCCAATAAGTTCTCCTTTGCAAAAATGGCAGCTGATATACCATTATGCCCATCAAAAATCTGTGAATAAAACCAATATTAGGAATCTCAACAATCACCAAAAGTAACGTCACATTTTTACATGCTCAACTTGAAGACAAACCATAAGACTTCAGTACTAATCTCTATCCATACAAATTAAACAAGAACATAAATTGCCGTACTAAGCTTCGTTCCAACTCAAATTAGCCCCTTTTTTTTTGTTACTTCATAACCAAACAAGAGGAGTCCATCATGTGTGAGAGAGAGAAGGAAAGGGGTTCGCAGGAGGAAGAAATTACCGCAAATACCGAAAAAGATGTTTCCGGATTCCCAGGAACCCTCTCACAATCAGGTTTAATCAGAAAATAATCTTCTCCTTTTTTGGCCAAAGCAGCCTGTCCAAACTTCACAAAAGGCTTCTCAACTTTTACATTCCTCAATTCACGACCAAGTAAGGTCGCAAGTGGAACAAGAGGTGGTTTCATCCTTTATACTTCAGCCTGGCTCAAATTGGTTAAGGTATCAACATTCCCCAAACTCCACTGCTGCAGCCTCAGCAATCCAAATGAAACAATTTAGCATTACCACATTCAAAGGTCACAAAAACCTGCAAGGCAGATACATAAATTCTTAAAATAACAGTTTAGTTTGACATGGTATGTTCCAAATCCTTAACCTTTAGATCACATTTTTACCACACAATCAGCTAAAAGAAACTAATTATGAATCAAACAATTCTAGAGCTTCCCAAACTATTTCAACATTATAGAGATGACACAACAAAGCCAAAGGGATCAAACATAAATAAATATATACACAAAATAATCTCAAGCATTAACAAAAATTAAAGCTTCCATGCAAAAACCACAGTCTAACCAGACCAATTAACAAAAATCCCCTTATACATTTCACCCCTTCAATTCATAACATGGAAAAGAGAAAAAAAAAAGAATCCCAGAAACTGATCTGAAAATTTTCCACATATAACCTCAATTTAGTTAAATTTACATCAATACCCACAAGCAATGAAGCTGATAAAGAAATAATGAATCAAACAAAGACAATGTACAAATTTAATATTCAAAGCTAACTTATTTATCCATTAAAAATTTAACCACCAAAACTGTCATTTTTAACCCATCATTCTATCAGAAAAGAAACAACCCATTTTCAACCGTTGGCTTACAAACACAAAGTTCAGTTCAAGATCCACAAAGGAAGAAATTAAGCTGAAAATTGAACACTCGAAACTCCAAAAAAGTGAAAATTGAAGGAGGAAAAACTCACAATTGAAGACGAAGAGGGAGAAAACCTCAGATCGAGCACATATAACTATACATTGGGTATTTCTTCATTTCTGTGCATGTACAAAAAAAACATTCTCCTTCCAGTGCTTTTCTGGGTTCCAAAAATCAAAGCCCTAAAACAGTGATTTGATTGGAAGAGAAATCTAGAGCGAGAGAAACGCGGGTTTCAATTCAGGTGCTCAATTTTGGACAAAAAATCTTTTAATGACACTTATGTCCTAAATCTTACTTAATATTTTTTTCCTTCTAATAATTTAGGGAAAAAAATTAATTATTATTTAAATAGGAATACCTATGAAATGACAAAACAGCCATTGGTAATAGAATATTTAAAATGCTTTTTTTTAAGAAAATAAAATTTAAATATTGCCCCCCTTTTTTTCTTAATTAGTAAGAATTGTTTAGTGTGATAACATAATTTTTTTTTTCTAATACCAAATAAAAAATTGAATATGTATTTCAGCACATTCAAATTCACATTTTTTTATACTGACACTAATATTCATATCAATCAAGTTAAAATTTAATCTACGTGATTATAGTATATTTAACTATTTATGTTAACTACCAATTCATCCAACCCTTTTTGACAACTAATAATTATAATGTAAAAAAGGTAAGATAGTAGGTATAATAAAAGGAGCAAGTGGTATTTGACTTTTGATTTTATTTTATTTTTCATATCTTCTTACAAGGAATAATCTATCTGGCTATATGATGAAAGAAAATTACCTGTCAAAATTTCAGGGTCTAAAAGGAATTTTAGGTTTGACTTATGTGCTCATTCATCCACAAAAGAAATTGTTTTTGATAGAAGGAAAATTGAAAAAGAAAATCAATAGAAATTTGCTGTTTTTTGGCTGGCAGAAACAATGGTGGGGGTAAATTTTCAGGTCATGGGAAAAAGAATATCAAGGAATTTGCTGACGTGGCCATGTGTTTATGGGACCTACTTTGGTTTAGCCACTCATTTGAAAGGTAATGTTGACATGCATGGATGATTATTGTGCTTCAATTGTGGCTAAAATCACTCCCCTTATGTTCATCAATTCAATATATATGATAAAGAGTTTTATACGATTTTTGAAAGATAATAAAGTTTGAACCTTTGTCTAACGAGTTAAATAGGGCATCTGACAAAAGTTATATACATCATTTTAAATAGTTATTTTTTGATTAATGGATTTCGAGAGATAAAAATATGAATGATAATGTAATCATAAAAGAAGTATAATGAAGCATTAATACTTAAAAATCTTCATATGGCAAAAAGTAAACCAAAGATGCCAAAGTAAGTACTCCATATAATACAATTTCCTCCTTCAAGTCCTTGATGCTACAAGAATAACAATAGAGGGAGAAAGGGAGAAAAATAAAAGAAAAAAAAAACCAAAGAATTTCCAAATCACATCAAGAAGGTAGATGATCATCATAGGGATTATGATTACCTGCACTAAACACAAGGCAACCCAAAATTGTTGCCACTTTTTATATTTGTCAGTATCTCCTTTTCAGTGCAACTAAGTGATAGTACAAGTAAGAAGGGCAAGAAAAGGGATACAAATTTCACGAAGAAAGAAAAAGAAATGAAATGAGGAAGCCAGTTCTCTTAACACTGTAGTTTAATCACTTTGAATATCCAGTTTTCCTCTTTGGCTTGTTTGTATTTGGATTGGCTCCATTAGACGGCTTCCGGGTTGATGGTGAAGGAATTAGTGATGGAATTGCACTCCTGGTTGCATACAAAGAAAAAATGGAAAACGTGAAGGACTCAAGAAGTAAAGAATGAAAAATGAATGTGTATATGTGAACATTGATGAGTGGTAAAGGCTGCTTACTTGAAATCTGTGTTCTTAGGCTTTGCTACATGATTGTATTGCTGTTTCTTAGGTTTAGATGCCAACCCATTTGGACTATTATTGTTGGTGACTTTGGGAATGCTGGATTGCCAAACTGAGTCGATCTCCAAACACTCATCAAGATCAGAAGAATCATCGGTAGAGCCAAATCGTTGCTGATGATGGTCTTGGTTGCCCTTTGTGTTTTTGTTTGCAGTGAGTTTATTCAAGTTTTGTTCCGGGTATACCTTGGTGGGATTCCATCGAGCATTGCCTGCAGCTGGAATTGGATCCTTCTTGTCATTCTTGTTCACCATGAGTGTTTCATTCCACCTGCCAGAAGCTGAATCTTTATTGTCCTCCTTAGCACTTGAAGCTGGCTTTCCAAGAGGTGGCCAAAGTGATGGATTTGCCAACATCTCTTGGATTTCCAAACTATCTCTCCTAGATGTGGTTGAAGACTCATTCTGAATCATCAGGCGAAGTAGATCCAAGTTAGGCAAATCTTTTCATTGGTGTATACATATATTAATCAATAAAATCAGTTTTAAGTTCTTCACAGTTGAGGTAGGTGATCATTTCCTACCAACTTTGGCAGTTAAAGCATACCTCCGCATTAGTGACACTGCTAGAGTGGTCGCTGGAACTTTGCGATTTTGGAAGAGAAGGGGATGTTCCAAGACTTGGTATGATTTTTTCTGGGCTACTGGATATGGATATGGTTTGGCTAAGTTGCAGTTGCTCAGGTTCTTCTTCCTTTTTCGCTGTGGTTAAGGCAGCTTTAAGACTAGATATCTGCAAACAGTTGAAAAGAGAAAAATAAGGGAAACTATGGTTATGCAAAATAAATGAGTAACTATGAACACAGGTTTGACAACAGCAGGCAGCCCCAACAGTTTCAAGTTAAAAATGTAGGCTCAAATGAAAGAAAAAAAAACCTGTCCTTTAAGCTCTTTCACTTCTCCACTATCTTTGTTTACTTTAGCAGCACCGAGCTCAACTGTGGCTACCCTTTCTGCAAATTTAAGCGTGCTAATTGTTTCTCCAGAAGCTTCGTACTCGGGAGCAATGTGAACAAACATAAGTGTTTTGGCTTGTCCTCCTGACAGATTGGGCAATAACATGATCAGCAAAGAATACTGCATTGGATAACGAAAAGAAACAGTACTTATGTAGGAGGAGTTCCCCATAATCTTACCAAGTGAATCTTGGAGCAACTGAGTGAGTTTACTGTTTCTATAGGGAACATGTGAACCTTTTGAAGCAAGAGCCGCAATTACATCACCTAAAGCAGAAAGGGATTTGTTGATGTGCTGTGCCTCTTTTAACCGATCTCCCATCACCTCAGATTTATCGACCCTTTCACTTCCTGCCAGGTCAACCAGATGCATACAGCCATGAATAATGTTTCCTGATGTGAGGTCTTTTCCTTGAACGTGAACTGTCAAGCAGCTGCATTGAAGGACACCACATTATAAACTTATCATGTTCTAGAACAAAACTACAAATGAATCCAGTCTGGTGAAATTAAAACCAGCACATTTAAATGGACCTGTGAGATCGACTACTCCTGTCATTCATGGCTGTGGAGAAAACTGTACGATTTTTTTGCCCAAGGTTCATCAAGTTTATGACATCAGACGTTGATGATACACGCACAAGGTGAGCTTCAGGTACATTAATCCCATTTTGAGAGCTGTTACGGATTTCTAGTGTATGTAGGAGTTAAAGAACACAAAAGGTTGTGTGAGGCAGAATAAACAAGATATTACATTCTAGATAAACATATGGCTGATATAAAGGATATCTTTTATTTAGACCATCAGCTGCGAGGAGATCCCTAACTTGCTCATTGTAAATTTCAAGCATTTGCACCGAAATTTCGTAGGAAATAGTTTCTTTCCTCTGGTTTGAGAGTTCAAATAGATCACCCAATGCCCTGTAGTTTACACCTAAGCCTTCCTCTGTGAGCTCTGTAGGCCCAGACTGGATTCACAAATGAGATGAATTAGTGTAACTTATTTGACTGACTACAGTGCATCAGTGAAGAACAAGCTTTTGTTAATGAACTTATTAGCAAATTTCACTGCAGTGACAAAATGCCGATCTTACCATAGTATAAGTTTTCCCTGACCCCGTTTGACCATAAGCAAATATACAAACATTATAACCATCAAGAACAGATCGAATCAAAGGTTGGGTATCAGAGAAAACCTCCGCTGCACGGAATGAGAATTCATGCTCAGGAAAGACTGACAAACTAAAAAGAAAATAACATGTATAGAAACATAGATGGAACAAGTTTTCTTTCAGAATTGCTAACCTTGGGTTACAGAAGGACCGAATATCTTGTTAAAAGTAAATGATTTTCGTCCCTCTTTTCCTGTTTTTGAAGGGGTGAGGACTGTGATAGTTGTGTCATCTATGTGCTCTACACAACTCAAATTGTTCGATTGCCCACTCAAAGATGGCCTTACTCGGCAGTATACTCTTATAGACCCTAAAACATAGTTATCAACGAACACAATTGAGATTTTGATTTGAATGTGATACATGATATATTCACTAAGCCAAACTTTTGAACTGTTAAGACTACTACCTTTCAGGTCCTGCACTTGATTGTATAACTTGCGGTTTTCTTCAAGAACTCTTTGATATCCCGTAGCCGCATAAGCTATACTGTGCAAGTGTTTACCTATTAAGAGAAGCTACGATGAGAAATACTGCATCTTCAATTTAAGAACAAAATAAAAGGAATCATGGATTTATTCAAGTTTGTACCTAGATTGTTAAACTCTTCGCGGTAAGTCACCTGCAAAAGTTCCATACCTACTTTTGTCGCATGAAGACTGTGCTTCAATTCCTACAGGCACAAAGACATGCACTACTTCTTATCTACATCCCTATGGTAGATAATACGAAATTTATAACTAGAACCAGTGATAGCTGCAAATTACCAGAAGATGTTGTCGTTGTTGTTCAACCAATGTCTTCTGCTTCAAAAGATGTCTTGTTGCTTCCTCATCAGTATTGCACTCCTCATTTGGAAGTTCCTTTTTCTCTGACTCAATTGATGATTCATCATCAATCGTTTCCTCCGCTGGGGACTCTACTTCTACTTCTACCTCAACCTTCATCGTTATATTATTTAGAGGATATGAAAGTATTTAATAGATAATTACATGAAGCAATAACTGAAAACTACTTGGAAATATTTGACCTACCTTATCACATGAAGCAGTTCGAGAAAGAGAATTATCAGGGACCGATTCTTCCGTATCCTTTGGACTACTTTTAATCTGTCAGATAACCCAATCTAAGTTTACCTTTTCTTTTAAAGCATAAAGCTGAAAGCTACTTGGAAATATTTGACCTACCTTGTTATCACATGAAGCAGTTCGAGAAAGAGAATTGTCAGGGACCGATTCTTCTGTATCCTTTGGACTACTTTTAATCTGTCAGATAACCCAAACTAAGTTTACCTTTTCTTTTAAAGCAGAAAGCTGAAAGCTACTTGGAAATATTTGACCTACCTTGTCATCACATGAAGCAGTTCGAGAAAGAGAATTATCAGGGACCGATTCTTCCGTATCATTTGGAGTACTTTTAATCTGTCAGATAACCCAAACTAAGTTTATCTTTTCTTTTAAAGCAGAAAGCTACTAAGAGAATTAAGGACCCAAGTATATGAACATTTGCTGAGATGATAAGACAGATTACACCATAAAACATGTTGCATACAGCCCTTAGCACTAACTATACTTACAAAAGAGAAAAAAATTCTAAGTATAAAGAATCTGACAGTTGTGAAAAATTAAAGCTGCTCACCAGTTCAGTATGGCTTGCCAAGCGACGCTCGTACTCCTCCGATACTTTCTTTATCATAGATTCCACAATCTGTGGAAGAACCAAAAGAGTTGTTTTTAAAGTTTTCCGTCATTAAACTATTGAACTGATAGATTGAAGCAACTTAACTTGGAAAGTAAAAGGTTACTGCAACACATCTTCCCTTAAAAGATTGACATTTTCTAGATTCACTATCCCATTCTAATACTATATAGGAAGAGGATTTTCATATTTAACACCAAATAATTTCTCCAAAGACTAGGTACCTCTCGGAATCTCATATTCCATCTTAACTAAAGTAGTTAATCGAGATATTTTTCTAGAGGAGGAGTAAGGACCATACCATTGGAATCTCGTCTTGCTTCTTATTTAAAAGAGCTGCACGAACTAGCAGGTGCAGAGAAGGCATGGAACCCTGAATGAGCTTTGGTGTTTGTCATTTGAATCCTAATAGCATGAACATGAAAAAAGAAAACAGCAAGAAGAAGGTCACTAACTGCGTCGCTGATTTCCGACTGCTCACTGTAGAAGCTATCCGCTGATTTGTCACCCAATGACATTGTCCTTGAAAAGGTATGCATGAATGGTTCGCTATTTCTTCGCGTGAATGGTTTCGGTTTCGGGAAACATGGTGGTTTGGAATTTTCTAAATATTTCCATGTACCAATTCCACCACTTCTTTTCCATTCACTGTAAGACTTTAATGCTAGAACAGACTGCACAATCCTTGAAGAGTTCCCACCCTGCAAAAAGAAAAATGAAAATCAAGAAACATTATTGTTTAAATGGTTTCATTCTTACAAAATCTAAAACTTCAATGCTAACCTGTTCCAAATCTGAGGTTTCAAAAGTTGGAATTCCCATTTCTTCAATAGCTGCGATGAAGTTCCTCAGATTCTCTAATTGGTATGGTGATAAAGGAGCCCCATCAGGAATAATAATTGAATCACTAGGCCCTTCCAACACCTAGAATTGACATTAAAAAAAATAGACCTTAATCAAACATTTAATCAAACAAATGGAATACTATCAGAAAAAGGTTTGGTGAAATCATCATACTTACTTTTGGTACAGATCCAGGTTTAATCTTATTTAGAACAGTGCAAAGGATCTTTCCACTTCGCAACCCAAGCCTGAATTCTTCTTCAGAAGGCTCAGCTGGCAAATCTTTACCAAGAACAACACCAACTGTTTTTCTCAGCCACCCAGCAGCATCATTTCTTTGCAAAGCTACAAAATATAAAATGTGATGAGATCAAAGCTTTTTTTTCATTCTTTTTTGCAAAAAGAAAGCTCAGATAATCATGGAAATCTATTGCATTTCCAATTTGTTTGGAGATTATTTATAATCTTGAAGAAGTAAAATTTCTGCAAAAATACCACCACAAACGTTCAGCATTGTCATAAAATCATGAAAACTGGTAATAAATAGATCAATTTCAAGCTCTTAGCATGATAATAATCTGGCACAAAGACTAAATATGATTAAAACCCAAGATTGTATTGCAGAAAATCTTAAGATTGATCAATATAAAGACATATAAAAAAATGATCGTTCACTAAAATCATAAAACAAATTAAAAACAGGGCAGAACAAAAAATAAAAATAAAAACAGGGCAGAATAAAAAAAATTAAATCATTACAAGCTTCGTCGGTATTTCTTGAAACCAAATTAGCAACATCTTCAATTCGATTTCCATGCTGTTGAATAACTTCTTCCAAAACTGATATTACGGAAACTTGTGAAATCAATTCCAATCCCATTCTTTTTTACTCAAAAATTACAAAATATATAACAATTTCTTTTTCAAACTCAATTCAGAATTTCAATTCATTTAAATTAATTTTCAAAACCCAAATCATAAAAATATTTTATATGCCGAATGGTTTTTTCCTTCTCTTATAATGAAAAAGCTTTGTCAAAGGAAGAGGTTAAAAACAGAGAACTAATAAATTTGTTGTGTTTCTATTTTTTTTTTCTATGATTTTTACAGAATAAGTGTTGAATAATTGTATACAGATAAACAAGGAGAGAAAATTTGGAGGGTTTAAAAACAAATTTCCCTCATTTTCTCTCACTTTCTCTCAGTTTTGTTTTCCCCCTGTTTCCTGGCTCTGTCTCTGCCTCTCTGTTTTCTCCACGGTTTCTCTTCTAATATTAAAGAGAAAAACTATACACCAAACCTGACTCCGAACCTACCGGTTACGAGAGAGCTTCATGGTTTATATTTCTCCGAGTGAGAAAATGATGGACTAATTTTAAACCTTTCCTCTTTTTTATTTATTTTTTCTATTTTTTGCTTTTTTTTACTTTTTTATGTATTTATTTTTAGGTTATTAGAAACTAAATTGATGTAATTATCCTTTTAATCTCAATTTTCGTTGTAATGCTACACCTTTCTTCTTTTAAAAAATGTTTAATTCTATTTGTATCCCTTTACTATTTTGAAATTTAAAATTTAATCTTCCTACTGTAATATAGTATAATTTGGCCTCTCCCCTTTATAATATTATCAGTAAGTCCAAACTAATAGCACCAATTGTTACCGTCGTTAAAGTGATGACGTGAATTTTTTTTTATTATGATTTGATCATATAGTTAAAGCCACGTGAAAATTTAATTAACTATATTCAACCGATAACAAACCTATATATATAAAAAGAATTCACATCATCACTTTTGAAGACATGAGCCAATGGTGTTATCAATTCAGACCTATTAATAACATTACAAAAGCATATGATCAAATCATGTGAAATTAAAGAGATTAAATCTTAATTCAATGCTTAAACAATGAGTTTTTGGTATTGTTGATAATGAGACTTGAGATCTTGAAGGTTCGGATTTGAATCCCACCTTATGTAAAAATATGTGTAAGTGATGCCTAAATTTATCCTGACTCAAATCTCGTTACGGGTGGATTTTACTTAATTGTATTTGTACTCATCTCCTTTGAGATGATTTCTAAGAAATAATAATAATAGATGTACATAATGTACTTCATCTATTTAAACTTTTTTTTCCTTTTGGAAAATAACATATAAAATATGAATATATGTGCTTAAATAACATCTATGATTGAATAATTCTCAAAGAATTTCAAATTTAAT
Source organism: Gossypium hirsutum (assembly GCF_007990345.1). Taxonomy (NCBI): domain Eukaryota; kingdom Viridiplantae; phylum Streptophyta; class Magnoliopsida; order Malvales; family Malvaceae; genus Gossypium; species Gossypium hirsutum. Next base: position 113,012,252 of record NC_053434.1, read on the forward strand.
CCCTTCACTAATTTATGATTAGATTATGTTATTAGTGTATGCACTATATATAAATTTTAGATATAGTTTTTATAATTTAATTTGGTAAATTTTAGTTCTTGTATTTTTTTTATCCTAACTTAAACCGTAGTAATTAAATTCGTTAGATCGAATTATGCTATTAGTTTAATAAGTTGTGGATTTAATTTCTATCTTCTAGTTTAATTATTTTTAGTCTATATAGTTTTTGAATTTCTAAATTTAGCACCGACTCAAATAATAGTCGTTAAATCCACTAACTCAAAGCAATGTGGCTTTTTTTCATATTATATAAAAATAGCAAGCTAATATGCCATTACACATGTTATAACATATTTGTTGCATAAGATTTTGGAAATAGTAGAATTTAACTTAACGAATTTAATGGTTGTCGTTTGAATAAGACCAAAATTTTAAATTTTGAAAAATACAATAACTAAATATGATGAAATTATATTACAATGACTAAATTCATAACTTACGCGTAATACATAAACTAATAGCAAATTTTAATCTAAAATTTTATATTCAAAATTTATCTAATACATTGTTAGTATATTTTAAAATTTTATTGTTTGAATTTTAGAATCTAGATTTGGATTGCAAATCTAGTGTAAGATTGAATAATAAAATATTTAGAAATGCAGTCTTTGTAATTATTTTTCAAATCCATAAAATTTCATAAATATATTTAATTTTGATAAATTCATATTTTTGTACTTTTCAAGTAACAATTATAAGTCTTGGTTATATCTGCTCTTTTTAACATAATGTCTAGAACTGCCCATAGCCCTCCTCTTCAACCCATAAATAGGAGGAAAATGCATTTCAGTGCACTTGAATCCATGTGCTCTTGTATTGACAACAATGCTTATATCAATCGGGCTAAAACTCAATAAGCCATTAGATAAATTTTTAACTCATTTGCAAAATAGGGGCGAATTTAGGGGGCTGATACAAGCCTCGGCCCCTCTAAAATTGAAAATTTTTATTTTAGCTCTTTAAAATTTTTAAAGGTTAAATTGTACTTTGACCCCCTAAAAATGATAAAATTTTGATTTAATCTTTTAAAAATTACATTTTTACTATAATAAAAATTATAATTTAATTTCAACCCTAAAATTTTTTTTTTAGCTTTACCCATATTTATAAAATTCAAATATATATATATACAAGTTTCTTAACCAAGCATAATTTTAATTCAAAGGCATTTTTGTCGTAGAAATTCCACTTTGTTTCCATTATTAGTATGAAGACATTGAACTTGAAAAACTTTATTAATTGCGTGTTTGATATTATTAAAGCATTAAACTTCAACCTATTTTTAGGAAAAAAGGGACATCAGCCAAGAGTTTCCTTTAAAAAAACAAATCTTAGGTTATAATTTAAGAAACGAATTTTATGAAGATATACAGAAAATAGATTAATAAAGGACAATGTATTCTGGCTTAGCATTTTGATTTTGAAATCACAACAGTGGTAATATCTATTAAACGAAAAGGGATTATATGAAATTGTGATTCCATGTTATCTCTATTCATTTCCATTACGAGAATGACAAATTAAAATTTTTCTCTTCATTTTCAGTTTTTTCCTCATGAAAAAATTCAAATTCAACTAAAAATACTGAAAATTAAAAATCTAATTTTTCATTCTCCTATTGGGAAATAATAGGGATGACGTGGAATTACAGTTTCATATAATCCTCTCTCTATTAAACCCCCCATCAAAATCTTTTTTATTTTATGCAATAGCTAAAATATTGCTTTCATGTTCATATTATCTACTACATTGCATGAAATTATTTATGTATGATGTTGACTATCTCAGCTATCAATTGCTCACAAATTAATCTCTATTACATATATATACACCTATATAATTCCAAGCAATTCCAATAATCAATTAAATTTGTTATACCGTTGCCTCGACTTGGACATGTGACAATAGGAAAAGCGATTAGGAGATACATTTGTTGTATAGTGTTCGAATAGTCAATCAATAACTGACTATCTGCATGCCTTGTACCACCCATAGGAGGAACTGTCCATCTTTAGCCACCCGCTATTAATAGGTACGCCTTCCTCAAAAGGGAACCATCCGCGACCCATTACTCTCTTATAAATACCCTAAGGTATCAACATATTGAGGGGCTCTTCTCCTCTTTCAAAATCCAAATATGCTAAGTTCTCAATCACCTCCGCCTAGGCTCTCTACTTTTTCGACACTCGGCCCCAACAAGAGTGAATCGGTTTTCTTCGACACCACCCTCTCTCCACCCTCATTGATATCATGTATCAACAAAATCAATTTGATTATTTTCAATTATCAAATTAAACTCAATCAGTTTTAACTAACAAATGATAATAGTTAATTTAATCTGTTTTTTAATTTGTTTAAAATAAATCAAATTTCTAAATAGTAATAATAATTAAGTTGTAAATGTGGATAATAATGAAATCAAAGTGAACAGCAAGTTGCAATCAAATTCACCCACCAATCAAATCATGTAAAAAAGAAAAAAGGTTGAGATATTGATAGAAACTTAATACACATAATGTAGGAGAACCATCAATAGCTATCTTGTCTAAAAGCCAAAATACACATAGTCCAATTACTTAAATAAAGGATAGGCTGTCCCTTTGCTTATGTGTAAAGCCTAAAACATATGTGAGCATGATTAGATAAACTCAAACATCCAAACACACAAAATAAACCCTAAGATGATAATGACTCCCATATTACTACTCTCAACTTCATCTTTGGACAATACCAAGTTTTAAATTGTTATTCTTTTTCCTACATAGATTCTTTAAAACATGATAGGAGCTCATTAACAAGAACCCCACTTTATCAAGGTTATATTTAATGTAAAATTTGGGTGATTTTTGGACCCATCCTTTCATTAAACTAAACTATATTGTTGTTGGCTGTTTAGCTAGCAATTATACTCCTTTTTAAATATTCTTTTATATTTAATATACTAATCATTGATGAATGAATTAGATGATGATACGTGATTTTAAAATGAATTTAACTTTAATTTTTTTCATTAAAATTAATAAGATTATAAACAGTCCGAACTCATTTGATAAATAAACAAAATGTTTAAGTGAGGGAGGGAAATAGGAGAGACTATTATGTTCTTTTATTTAATATTTTTCCCTCCAACCAACGTTCAACTATATTTAAACACATGGTTCGGATCCGAAGCGGAAGGCTCGTAGCCTTAGCAAATGAAGCTTTGATTTGGTCTAAAAGGGGCCCCCACAAAGAGTAAAAGGGGACTATTTTAGAGCCCCCAAAGCACCATCTCGGCATGTTTCGGCTAAGGGCAGAAGGCTGCCGGCCCAATCCTAAGCCTTTCAAACATGTGGGCTCCATTGACCCACATAAAAAGAGGCATGCACACATTACTTAAATCAAAGCAAAAAGTTGGCCCCCATTTCCTTTTTAACAATATTTATTATAAATAAATAAATATCCAAAGGGATGGATATACTTTTTGATCTGGGGAAAGCTTGAAATTCAAAGACTCTAATCTAGACTAGGGCCATACTTTGCACATGCAAAACTATATACAATGCTCTTCCCTTTCCCCTCCCCAAAAAATGTAAAATATATAAAATTTTAAAATCTTTTTCCAAAGAAAACTTTTTAATTGGTGGGTTCTATGTTCATTTATTTATAAAAGTAGTATCCCGGATTTTAAACATTTAAGTTTGAGTTTTATTATGCGTAATTACGTGTGAGTTGTTTAATTTATTAGTTAGTTTTAGTTATATTAAATTAGTTATTCAGTTCAATATTTTTAATAATTGATTTTAAGTGAAATAATTGTAACTTCAAATAATTATTAAAGTAATATTATTTCATATTAGTTAAATTTAGGTTAGATATTTTATATATACAAGATTATAAGACACCTAGAATGTGAGTGAAAGAAAAATATATATATACATATATAAAAGAAATTAATATTTATTTATTTTTAAAATTAGAAATGTGAATTTTTTTTGGTAGATAGAAATGTCAATCTTTTGAAGTAATAGCATTTTGTTTTTTAAATATTTAGTTTTAGAGGTTCTATAAACATAAAGACATTTAAAAACAATATTTTTTTTTAGTAAAAATGATGTTTTGGACATTTCTCTGATTAATCTTTGATTAATTTGTGACACAGTTTTAGTAAATAAAATTTATATTAGCATAGATACAATTCATTTGTCACTTCAAGGAATTCAATCAATAATTAAATTAGTATATGGTAAAATTGTTTTTGTCCCTATTTAAAATGATAAAATTTTGATTTAATCATTTAAAAGTTATAAAGATATAGGTTATTGAAATAGTGAAATTTCATTTTAGCTATCATAAAAATATACAACTAAATTTTGCCCCCTAAAAAAAAATTCTAGCTTTATCCCCAGTAAATATACCTTATACATTTAAAATCAAGTGTATACATGTATGTATATCCTTGAAAAAGGAGTTTACTAATGCCTTTCTTTTGCACTTTGGGGTTGAATAAAACAGATGAGATGAAGCTAACAGCGAGCGGGTCACAATCTAAGAAGCTTGCAATCATTCTTAGGTACCAACAATATCGGCCAGATTCAAAGGCTTCAATATCTTGTTCCCTAATAAACTTTGTAAAAGCACTTAAAACTCGAATTTATTATCACCGCAATGCATGCAGCTGCTTATATCAACAGTAAATATCGAAAGCAACATCAGTGGTCCCTAATCCATGGAGCAACAAGCTATAGCTATTTTCCTTTCTTTCATTAAACAAAACTTGGGACATGAAATCACATATTCATAGGCATGTTCTTGTACCATTGTAAGAGAAACGCATAATTCATAAACTATATATTATGTAATCCATGGTCTTTGCCACAGCATGTGCCATAGTTCATGTAGAACTGACCACCATTAGTTCAGGTTTAAGATATTGGAAAATTAATGGGTTACGAGGATGAGCATCGTTGTCGTTTTCCATGAACTCATGGAAGGAGCTCTCATTGTGCTATCATCATGATAAGCTTTGAACAATGACTGGTGATCACCCATTCAAATTATATATATATATGTTTATAATTGATGATTATATTGTATCTTGGATTCGAAGAAGCAATTCACAATGATTGGAGATATTGGTTACAATTAAACTAGGAATTATTTATATATTTTAATAGTTATGTCCCGGTTTTTGAAAAAAAAATTTAGAAGGCTTTATTTTTAAGTGAAGTTTTAGTTGGTGGATAATGATGGGAACCTTATAAAAAGGCAGTCTTTTTTCTCCAACAAGAGTGGCTTTACCAATGACCTAATCAAGCTAAATTAAAAGCCTAACTTTGAACAAACTCCTCTCTTTTGCCTCATTTCTCTATATATATAAAAAAATGGAAACCCAAAGTAGTAGATTAAATTAATGGAAGAATGTATATTATATATGCTAAAAATCATGATGTTCAATGTTTTCCAAAGTCTCATCATCTTGGATCATCTTTTGCATACAACCCATGTGTCTTAAACAACCCAATTCTTGACATAGACTGTTTATTTTGTTTAATAGCCAAGAAAAATAGAAAAAAAAGGATTTATTTAATTGAGTATTTATTAATTTCCCACATTAGAATCTAAGTGTATCTGCATTGCATGCAAATGGCTAATTTAGTCTTCCAAAGCGATGAGAGGAGACTGAGTATCTATAAAAAGGAAAACCTTTCTTTGTGTCACATTAGAATCTGCTGAAGGAAATATGAAGATAACTAGGGTTTAGTTTAGTTTGGTTTAGGTTAATTATTCTATTACATCCTGTAATTTATGTAAGTTGTGGATTTAATGCTTGTATATTAATTTGGTCTTTTTCAATTCTTGTACTTTGAGAATTTGAAAATTTTAGTCCTAGCCAAATGGTAATTATTAAATTCATTAAGTTTTGTTATTTTTAAAATTTGATGCGTAAAACGTATTATTGTATATGTAATACTATATTAGCTTTTTATTTCCACGTATTACCCACAAAAAATCAGTTAATAGATTAAATGACTTCATTCACATTAAGACCAAAATTTTGAAATTAAAAAAACACAACAACTAAAAGTGATATAGTTGAAGAACATAGACTAATTAAATCTATAACTTTAAGCATAATACATAATTGATAGCATAATTTAACCAAACAGATTTAAATGCTACCATTTGGTCAGGACAAAAATTTTAAAATTTGAAAAGTACAAATACTAGAGTTGATCGAATTAAAATACAGATACAAAATCCACAATTTACACAAAGTACAAGGCCTAATAGTAGAATTTGACCTTTAGTTTAATGCTTCATATGGTCAAATATTCGAATGCGTTAAATCACTATTTGGGGCCTTAACTTGGTAACTATTTCTATATTGAGACTTGAACTTTTTTTCCCAAGTTAGCCCTTGAACCTGACAATTATTCTCATAGTCAGACTCGAACTAGACAATTGTTCTCACATTAGGGTTTGAACTTTAGGGTTTTTAAGAAAATTTTAGAGGCTAAATTAGAAAAAAAAATTGAGGCCCTAATGTGGGAAAAATTGCCAAATTCATTGACTAACATGAGGAAAAAAAATTAAAACCCCAAGAACAATTTACCAAGTTAAAGTCCCAAAAAGTGTAACAACCCTATTGGAATCTTAATATCCGTAACCTGTTTCCAAGGAAAGAAAAGTTACGAGGACATGAATGTTATTATTATCAGGGCAAAAGGGTTTATAAACACTAGCATTGTCCCTATCCTATCATGACCAGTTCTCTCACACTGTCATAAACTAGAATGGTCCCTAAATTTTTGGGGTATACAAGGAAGTGAGAGAGAGCTTGAAGACTAGGAAAATGGGTGTCATCAACACTCCAAGTGATGATGATGACTGAATTGGACAACTCAACTCTCTTCAAACCTTTGTGGATAGAAAAGAGGTGATGAAATGAGTTGCTTGTAGATGAAATTTAAAGATGCATGATTCCATCCAATTACTAAAAAAGATGCATATGAATTTTATAATCAGATCGCTTTCATTTTCAATGAGATTTGCAATCTATATATTCTAAACATGGGAAGATACCTTCAACTATAAAAATTGGATATAGACGACCTTTCAGCTGGTTATAAAAACTTAGATTATTTACTTTAGTTTTTTAGGTAATTATAGGCTATATATATATATATATAAGCTGCCTAAAACTCAGGACCATGTTTTAGTTGGAAGACAGGTTGTCTGAATTCTTATAAATAAATGAATGAATGAATTCATCTTATATATATACTAAGCTTTGCAGGAATATATCAGCTTTTCATTTCAGAAATGAATAGAAAAACTATATGAAAAGTAAACATGTTTTGAGCTTGTTTATTGTAGTTTCTGACTCTTTATTACTTCGGTTATATATATATTGCAGCCAAAATATGGGGCAGAAGTCACTTCAGTCACACTAATATTGAGAGACTTTTGAACAATACTAAAGAAGGCAGGTCGATTGTCTCTTGAGATAAGCTTTGGCTTGGCCAATGTTTCCTGAATTGTATCTCACTTCATTGAAACAGTCCAAACATCGCAATTAAAAGGCATAGTTATAAACTTAGTTCCTATTTTTTATTTTTTTTGTTATTTTGATTTTTTTTTGGATAACTTTAGTATTTAACCTTTAAATTTTAATCAAATTGGTTATTTAGATGGGTAATTTGATTGAACTGTTAAAATTTTAATAATATTGATGTGACAGCTCACGTAACAATATACATATATTTTTACTATTGAAGTGAATAATCTTTAGAAAACAAATGGAATTTTTTTTTAAGTTTGGATTTTTTATGTACACGCGAATGGTCAATAGGCTATCATGTCATGACCATTAAAATTTTAACAAACTACTTAATTTTTTGCCGGAACAAAAGTAAATTAACTAAAAATTTAAGGTTAAAAGTTAAAATGATCAAAAAGTAATAATTAGAGTCAATGTAACAAAAGAGGTAAACAATGAAGTTTATCATTATACCTGATTAAAAGAGAGTTTAACTTCTTTAAAAAGTAAGACCCTAATGAAATTACTTCATTCTTTTTCTTAAGTCCCTAATAATATAATAAAGACTTGATCCGAGGTATAAGTATTACTTGTATATATTATGTTGTGTGCAAATTTTGAATTAATTTTGTTATTCAATTTTATACTTGTAATAATTGATTCAGATTGTAATTATTAATTGAATTGTGATATATAACTTAAGAAAAATCCTAAACACCTTAACTTAAAAACTTTAAATATAAACTCTCTTATAAGTTAGGGCTGTAACACCCCTAACCCTTATCTGTCACAGGAATAGGGTTACAGAGTATTGCCGGACTTTTTAAATCAAATACAAATATCTCATATCACTTAACATACATAAATAGAAACTATTATCATAATGTCCCTTGTATGAGCCTTTGAGGCCTAAAATACGCATTAAAAGTAAATCAGGACTAAACCAAAAACTCAGAGAATTTTTCCCAAATTTTCAAAAATATTTCCCTAGGTCCAGCGGTCACACACCCGTGTGGCCAGGCCATGTGGCTCACACGACCAGGAGACACGCCCATATCTTGGGTCATGTGGGCATTCGATGTGTGATGCACACAGCCGTGTCCCAGCCCGTGTAACTCTCTGACTTGGGTCACACGCCCGTGTGCTAGGCCGTGTGTTATGAAATTAAGGTGCAGGGGTCACACGGCCAAGCCACACGACCATGTGCTAGGTCGTGTAAAAATACCTAGGCATTCTGGTTCTCAATTTTAAAGATGTAGGGGACACACGGTCAGACCACACACCCATGTGCTAAGCCGTGTGTCATACATGGCTGAGACACACGTCCGTGCCTTTGCCCGTGTGGACGAAAATAGGTCATTTTAAGGCCACATTTCTCACCCATTTTAATATCAACCTATACACAACATTTTGATACATCAATACATCCCGAACAAGCAATCAAAACAAATCAAAATCATGTCTTACGCATAACATAACATTACATAGATACAAGCATATATCATTCACATCCATATTTTAATTTACTTTATTTCCAAACCATCATGTATATATATAAGTTGATTATTTAAATAAAACTTCACTCCTAACCCTATACATGCCATATAAACCATAGTATATGTTTCAAAGACTACTAGGATGAGTTGGATAGTGTGGCTTGATGTGTTGATTCGATCTCTCAACCTCACGTTAATCTACAAGAACATTAAACAACACAAATAAGCTTAATGAAGCTTAGTAAGTTCGATAGGTTAAACATAAATCTTACCAAACCTACTATAATCAATCAATTAAGTAAATTATTCAATGTACACTTTCTGTCAATCACAACTTCAGTTGATGAATACACTCATTTCAAGTCAATTCCAAGAATAAATAAACCAATCTTCCAATTTTAAATATATAGGTCTCTTACCAAATCTTACCAATTTGAAAAACGACTTACGGATATGAGTACATTATTTTCAAAAGCCCGAAGGCTGAACAGAAGCACATAAATGCTAAACAGGATCCCATAAGGGTTGAACGAAAGCTCGTAAGAGCTGAACAAAAACCCATAAGGGTTAAACAGAAGCTCAATAAAGCTGAATGGAAACCTATTAGGGTTGAACTGAAACTCATATGAGTTAAACAGAAACTCGTGAGAGCTAAACGGAAAGTAAAAACGAAAGTTCGGAACAAATGCTGTACCTCGGTTTACTTGGGTAATTTTGCCATCAATTCTTCCTTTGCCGTCTTTCCCCACAGAACGATTGTACTCAATCCCGCATTCTATTTGTTTTGAACACACTCAATTCAATTTCATAATTTCCACAATATTTTTCTTTCAACAATACATATGAATACATACATAATATCATTCATCAATTTAATATATAAACATTAATTTAACCATACAAACTTACCTGGGTTAAATTGTAAGATTTGTAGTAGTTTAAGGACTATTCTACTAATTTTCTTTTTCATGATTGTCTATGGGCTCTTGATCTAGAATATAAAATTATTTATTCATTAGCATATATTTTAGTTTCTATTCAATTCAAAATTAATACAGCTCAATTTTTTAAATTACACAATTACCCCAATTTTTACAACTTTTGTAATTTAGTCCCCTTACTAATTAGTATGTCAAATGAACTAATTTTTCTCAATTGATAATTTATCTAAATATTCTAGGCTATCTTACAGCCCTTGATACATAGAAATTTAATACCAAACCTAATTTTTTAATTTTTTACAATTTAGTCCTAAATCAATATCTAAAAAAATCACCTATTAAAATCATCATACAACAAAATTAAAGCTCTAAATCCATGTTATTTCATCAAAAATATCCAATATTCATCGATGGTAACTTTCAAATTTTCCAATAAAATAAAAAACTAATGAAATAACTAGTTGGACCTAATTGTAAAAGTCTTAAAAACATAAAAATTACAAGAAAAGGGCAAGAATTAAACTCACTTGAAGTAAAAATATGAAAAACTAGCTTAAGGAGCTCTCCTATGGCTGTTTTGGCTGAAATTTTGGGGAAGAAATGTCTAAAAATCCTTGAAATCAATTTTTGGCTATTTAATTTTATTTTATTTCCAATTTTGCCCTTAAATCACATGATTTTATTATTTTTTTCACCCTTATGCAGCCTCAGCCATTCCATTTGGCATATTTCTCCTTTTAGTCCTCCATTATTTACCATTTATGCTATTTAATCCCTTTATTAAGTTTTGTACTTTTTTCAATTTAGTCCTTTTTAATTAATTAGCTATCAAAACATTAAAATTTTCTAACGAAACTTTAATACTACCTTAATGACACTCAGTAAATATTTATAAAAATATTTACGGCTCAGTTTATAGAATCGAGGTCTCGATATCTCGTTTTCTAAACCATTTAACTTAATAAATCCTTATAAAACACAAGTTACTAATTCAAAAATCTTCCTAAAACCACATTTGACTCGTAAATACTATAAAATTTACGAGCTTACTCATCAGAATTGGTGACCTTGAACCACCGTTTCTGTTACCACTGAAAATCAGGCTGTTACAAGGACAATAATATTACATAGAGTGTTGAGATAAGCAATGATAATGGTTTACACAATAAATGGCTCGGAAGGCTACTAAGAATGGTGATAAAAATTATACCAAATAGCTAAAAAATTTAACCACACCAGTTAAAATAATGTTGTGTATTTTTTTCTTAAAATCACCCCTTCTAACTAAATCATAGCTTAACCACTTTCTAACTAATCATACTACCATTTTTTCGTTGGAACGAGTAAGTTTAAGAAAATATCCACCTTAGCATTTTAACTGAAATTATTAACCTATTTGAATTAATTAAATCATTGCTTAATCGCCTTCTAACTAATCATACTAACATATATACTTTTTTGTTTGAAATTATTAACCATTTAATTATTTGTACTAATTAATTATATCATAAAAGTAGATGACAATTTATTTCAAATTAAATATAATGATTAAATCTGAAATTCGAGTGTAATAAAATGACCAAAACCACAATTTGACATTTAAAAAGTTGATGGAAAAATCATATCAAATTAAATTATAGGGATTAGGTCTCAAATTTAAATATCATAAAAGGGCCAAAACGAAAAATTGACATTATTTTTTCTTAGTTTTCTCTTTCCCATCCACTTTTCGCTCCCCGCAAGGCCCCAGTCCCTTCCTATCAGCCTAATTCAGCCATTAGTAGGCTAGTTTGCCACAGTCTTGAAAAGCAGTGCTGGACTCAAATAAGTGACTTGATGTTAGAACCTTGTACTTTGGGCCTTTGTGCAAATACCATAACCCAAAATGCTTCTAATTAGGTCACCTTTTAACTATCTAAACCCATTAATCTCAACCTATAATTAATATTAAAATTTGAATTTTAAATTTAAATTTATTAAATATAATTTTTTTAATTATTATATGAGTTAATCAAAAAATTTTATTGCAGTTGTTGAGTAATTTGTTGATGTAATGTAATGAAAGAATAGAATTGTAGTTTTGAAGGATTTATGAATGTAAGAACTGATTAAAATTGTAATTGCCCAACATAAATATTTTTAAAATTTATTTCCATTTCATGTTAAAGTCATCTTTGTTTTTAAATTTTGAAAAAAAAAAAAACTTATGCAATAAACGTGGAGTGAGGATGCACTGCTATAGGGGAGTTGTACGTGATGAATGGGGAAGTTGGAAGTTGGGTTTTGAGAGAAATATTGGTGTGAGACTATGAAGCATTTACACAAACACATAATACGATATAATATGATATGAATGTGATAATAAAATATTTTTTATATGTTAAAATACTTAATGTAAATAAAAATATTTTTATATGTTTTTGATTAATATATATATTTAGTTTTTATTTTATTTTTTTAATATTTGCTGAATTAATAAAATAATACCCAAGATGGGAACATTGGGCTGCCCAAAACACTCTAAAAACAACCATAGTAAACAAAAATTAAATCTAACCCAGTTTTCTAGACTACTTCATGAAGCATAGAAAAAGGAATTCTAGAAAAATCTAAAAGTCAAATATATCTTAGAAAACAAATTTCGAGGGAAAAAAACCCTTTCATTTCCTTGACTACTTCAAAACTTTGCTTCCCCTTTCATTCTCAATTGTGGTTTTTCAATCCGAGGCCTCTATTCATTAAGACCGCGTTTGACCTCTTTTCATTTTTATTTTGACATATTTCAGCATGTCCCATACATATTTAGATGTGTCTAACGAGATGAACTACATTAATACGAAGAGGGATGAGTTGTGCGTATACTTTCTAGGTTTGGGATCAATCCTGTAAGCGGAAATGAGAGCCATAACTGAAAGGCTTCAAGGCTTGTTTAGTAATGCTTAAAAAAATATTTTGACTCTAAAAGCATTTTTAGAAGAAAAGTTATGCTAAAGTAGTTTTTTTTAATTGAAATTTTTAGCTTTAAAGCACTTCTGAAAATGAGAAGATAAAAATTTTAACATTTACTCTCTCAAAAACATTTTTTTGCGCTTAATTACTTTTTCACCCCTCTAATAATATAGTACTTTTCTTCTTTCTTTCTTTTTTGTGCTTAATTACAAATGTGTTAAAATCATTAATTAATTTTTAAAAAATACTAATTACAAATATTTAATGGTTATAGTTTATATATTCTAATTAAATTTTATAAATAATTAATATTTATTGCTTAAAAATATTTAAAATTTATTTTTCATATATTAAAATATTAACAATAACTTATAATAAATTTTTTATATTTTTACTCAAATATAATACTATTAAATAATTTAAATATTATTTAAATATATATTTATTACTTAATAATAACATGTCTAAAATGAACATTTTATTTCTCAAAAATATTTTTTAACAACAATACTAAACACCCAAATTTTAAACCAAACTTTTCAAAAAATACTTTTCTACAACATTTTTTTGAACTAGCCGCTGCAGTTACGAACAGGTGGATTTGGAATGTGATAGTCAAGAAGCAGTGAAGATGGTCTGGAACAAGATCCCTGTGGAATAACATCGGCAGCAGCTGGTAGGGGTGTTCATTCGGTTAACCGACCGGTTAACCGATCCGAAATTACTATAACCGAATTAACCGACCTTCCAAAAAATTTAACCGTTAACCGAACCGATTTTTTTTTAAAAAATTTAACCGAACCGAAATTTTTTCGGTTAATAAGGTCGGTTAACCGAATTAACCGAAAATTATGTATTTTTTATTTTTGGTTAAAAATTACCTGAATTACCTGAATTACCCGAATTAACCGAATTAACCGAATTACCGAAAAATACCCGAATTTTTTTTATTTTTTATTTTTAAAATTTAAAAAATTTATAAATTATTAAAGTAAATTGGGTTTTAGACTTTAGTAAATTGGGTTGTCTTTTAGTTTTAGTTTTATTGGATTGGGTAATTGGGTAAACTTTAGTTTTAGTTTTATTGGGTTGGGTAATTGAGTTTGGGTTGGGTTGGATAATTTTATTTATTAATTTTTTCGGTTAACCGAAAATTTTCGGTTAACCGACCGATTTCGAACCGAATTAACCGTTAACCGAAAAATCATAAATTCGGTTAACCGACCCCCGATCGAAAAAATTCGGTTAACCGACCGATTAACCGAATTCGGTCGGTTAACCGAATTTTTTCGGTTTTACCCGAATTATGCACACCCCTAGCAGCTGGTGAATCGGATACGGGACTTGCTAAGTAGAGATTGGGTGGTGGATTTTAAACATGTGTTGCGTGAGACGAATGCGATCGCAGATTTTATAGTCAAATCCTTTAGACGAGAACCTCTACATCTAAGGATTATATCTGGCCCTCTGTCGAGATGTTGGAGGTTGCTGCTGGCCAACTTGGGCAGCTATGCATCAGCCACCAATAGGTAAATCTCTTATGCAGCTTTAGTAAAAAAAAAATCATAGGCAAAAATAAAATAAGGTAAAATTAAAAACTCTTGCACCAAATAATAACTTTTGGAAATATATATGATTTTCATCTAAAAATAAATATAATTTTGTAAGTAATCCTTGGATAATTTTACTATTGGGTTTTTCACTAAGAAAAAGGGAAAAAAGTTAGTGGATAAATTATGAACCTAAACTATACATATAAATGATTAGAAATATGATGGTCCCAAAAAAATAAACTAAGATGTATTTTCTATATTAGGTAATCATATTGGTAGGACCCCATAACAGCTTGGAATGGTGTGGTTAATCAAACAAATTTAAGTGTAATTTATTAAGCTCCAAAAATGGGAAAATCTCTGTCACCACTTACTACACATATTTTTTGCACTAACTCATTCATGTCTACCAGACATATATTTCCACTGACCAAATATGGAACTTCTTTTATATTTTGTTAAAACTCCACTAATATTGTTCATAGTAATTCATGTATCCTTGTAATTTTTACATATTTTTTAATATATTTTAAGTTCAACAATAGTATCAGTTTTAAGTTAAAAGATAAGATTAATAAAACGACTGAAATTATAACTTTATTAGATTAAAGACATCCAGTCTAGTAAATCACGTTCAATATACAACTTAGTCTCCAGTAGAGTTGATCATGAGTCTGATCGGGCTATAATTGAGTTGAGGTAAAATTTTAGACACGTTTTTTAGGTCTAGGTCTGGCTCAACTGATAAAATGGGCCTAAAATTTTATATTATTTTTTATATAAAAAATAAATTTTAAAAAATAATACATCAAATACAAAAAAAATATTAAAATAAAATTTCCCGACAAATTAAAAATAAATTTTAAAAAAATTATATTTAAATAGCATAAATATATGTGTAACTTAACAAACAAATGCCTTTAAAATAGTAGCAAAATTAACAATAAAGTAAAAGTTATACAATATCCAAATAATAACAATAAAATAGTAACAATATAATAACTAAATGATAGCAAAACAGTATGAAAACAACAATATTTTTTTGACAAATTCGGGTCAGATTGAATAAGAATCAAGCCAAAAAAACTTACCCAAGCCCTAGTCTATTTTCTAAACGAACTTATTATTATTATTATCAAAACTTATTTTTTAAACTTATATTTTTTTAAACCTTCATACTTTTCAAATGAATTTTCGTATTAAACCGGATGACTGACTATGATGAAATATAATCTCCACACATTAATAATTTTAATATAGTTAAGTCCCGAATACATTATGTTAAACTATCTCTTTTTACACCTTATTGTCAAAATATTTTGTAAACATCCTTTATTTTTCTTAATTAAAATATGGAAAAAGGTCTTAAAGCACCGTTATGTTATAGATCCATCCATCTTTCAAACCGCAAAATCATCTCCAACTCATCCATGTCCAAAAAATACGTTAACATGGCCATCACGAAGTTGTTTGCTTTTTACATTATTTTTTTTATATAAATAAAAATATTTTCTAAAAAAAGACATAGTATACTTCTTTTTCTTTGGTTTATAACTAAAAAGAGGTAGCATTAAGCAAATTAAGGCATTTTATTCCGAAGGAAATATTAAAATATTAAAATATAGTGAATAATTTAGCCTTGGAAGTGGCAATTATACTGTGAATGTGATCAGTCACGTGCTATTCTACGATAACTAAATTATATAAAACAATAGAGTGGGAGGGAGGGATCACCAAATCGAGCGGCGAGCGGTGCTGCTGATATACCCACCCCTTTATTTATTTATTTTATACAACACAACACCGATTTACCTTTTTTGTAATACAGTATACAAGTCTTTATTATTAACCGTACACGTGTCTAATCATCTATCATCGTCTATATCCTACCGCACATCTATCGTTTGATTCCGTCAACGGCGTGCCTTTTATCTTTCTGCAAAGTGAAAGGTTAGTCCCGTAATTTCATATTGCCTTTATCGTCCTTTGATTGATTTCAGACAAGATTAGAAAATGTCAATTTGTGTTACCACTTAATCCTTTACTATTTACTAAAATATTATTAAATAAATTTTAGCCAAAAAAATAATTTTATTTAGATATAACTTATATATATTTTAGAGTAAATTTTAATTTAATTAATTTTTATTTTTATTTATATCCCTATCTAAAAGATAATATTTAAGAAATATCTATGAATGGTCTTCCGCTTGCTTTTTATCTTACATCACTTGTTTCAATCTCTACATGAAAAACATTCAAACAGTCCCATATGAGTGATTAGCCACTCGGGCATCTCATCCACCATGCCACCTACTTTTAGTGTAACGCCCCTTACCCAAGACTGTTGCCGGAGTCGAGCACAAGGCACTACTAAACTTATTTGAACACTTAACCAAATTTAGATAATTTATATCATACTTTTCAGACAAGCTGTCCAACTACGTCATAGTTGCTAAATAATTCATATCTCGAGTTATAAAACTCGAAACCCAAATCCGTAAATTTTCCCCGAATTTATACTCATATATCTACTTACCAATTTTTTTTTATAATTTTTGGTTGGTCCAATTAGTACAGTTTATTAGTTAAATCCTCCCCTGTTTCAGGGTTTGGCTACTTTGACCCCTGTGCACTACGAACCAAATTTCTCTCTGTACAAAATTCAAATAACCATGCCGTTTGTTTCTATTAAAAATAGACCCAATGAGGAATCCATACATATACAGTATGACTCATAATTAGTTTTTTGAAATTTTTAATGATTTTCTAAAATCAGAACAGGGGAACTCGAAGTCATTCAGACTCTGCCTCACCACAATTTAAATATCTCATAACATAAAATCCAATTGCATGCACCGTTTCCTCTATATGAAACTAGACTCATTAGGCTTTAATCTCATTTTTTTCCCAGCCCTTAACTCAATTTTCACAATTTATGGTGAATTTTCAAAGTCAAACTACTGCTACTTACCAAAAACTGTTTTAGTACAAATATTGTTAACTAGTTCATAACATCTTTACTTCAATTCATTCAAACTCTATACATGCCATATAAATCTTTAAACATAAAACAAAAACTACCAAAATTGATCTGAATAGTGTGCCCTGTTATGTTGATCCGATCTACCCACTTCACTTCAAGTCAATCTACATAAAAATATTAAACACACACAAGTAAGTTTATTGAAGCTTAGTAAGCTCATAGGCATATAAACACAAATCATATCAAATATCGTACACAATCTTATATCTATTAGTTTAACTATTTCATCCTCCAAATCACAAATTCATTAATAACTCATTGGAATAATTTCCATATGGCTACTCACAATTTAACTCCCTTAGGCCCATTTCTCATTTACTTCATTGTCAATTTAAGGAACAATAAGGGAATTGAGTGCTTCATTATCACATTGCCATAGTAAACTATGGACTTTCACATTGTTACGCATCACACACCGAAGCCATAGCCTTGCCATGGTCTTACACGGTTCACATATCATACCGAAGCCATATCCCAGACATGGTCTTATACGGAATCACATTATCACATTATACCGATGCCATAGCCTAGCTATGGTCTTATACGGAGTCACATTATCACATTGCACCGATGCCATAGCCCAGCTATGGTCTTAAACGAGCACACTTATCACATATTTTTCGTCAATTCATCAGGGTCACAGAATAGAAGCACTCAAATCATTGTTCCTACTAATTTGTACTTTTAGTTACACATTATTCATTAGTTAATGCAAATTGATAGTATTCATCAACAATAAAATACTTTAACAATCATAAGATTTTCATATCAAAACATTGAACTTTGCCATATGAACTTACCTGGACTAATTTGCAAAAGTCGTAGAAATTCAGGGACTATTCTTAAATTTTCTCCTTTCCACGATTCAGTTCATTTTCTTGATCTATAATTATAAAATCATTCCTTCATTAGCATCCATTTCAATTCTATTTCACTTCACAATTTATGCTGTTCAAATTTCGAAATTGCACTTTTACCCCAAAATTTACAATTTTCACAATTTAGTCCCTGCTCAATTCACCCATCAATTGAACTATTTTTTCTCAATTAATACTTTATTTTATCATTATAAACTATTTCAAAACCTTTTTTATTCTTAATTTCAACAGAAACCTTCAATTCACAACTTTTTCACAATTAGGTCCTAAATATCATTTCCTATCAAAATCACTTAATAAAACCACCTTAATATGAAATTAGAACTTAAATTTCATAATAATTCATCATAAAATTCCCTTATCCATCCAGGGTAACTTCCAATTTCACCCATAAAATAAAAAACTAATGAATTCTACAAGTGGACCTAATTGTAAAAGTCATAAAAACATAAAAATATCAAGAAAAGTAAGAATTAAACTCACATGATGTAAAAATATGAAAAACCAGCTTTCTCCAGACCTTCTATGGCGTTTTGGCTGAGAAAATATGAAGAAATGTCTAGATTTTTCAATTACATCATTATTTAACTATTAACTTTTATGCTATTTCTAATTTTGCCCATTGTTCACATTGTTTTCTTGCTTATTTCATACCCAAACCGTCCAGCCATTAACCTTTGGGTCTAATTGCTCTTTAAATCCATCTTTTTAAATACTTAAGCTATTTACTCACAATTTAACAATTTTGCGCTATTTTCAATTTAGTTCTTTTTAATTAATTAGCCATCCAAACGTTAAAATTTTCTAACGAAACTTTAATACTAACTCAATGACACTCCATAAATATTTATAAAAATATTTATAGCTCAATTTTCAACTTTGAGGTCTCGATACCTCATTTTTGACCCGTTTGACCTAATAAATTCTTTTAATTCACTAATTTCACCATTTCACAAATTCTTCTAAATTCTTACTTGACTCATAAATATTAAATTACTATCTTGTTCAATCTTATTTGTCGAATTTAGTGATCTCAAATCACCATTTCCGACACCACTGAAAATTAGGCCGTTACATTTAGCAACAACACACTCATCTTCATATGGACCACCAAAAGAACACTAGACATAACAATCTCATATTATGTCAGAGCCACAATGCACTCCACAACAACTCACATACAACGACCTTGTCACCTGACCAACAACACAACCATCATGTCCCGTATTTTTCGGTGATGTGACCTCACTAAGCACGAGACTTCTTTCCCTATAAATATCCTACACAAAGATGAAAGAGAGATTAATCTTTTAGCCTTTTAGCAACCTTAAGCATAGTCTAGCACTATGCCTCCTTTGTTCTCATATCTTCCTCCTTAATTATCTTTTTTCTCCAACTCATAGTCTATTGAGGTGAATCGATTTTTCTTGGCACCACCACTTTCTTCTCATTGTTTTTTTCCCTTGTTGATACTTGTATCAACATCTATATTTAAAAAAAAATTCCATGGCAAATATATTATTACATGCGTAATGTCATTTTAACTTACTATTTTCACACAATACTAAAAAAAATACCATGTTATTTTAGTTAATAGATTTAACGATTATCAATTGAGTCAATACTGAAATTTTAACATAAAAAAATATAAAAACAAAAATGACCATATATGAGAACAAAAACTAAATCTAAAACTTACATATAGTACAAAACTAATAACGAAACTTAACTAGTATATTTAAATAATATTATTTGAGTCAAAACTATAATTAAAAACTCAAAAGTATATGAATTAAATCTACAACATACTTATAATATAATAACTAATAGCAAAATTTGTCCTTAATTTTACCAAATGTTCCAAACTATTGTCAAGATTCTAAATTGATCCCTAACTTCAAAATACTTTAATTAAGTTCTCAAAGTAATAATATTATAGCAGTCATGTGTATCAAATTTAATGTAAATTTAAAATTTTTAATTATTTGTTTTATATGTAAAAAATTTAACCGATGAATATATTAATATATAGAATATTTTAGATTGATATGATAGAAATATCGAATCATTTTAAAAATTTATATACATAATTAATATAATTATATTAATAAATTTTAATAGTTAAACCATTAAAATATTATTTATATATAATCAAATCAAGGAAATGATTAGAGAGTTATTGTCGTCCCCTAGCATTTGAATAAAATAATAAAACTTAATATCATGCTAATATATGTACAAAAATTAAGAATATTTTGGGATTTTAATATATAAAACTTGTATGATTCAAATCATTTTGTTTATAAAATTAAGTTGTGGTATTAAAAATTGATATAATAAAATGACCAAAAATAAATATTTTTAATAAAATAAAATTAATTTCTAATTTTATTTTTACATAATTTGTAAGATAAAAAACAAACTAAAAGAAAATACGGGTAGTGCCCAATTTGGGTGTTTACTGAATCAAAACCCAAAGTCAAAATTACAGTTAAACTGCTCCACAGAGACCAAGGGTAATTTCGTACTTTCAACCTGCGATGAGGTCGCGAAGTTCCGTAGCCCATAATTATTTATCAACGTTTTCTTAATTTAAAAAAAAAAAACTTCTTATTTCCATTTTAATATTAATACAGCAAGAATGTGTATATATATATACATATATATCTCAAAGAAAGAAAAAATAGCACGTAAAAACAAAAATTAATCGGTTTTATATATATAAACAGCAAAGAAAAAGCTACAGCTGAAAAACAAATTTCCAGACATTGCAAGAAAAACAACACATTTTTTCCCTTTGTTTTTCAGTTCTGTCTTCCTCTTCCCAGGTAATAAATTTCTCTCTCTTTGTTTTTTTTCCCTTTTTGGTTTGATTTTAATGAAAGAAAAAAAAGGATATGTAGATATTTAGATATTTATGGATGCTTTCATTTTTGTAAATTTTGGTTGGATTTTCTTTTATTTTATGCTCAAGGAATCCTGATTTGAATGGTTGAAATATTGTCCTTTTTATTTTTCAATTGAGGAAAAAAAATTTAAAACTTTAAGAAAAGGTAACGGTAAATTTATTTTTGGGGTCTGTTTTTGGTGAAGTCTGATGAATTTTGTCAATGTATGGTTTACTAATTTTCCTTTTTTATGATCTGGGTTTTCTTTGTCTTCTAAAGTTTTATATGGTAATACAGATCCGGGATGATGGATATTAGGGAAAAATGGTAAATTTTTACTCCCTTTAAAGATTCGTATTTGATTTGCCTAAAGCTTAAGGAAGAAACAAAGGATTGTGGAATCTTTGAATTCATTTCCCATTTCATGATTTTGGAGTTTAGTTGTGAATCAAAGAAGATTGATATTTATTTGGTCGATTAGGGATTAATAGTTGGGTGTTTTCTTCTTTGTTTGTTTTGGGGTGCAAGGATAGATGGTAAGGGGAGGGAAGGTTGGTCAAAGAAGCAACTTTAAGAAAAGGGTTAGATCAAAGGATGATGATTCGGATGGTTCGGATGAAGATTATGTGGTTTCGGAGGAGGGAAATGAAGAATCTGAGGATGATGTGGAAAAGTATTGTTCCTCCTTAGATGAATGTGCATCGGAAGAGGGTTTCGGGAGTTTTCTTGATGAGGAGGAGGAAGAGGAAGTGGTGAGAAAGGCTGTTAGGTCGAAAGCTAAACGAATGTCTACAGCAAGGAAGAGGAGGATTGTGGAGAGAAAACCACGGAAGCGGAAAATTGTATCGGATGAAGAGGAGGAAGATGAAGATTATGAGGTGGAGGAAGAAGAAGAAGATGACGATGATGATGATGAAGAGGAGGAGAAGGAGGAAGATGATGACGATGATGAATTCACTCTAGACGAAGAAGATTGTTTGGATGAGGAAGAGGAACTGACTATGAAAATGAAGAAAAACAATATGAAAGTTCGTAAGCCAGGGTTGCGGAAAAGAGGTCCTTCTAAACCTAGGAAAAATAGGAAGAAATCTGCTGTTTCTAATAAGCCTTCAAGAAAAGGGGGAAGGAAGAAACGCCGGTTGAACAGGAAAAAGAGAGTCGAAGAAGATGATGATGATGATTGTGATTTTGTAGACATCATTCCAGTTGTGAGGAAAAAGAGCAGACTAAACGGAGGACGGAGAAACAAGGCATATGTTGTACCATCCGATTCAGATTTTGTCTTGTCTGGGTCATCTGATTATGAGTATACCATCTCAGAGGAACAGAGAGAGCAAGTGAAAGAAGCCAACCGATTGTGTGGAAGTTTGAAAACCAGTTTGAGGAGTTCATCATCCTCAAAGAGAATTCAGGAGGTTGAGGAGTTAGGCAAGCACAAGAAACCTCCAGGAAGAAAGGGTAAGGAGAAGGTTGAAGAGAAAAAGGCTGAAGTAATAAAACCAGTTTGTGGCATTTGTCTCTCTGAGGAAGATAAGCGAAGATTTAGGGGCACATTGAACTGTTGCAGTCATTATTTTTGTTTCACCTGCATTATGGAGTGGTCAAAAGTGGAATCTCGTTGCCCATTGTGCAAGCAAAGGTTTGAAACAATCACTAAGCCTGCTAGATCAACAGCAGGAGTTGATTTGAGAGATGTGGTGATTCAAGTACCCAAGCGTGATCAGGTATGTTATACTTCTCATAATAATTTCATCATTTCTTTGGGTTGTTTCTTATTTGTGGTTTGAAATTGCATGTTTGTTGTATGCAGGTCTACCAACCGTCTGAGGAAGAACTTAGAAGCTATCTGGACCCATATGAGAATGTTTTTTGCTCTGAATGCCACCAAGGTGGGGATGATGAACTGATGTTACTGTGTGATATTTGTGATTCATCGGCACACACCTATTGTGTTGGTCTAGGGAGGGAAGTGCCTGAAGATAATTGGTACTGTGATGGTTGCAGGCCCGTAGCTCTTGGTTCCTCTAGTTCCCAAGTCCAAGATTCTTTGCCTGACCAAAGGACAGTAAACAATTTGTACAATAGATTCTCACCTGTTGTAAATGTAGGAGAAAGTTTAGAGTCCATTGGGGTGCCTTCACCTCGTGTACCTTTAACTCCCAGTTTTGTGGGTCTTTCATCTCCTAGATTTCCTGTTGTAGATGTTACCGCTGGTTCCCCAGTATCTGGAGTGGGAGCGCCAACTCTGACAGGTAGGCGGTGGTTACACCGCCAGATTCAAAATCTCCGATCGATCAATAGGATGAATCTTATGGCTGGTAGGACTGAAGGAATATCAGCTGCCAATATGGGAATTGATCTTGTTAATTCTCACATTGATCAAAGTAGGGAACCAATGGTTCAACAAGCTAGGACACAAGATGCGGGAACTCAGCCTCAAACACTGTTTGCGGAGGGGTTACAGGACTATCCCTCTTCTTCACTGCAAGGTAGGGACTTCCTTTCTTCAAGGTTGAGCCACTTGAGAAGGCAAGCAGTTCAAGATTCAACTACCACTTCGTTCAGTACATCAGTCAATTTGACGTTATGGCCTGAACTTGCTGGTATTAGTTCAAATGAACAACTCCGTCATTGCAGCAATGGATCAAACATTAGGCCCGATGGTTGTGATTTACCTTTTTCTGGTAGTGATGAGGATAATATTTTGAGGGCCAAGGAACAATTGCAGGCAATGGTGGGAAGCCATTTAAAAGCCATTTCCAACGGTATTGATTTAGGTAAGTGAAGCCCCATCTTCAATCGACTTTATGTGGGGGATATTTTCACATTTCTAAGGAGCACAACCTTTATGCATAAAAAATTACTGTGTCAATGGTTTTTAAGTTAGTTTTTTTTCTTTAATAATAATTGTTTGTGGATGATTTTTACTTAGTGATTAATTGAGTTCTATCTTCTGTTTTTGGAGACTTTTCAAAGCCTTCTATATGTATATGCAGACAACGGTACTTTCAAGGACATAGCGACCAGTTCCATGCATACCTTATTGGCTGCTTGTGGGCTTGAGCATAGGAGGAGCGAGGTTCACATTGTGCCTCCGTCATCAAATTGTGTGCACATTGAAAGAGTGGCAGCTGGACAGGCGAGCTTAATGAAAGGTTGTTGCTTAACTTGTTTCGATTCTTTTGTAAAAGATGTAGTGAAGAGGATCATGGATACAAGATCCCGACAGTGGTTAAGTTTAGGTCTTTAGATCTTTGGTATAGTTAATGTATTTTCTTCGTACCCTTAGGTCTTTAGAAGCAAATTTAAAAGGAAAAAAAAAAAAAACATTTTTTCACTTGATTTATACTTACAATTCACTGACATTGAGCCCAAAAAGTGCTCTTTTTCTTATTTGATCATCATAATATATTGTTTAAACGGGCAAAGTCAAAATTTTCTGTACTGCATGCTGAATGCATTTAGTGGTCAAGTTTTTCCCCGCCTTTGTCTCCTCCTTGTCGTGTGGATCATGTATCTTTGCATCTAGTTAGTGTTAGGAAGTAAGACGGTCGTGCTACAGTTTGATAACCAGCTCAGAGAGCCATTTATGCACAACAATTTAGGCCCAACGGTGTCTGAAGGTATAAAAACTTTGATGGACTATTTTCGTTCACTGATTGCTATGGGAAAGGTATAACTTCGATGGACTATTTTTGTATACTATTGTTATTTGGACATAGAATGATATACCTGTTAGATACCAGAACATAAATGTTGTAATGGTATTTGATTACTTGAAATGCGATTATAGGCAAAAAAAATGAAGTGAGCTTGACTCTTGGACAAATGCATTATATCATGCTTTTGACAATGATCTTGCATGATGTAAGAGAAGACCATTTTGTATGTTGTCTATGTAGCATGAACTTGGGAGTGCGTTGGGTACGTGTATGCTTAATTTGTTTGATGTTTTTCTTAATATATGTGAAGGAACATTCTCTAGTACTCATGTTTCAAATCTTGTTGGATCTTACTATTGGAAAAGGAAAAAGGGGTTGCAATGTGTAGGATAATAATGAGAAAACATGTTTCTGTACCAATCTGGATGCAGCAGGGAGTTAAAGATCTCCCTTAACTGTTTC
The DNA here is from genome assembly GCF_007990345.1 of Gossypium hirsutum. Classification (NCBI taxonomy): domain Eukaryota; kingdom Viridiplantae; phylum Streptophyta; class Magnoliopsida; order Malvales; family Malvaceae; genus Gossypium; species Gossypium hirsutum. The sequence continues at coordinate 113,037,709 of NC_053434.1, forward strand.
CCTTAAATGTTTCATTGGTTTGTAAGAAATTCGTTTATGACAGTTGTTTCAGTTATTAGGTTTGCTTTGTTCCCTGTTTTAACTAATCTGACAGCCTAGGTTGAAGGGTAGGGCCATTCATTCAGGTCTCTTTTTCTTGCTAAAGTGGAAACCTGACAGCTTTCTTAAGTTGCAGATTTTGAGTGCTCTTCACATGATTTGCTTTTCCCCCCTTTTCATTCTGCTACTTTCACAACTTGCTAATTGATTAAAAAACTCATTTCTCCATTTCCTCAAAACTAGTATTTTCTTATTAGTTTTATATACATTTTTAAAAAAGGATCAGACGTGTTTTTAGAATATAATGAAAATAAAAAGTAAATATATGAAAAAATATTTTTTTAACCTGTGAGATTAAAAACTTCAAAATAAACTATGCTTTATGAAAACAGCTAATGACAAATTAAGACCTCTTTTTGTTAAAGAGTTATGCCATATCATGGTACCACTTTTTGGTACATAAAGCTATGTTGGCTCACGCCATTTCAAGCTAGGGGTCCAGCCACGTCTAAACTGGAAAACAACACACTATTCAGGGAATAAAATTATTATTTATTATTTTTAATATTGTCATGACCTGAGATGAAAAGGATGAAGTGGAAACCTGATCAGGCCTAATAACTAAAAAGTCCACACATGCCACTTATATATTACACTCATTCCTACCTTATTTAACACTTTTGCTTAATACATCAAACATAATCACTACAAACAGCGCAGCAACCCATACAATAGGCGAAGACCCATATCGTAGGCCTCTTCGCTGTGAAAAGCCCACGATTGCAGCAACCATCCTTTAAGGTATCATAAAACATCATCAAGAATTGTGGATAACAGCAGCCCTTTAACAAATTCACATCTTTTTGCCTTCTCTTCCTGATCCTTGACTGAAAGAGGAGGTGACTGCACATTTCTGCTATCAAAGCCAAATACCAGAATGAGAAAGCAGATAAAAGCCTAAAGATTCCATTAAGAAAGAAAAGCTAGGTCTCCTTGTAATAAGGTTGCTGTACTGATCCCAGATGAGAATTCTAAATTAATAAACGAAAACCGAGACAAAAAGGTCTTAATCTCCTTTTTCAAAGGATAGCATAAGTCTCAACTATCCCCACCTAATGACTAGCCAACCAATTTGTCGAACTTGTTGAAGAGAGAAAAATGTTAGAAAATAAAGACAGTGCAAGAGCTGGGAGTCCTTGACTAAAGATGTATTAGTGACTCTTCTTGGTTTTGCTTTTAACAAGTATAATTTAATGGTTGAATCCCCCAAGTCAATGACATGGTGCTGAAAATCTTGTTCTAACTCTTGGGTGGCATAACGAAGATTTGCATTGCATGTGAACAATTTAAACATATGTTGGATTAGTACCATCTTCTCAAAGAATAGCTTTGATAGATAGCTTCTCACTGAGAAACAAAAAGGCCGAAATAAAATAACCTTTGCATGCCCTTATGACAATGATTTATTAGTTTGTGCAGAATTTCAAGTGCATAACAAGATAGAAACCCGTGTTCGTTCAAAATATAGGCATCAAGCAACTGGGGGACAGAGAGAACAATCAAATTTTAAACATGCCACAACTTACCTCTCTGACTTATTCACATCTGAACTTTTCTTAGCTGTGTTGGTTTCGCTAGATAACTGAGACTGGACACTAACAGAATCATCAACGATAGGCAAAATAAACGAAGACAGCAACGGATCAGGTGCAGAGTTCGATGAGGGCGCTATACAAGAAGAACCGCCGAAGAGGGACTGCAGGTTTCCGTCTCGCAGCTCTTTCCTCAGAAGAGAAAGCGTTGAATGAGATCCACTTCTACGTGATCTCCGCTTACGCTGCATATACTCAGTCGTTAAGAAAACAATACAAGGAACAAAGGTGATAAACAATTTAACTATGAATCCCAAAGATAATTCATAAAAAAACAATAGTAACTTAATACACGATGTTACCTTGAATATATGTCCATGTTGTTGCGTTATATGCGCAACCATATCTACTCCCACCCTCATTGCACAGACAGGACATACCTGCAAACAGAAACAGTCAATCACAGACACAGTTTAGATTCAATAAACACCTTCCCAATTAGAGTAAAAGGGTCTCACGCACCAAGCAACAAAATAACCTAAAAAGAATAACTTCAAAACTCCTTTACGACCAACTTACATACAGAAGATCAATCTTCGGACCATTATAAGTATCAAACATGTAAATCAACAACAGGGCTACGTTTTCCAGTTAGCTGAACTGAGCTCATGGTCCAAAACTAGTTCCTCCGAAGTTTCAATCTCATAAAAAACATCATATTATATCTATTACAAGAGCCATTTTAAGTAACAGAGTAACTTTTGAAGCAAAAGCTTAAAACTTCAACAACTTGGGTTCATAACAAACAAGTCCCTTTTGAATTCCTTTTTGCCGACTGATAATAATCCAAAGCTTAAGCCAGTTAATTAAGCATAGAACCATTCTTAATTAGAAGCACTGATCAATGAGAACAATAATGTCAAAATAAAAATCCATTATATACTTGCTTATAACAAATTAAAAAAACAAAAACGAATTGAGAATACCCCATTGTTAGCCTCCACAGGATGTTCATCATCAATGTGACAGCACAAGCCCACGATATCGAAATACTCTGAACAAAAAGGGCATGGAAACTCCTCTCTTACATCGTCTTCTCCATCCATTTCTTCAAACCCCATAAACATATCTGAATTTCAGGCCACATCCAAACATTATATCAACTTTTTTAGATGGCCAAAAGAATCTAGTAAAAATCTATATTTTCTTGATGAATTTCCAAGTTTCTTCTTTGACTTTCATTTTTAACCCCCCCCCCCCCCACACACACACACACGCACACCCACACAAAGAGCAAATATTTAAACCCACTTTTTTTTAATAAAAAAAAAGAGAGAGAGAAGAAGATTTGAAGGCCTACCAGATCGTGACTGAAGAGCTGATTGATATCTCCTAGCAGTTGAAGAAAGACAAAGAGTCCATGGATCAGCATCCATTTCTAAATCACCCTCTTTGTGTAGACAATTTCAACCCAAAGATCAAAAAGAGCAGATGTACTTAATTCTGGGGTTAAAACTCGAATCCTTTATACTCTGATCTTGGATTCATAAAGTTCACCAAAATCCAAGAAATTAAAAAGGAGGCAAAGCTAGGTTTTTGGGGTTTGATGAAGGAGAAAGTGAGCTGCTTTTTTCCTCTCTTCAGAAGTGAATTTCGTGGAAGATGGAAACGGATGTCTCGGCGTTTTTATATTAATATTTTAAGGGTTAATGCACTTTTTGGTGGCTGGATTTGGTAAAATTTTCCACATTGGGTCTTATCTTTTTTTTTAAGTTACTCCCTGAAATTGGCAATTATTTTTACTTTTATGGCCTGATTTTTTTTGGTCTAAATCTCTAATATTTCCTTGGTAAAAAGTTAAGAAAAAAAAATCAAATTCCAATGTGAGAATAATTGTCAAGTTTAGGGATTAACTTAGAGAATAAAAAAGTTTAGGCATCAATGCGGGAACAATTATCTAATTCAAATACTAAATTAGAAAAAAAATAGAATATTAGAAAAGTTACGAATTTGTAGTTTAGAGAATATAACTATAATATATAATTTTTGCACATTAACACTAATTTCTAATCAGCCATATATCCATTGGAAATTAATTACTAGATTATCTATACATATTTGGCTTATACTTTATTTAATAACTAAAATTCACTAAATCTTAACCAAATTAAATCACTCTAAATTAAGAGTAATATTTGTAACAATAAATAAAATATATAATAATAATTATTATATAAATGATGTCTATATTTCTCTAAACTAAATAGTTCTAAAAATTGAACCAATTGTTAAAAAAATTTCATCATCATTTTTCATTCAATCGGTTTAAGAGTGGTTGAATTAAAAATTAATAAATATTATAATTTTTTAAAATTTTAGAAAAAATAAAAAAAATCAATAAATACAGATAATGATATAAACCCTCATTTTTATAACCACAAATTTAAAACACCCAGTCGAGTTGATGTTAATATTATTTTTTATTTAATTGTTTCATTAGTTAGACTAATTGATTCAATGGCCTAAAAATTTTTAAAAATGGATATTTTTAGAAAAATAAAAGAAATTCTAAAAAATTATAAATACAAATAAATAATAATTATATTTAACTTTTATTTAGTTACTTGTGCCACCTTTTTATTTGTAGGTTTTATTTTATGTTGTGTTTTATCATATTAGGCTAAAATTTATAGGCTTAGCAAATAAATTTGACCAAAAAATTAAAGAAACCAACTCAAATCAATTTGGGTTTTCGGTTGAATGATAATTTCGAGCAATTCATTTAAAATTTAGTGTAATATCTCTATCCGAATCAGTACATCCATTGATTATGGTTCAATCGATTGATTTAACCTTAGCAATTTGTGTGTAATGAAGAAGGGTAAAATAAAATAGAATAACCAAAACATATAAAACTAGTTCAAACATTTTTTTAATAATTTTTTTATAGTTTCAGTTCTGTGTTATTTATTGATTTAAAATGATTTGTCTGTTTTCGATTTTATGCTACTAGTTGAATTGTCGAAGCATTATTTTTTTAGTACAAGATAATCTCGAACTCACGCACCCACTTAAACAATTACACAAGCACAACCTGCAGATTGATCTCACAATTTTGGGGATTTAATGAACACCCTTGACCAATAGGCCAAATGTTGGAATTCAGGAACACCAATTTTTAGTTTAACCAATCAGTCTTATTCAATTCCGACAATACATTTTTAATCGAGTCTCAAAATATTAGCATGGTATCAATCTAGTATGTCCATTAAGAAAGTTGTCAACTTAGGGGTTAAATACCAGTTCGAATTTGAAGTAGAGCATATTTAAAACATATGAATCAAATTGTAAAAATTTGTATCTACCGAATAGACAACTTAAATATGATATGTTAAAGATTATGAAAACTATTTTAATATGTCAAATCAAAGTTGTCTATGCCATAAATATACATATTTATTTTATATAAGCTCTAAGTCAAATTTAAGTTGGCATGTAATGGGCAATGTAGTAACTAGTGATTAGGTTAACAATAATGATACTTTTAGTACTCAATTATAATATATTGAAGTTTGAGAACTAATTTAAAATCTTGACCATAGTTTGAGGATGTTTTGTGAATTCACCTAAAAAAATTAAGTGATTAATGAGCTTGTCTGGATCGGGTCATTAAGTGGGCCCCGGGCCAACCGACCTAATTAGACATTAAACTAAAAAAGTGATTAATTTCACTAATAAATCAAAGGTGTCATTGGAAACAGTCTAAATAAAAGTTTAAAAACATTCCACGCGCACCGTATCATTTCCTCTTTTATAATTTTTTATATTTGGGGGTTTGAGTTTCCTTTAAAAACGATCCTCAGCTTCGCCGGCACGTGCCTCGGCCGTTGTTCAACCGTCTCCTTAACGGCCAACCACCGGCTCCGGTCACGTGGCCGCGCCTCATTTTTGCTCCGCCATGAGAATTACGTCATTTTTAGATCTCTAAATTCTAAATCTGAATCTTTGTTTAGATTCAAGTTTTTTTAGATAAATTATCTGTTTTGCTTTTAGAGTTATGGCGACGAGGAATCGGACGCTGTTATTTAATAAATATAGGGATGCGTTGAAGGGTGTTAGAGCTCCGACGAGCTCGTCAGCTGCAGCGAAGGCACCGTTGAAGACGAGCTCCGGCGGAGCACCCGCGGTAGAGATGGCTAGTACTTCGTTTCTCCATTCTAATCGGTCTTATACTGCTCTAAGTTCCGAGGATCCTGGAAACTCAAGGTAATTTTGTATTTCTAGCTATTATTATTGATCATATTCATTTCTCCTGTTAATTTGTTGAAATAAGATGGCGGATTCAAGATCAAGATAAAAGAAAAAATAGAAGTGTAAACATCTTTTAATTTTGCGTGGACTTACTCAAATGTAAATTAGATAGCTTAATACTAGTGGATTTTGTCTTCTTCCTAATTTTGTTTTTCTAAATTGAATTATGAAGTTTAGGCAAAGTAAAAGGTTAACAAAGTGTTCAATTTTTATAAAAGATCACTTATTTTCGAGGAATTGGCAAAAAAAGACCGGTACGAATAATTTGATTTAATTTTTTTCGATGATCAGTGAATACTTGTTATGAGAAATATTTAGGTGTGACTCGTGAGATATTTTAAATGATTTTAAAAGAGCTACGAAGGAGGAGCTTACTGGGAGGTTTATGCAAAACAAATACAATGAAAGATCAGTGCTTTGCAAATAGGGAAAGTAGATATAGATTACAACTGCGGTTTCTTCTGAAGTTCATCTTCTTTTTCAATTATTTGTGAATTCATATGTTACTTTGTTTGAATGGTCATGAATTCTTAGTGGGACAATAAAGGGTTGCCTACCTTTTTGCAGTAAGGGTGCAGCTACCGTTGGTCTACCACCAGCTTGGGTAGATGTCTCTGAAGAAATAGCATCAAATGTGCAACGTGCAAGGGTTAAAATGAACGAGTTAGCCAAGGCTCATGCAAAGGCTTTAATGCCTTCGTTTGGTGATGGTAAAGAAGATCAACAAAATATTGAGGCTCTTACTAATGAGATAACTAATCTGTTGAAGAAATCCGAGAAAAAATTATTACAGAAGCTCTCTGGAGCTGGACCTTCTGAGGATTCAAATGTCAGGAAAAATGTTCAGGTGAGACTTGGTTGCTATCAGATTCATATGTGAAACTCTAAGTTCAGGTTAAGAAATCATTTAGGCAAGCATTCGTCTGTCACTTGTTCATTTTGTATGTTGATTCTTTCTTGTTGCTTAGTGATTTGTCTATTGCCTGTTGGCCTAATTTAACAAGTAGCAGGTTTTGGAGAGGCTCCAAGAGTTCTCACAAAATTTTCTATCCCATGATACAGTGACAATTGCTCCTTCCCTATATCACCTCTGTTGTTGAGGCAACAAGAGTTCTCATAAATTTTCTATTGCATGCTTCCTTTCTATATCAATGTCTGACATCCGGTGTTATTCTTTGATTCTCCTTCTGCTCTGACATTTTATCTCAGTTGTTATTCCCTCAAATGATGTGCTACCCTGGATTGTATTTTTGTTTTTATTTTGTTATTTTCATGCTTTTCTCCTTTTTGGCAGCGTCAACTTGCCACTGACCTTCAGAACCTTTCCATGGAGCTCCGGAAGAAACAATCAACTTATTTGAAGTGCCTCAGGCAGCAAATGGAGGTAATGAAATAAACTTTCTTCTTGGCAATGCAACATGTTATCATACTACATTGCATTTTGCATGCTAAATGGTCAAACAATTCAAACTTACTGCTTGATGTTTTCAGTGTTATTAAATTATTGATTTCTTGTCTATGGTCAGGACGCAGCTGATCTAGAGATGAATCTAAATGGAAATAGACCTAAAGAAGAAGATGATGACTTGGATGATATGGTATTTCTTTAAACCATCTCCTCTTAATGTTTCCATTATATGATCAATCCTAACACAGTTCAGTAAAGATGAGTTTAGGGTGCTGAAAAAATAGCATTTTAGGCGGCAATGTATCTGATTCCAGTTAGGTGTCAGATTCTAATCACTGACAGTTATGTTTTGTAGATATTTAGTGAGCATCAGATGGCAAGGCTAAAACAAAGTGAGGTATATACAGTGGAGAGGGAAAGGGAGATCCAACAGGCAAGTAATGCATTACTCACTGTATTTTTCTTATCTGAGCTGCTTTCATAGCTATCCCAAACTAACCATTTATATATATTTTAAAATCGTTTTGTAGATTGTGGAGTCGGTAAATGAGCTTGCTCAGATTATGAAGGATCTGTCAGTTCTTGTGATTGATCAGGTAGGATTCCATCAGCCTTTGGTAAATCGGTTATGAACATTTTCAGTGTCACTAAATGCAGTTCTCTCTTCAAACAGGGCACTATTGTCGATCGAATAGACTACAACATTCAGAATGTTGCAACTACGGTTGAAGAAGGCCTCAAACAGCTACAGAAGGTGTGTTCTCTTTGTCCAAATATCAATCTAAGTTCAAATGTTTTGTGCGACTCCTCCTCATTCTTGTACGGATTGGACTTTGCAGGCGGAGAGAACACAGAAACAAGGAGGAATGGTGATGTGTGGTACAGTGCTTGTTATTATGTGCTTTGTCATGCTAGTCCTCTTAATCCTCAAGGAGATAATCTTTTGATATGCAAGCGTGGCTTTTCATGACCATTTTTGTTTTGACCCGTGGTGTGAGCTGATTACTTGACATGTCCAGAGTCAACAATTACCATGGCCGGCATACGAATGTCGGAAATGTGAATTTCTCCATACACATCCCACTTTAAAAAGTTGAAGTTACCGATTTTCTTTTCTCTTTATATATATATTTAAAGGTTTTGGAGAAAAAGGAGGGGGAAGTGAGGGAAAGGAGGTTGTATGACTAGGGTTTCAATTATAGGGAAAAGATACTTCAAAATATGTATAGAGAGCTTATGATGAATTCTTTTCCTTAAAGCTAAGAGCTGCATTCTTTTGATTGGAGGAAGAAGATGAATTGTTTGAGGGTCCATGGGAGTTTTCTAGTTGGTTGCCATATGAGGAGTTGATTCACTTGTATTTGACAAAGAAGATGATATAAAAATCCATTTTTTTGTTATAACTTATAATTAATGAGACATTGGCATTCTACATAATTTTCCGCTTAGAATTTGATGGTGTGAGCACAGTTGTCATTTGGTTAAATTATTTAGAATATAAAATTCCGTTCAACGTGATGTAGCTAATAGCTTTCGTAGCTCAGTTGGTTAGAGCACCCGTTTAGTAAGCGGGAGGTCTTGAGTTCGACTCTCAACGAAAGCAAGTTAAAACTCTTTTTTTTTTCCCTCATTTGTATTGAACAGAAGAAATAAAACCTTATAGTGTATGATGTAAAGGCTTCTGATTTGAACTTCGCCTCGCAACGTTTAACAATGTGTATATCCTTACCTAAAATTTGAATTATGACATCATGTAGTTGGTTGTTAGTTTATAGATTTATGGTCTAATTCTAAATTTCATACTTTTATTTTACAAAAAATTGAAAACCTAGTTTCTTTACCTTAATTTATTAAAATCTGCTCCTTGTACTTTATGAAAAATTGAGAAATTAGTCCAATTGAATATTATTGTTAAACCTTACCATTAAATCATTAACCTATTAATCGACAATTCAATAATTTATATACAAAAAGATTAGCAACAATCAGTAACTCAACAAATTATTTACAAAAAAAATTAGCAAAAAACAGTGGCTTAAAAGTTTGTGTTTATTGATAAATTGGACTAATTTCTCAGTTTTCATAAAGTATGAAGACCAAATTCCAATAAATTAAAGTAGAGGGACTGACTTCTTAATCTTTAAAAAGTTGAGGGATGGAAACTCGTAATTAAACCATAAATTTATACACTTTGTTTTATATTACTGGATAGTGTGCAAGTGGATGGCAGCTTGAATTAACCAAATTGTACGAGGAATGAAGTAAATTTAAATAATTTTTGTATGAAGGCAATTACAAATTAGGATAAGTTATTCTAGGATTGTTTTCAACAAAAAGTGTTGTTAATGCAATGTTTGAGCTGGCAAGGATTTGAACCTGATAAGAGCTGCTAAGGTTTTTGCAGAAGAGAAAGAAAAATAAGCTACGGAGTGTTGATGTTTAAGTGAAGAGGTTGAGTAAAAAAAAACCATACATAATAAAGGAAATATAGTATGGAGTACCATAGATAATGCATTGATAACGGAGCAGATGGTGGAGGAAATTTTCAGGAAATAATTATAAGTGAAACGATTAATGGAGAGCTTAGCACAACTAGTATTCCACCGTAATAATTCGTGGGTTTCTTTAATTAACATTAACCCAATTTCTTTAAGGGCCAACTTACAGAATGAAAATAAATATAATGACCTTAGAATTGATAGAGCAAATGGTTATGATATGACTTACAGAAGAATTAAAAATGATAATGGCTCATAAATAAGAACCAAAAAAAAAAAAAAAGGGTTAAAGAAGCTTGAAGAGATAAATGATACAGTTTAATTGAGAATGATTATTAGAAACTGGAGAAAGAAAAAAAGAAAAGAGAAAGGATAATGATTCATGGTTTAGGGAATATCCTTCTTGGATTCACCAAAATAAATTTGGTTCTTATTACGGAATGTTATTATAGAGGATAGATATTGGAACCAATGATATAATTGCTCTAAAGTCACTTGCCTTGTGGCCAACTAAGTTCATGCATGCAAGGTAGGATAATACATGATTTAAGAAAAAAATATTCAACAAATTTAATTTAATTATTCATAACAATTATTTAATTCAAATACAAAGCTACTAATTTTATGTTACTCTATAATGATTCGATAATATATAATCGACACTTATAAGTAAAACTTGGAAATGGAAAGAAATATCTGAATATGTTTTATTTTCAAATTTAAAGAATTCCAAATAACAAATATAGTCACATGGTCCTAATTAATCAGTCTTTCAAATTTAAGTAGCACAAAGATTAGAATAGTCTTGATAAATGGAACTCTATTTGACTAGCATCACCAATATGTCTTAAAAACTTCCACAGCCTTTTCATAAATCTCTATGTTGTCATGAGATTGTAAATTTTCAATTTTCTCTCGACCCTCTACATCATCGATCATTTGTGCATAGAGATTCACTTCTCCAATACTGCCCATATTTTTATCAGCTTCTCCTACCTTGAGAATGTTTTCAAGTCCTTGTAAGCAAATTGTAACAACCTCTGGATCGGGGCAGTTGAGAAGATCACACAATGGCTTGATGCAACCTTGACTTACAAGGAACCCGAAATATGTAACATGCCCAGATGAGATAGTTTATCATTCATACTTTGCCAAGTCATGATTCCCTTGAAAATGATATAAGAAACCATTTTCATACCCAATCTGATCATGAGTCCCACGAAATGTAGCATTTGAGATGGCGCATGTAGCATGTTTCTTAATATAAAATTCAGCATTTTGAAGCAACTGAACTAGAGAAGTAATAATATTAGCTTCAAATACAGCCTGTAAAATTCATACCATTACCCACTGTTTCATTGTACAAACCAATGTTGATAAAACCTTGGGTTCGAAATTGATACCTGTATTTGTTCCTCATTTCCAGCTGTGTTATTTGAGATTGTCCAACAAGCAAGCTCCTTGATTCTCTTTTCATAGTTATTTGTCAAAAGGTTTAAAAGGCACAGCAATGCCTGATGACTAATGACACACTGTGTAGCAACAAGGTTTGCCCATAAATGAGAAAAAAAATCATCTTTTAACAACTAGACCCAAACAATCTTTAGTCCATTTTACAAGTAAGGGGGTATAAATGTGGCTTTATTGAGAAAATTAATTATTAACAGAAAAATATATGATAAATGGAAAAAGATACATATTTTAATAAGATCATTTAAAAGGAAAAACAAATTAAACGGAGTGTCTAATACCTGAGTTTGCACATCATCTCCACTAACAATATGTCCAACTGTATAAAGAAGTTATCACTGAAGGATATGGGTGCCTATGAATGTTCAAAAATTTAAGATTTCGGTCAGGAAACCAAACCAAATAGCTTAGAAATAGAATGGATTTCAGAGTTAATCAACAGAAAAATAGTCTAACTCACACCAAAAGTTCCACCAGACGCCCACATACACCTGCTTCAATAACAATTTGGATTTTGTCATTTGTGCCATCAGAAAGATATGAAAGTGCCCAACATGCATTAGTCAACACTACTTCATCATCATTTGAATGAATAAGACGGGCTAATGTAGGGAGTACAAGCTTAACCTGAATCGTAAATAAAGGATAAATAGCAAGACAAAAATCAATTTAATTGATTGTGAGGGTGTTTATATTGTTTGGCTGATGATTTGTTTGAGTGTTTGTGGTTTGCTATGTTTTGGTTTAGACTTGTAAATTATTACTACCCTTGCTTTTTAGCTTTTAATGTATTTATGATTTATCAAGGAAAAAAACATTATACATTAAAAAAATTGTTAAACCAACAATCTCCCAAGGGACTTAGGGTCAAACCTGATCAAATGAAGGCTTACAAAACGTTGCCAGTATCCATGTAGCATTTCTCAACATATAAAGTTCAGCATGTTGATTTAACTGGGCCAATAAAGGAAGCAAAGCACCATGGCCAAGGACAATATCACGACATCTAGGAGAATCACCAACAATATTTCGCAATGCCAGGACAGCCTGAATTTCAAAAAAAAAAAAAAAGAAAAAGAAGAAGAATACATAAGATTATAAAATATTCCATCCCAACTTTTGTTAAGTAAAACTTAATTTATCTCGCTTCCTAGTTAGAATAATTTCATTTCATATGCATACTTGCTCACGAACACCATCACTTGGGGAACCAAGTAACTCAACAAAACGAGGAACCACTCCAGCTTGAATCACTTCCTCAATAGGTGCTTTATATTCTGTGATAAATGGCAAAAGATATCGAAGTTAATAATTTAAACTTTATATCACTATTTAAATAAATTTTGTTACAAAATAAATTTTTCACTTTTTGAGAGCAATTTTGTAAACCGAGTGATTGCTTGAGGCTGCAAACTATTATTATCAGACCAAACACTAGCAGCCAAAATTTTCAACTGTAGTTAAGGAGTGGAACACGATAAGAACAACCCAATGCTCAATCAAATCACAAGCAGAGCCAATCAATAAAAATTAAATAAATAACTATGACAAACAAAAATTAAAGAAACAAGCATGTTGATTACTTCAGGTTTATCATGCACATACCAACATCTAATTTGGAAATGTTTACAATAAAAATGGAAAACTGACCTTTTTTCGCAAACGCTCTTTGAAGTTGTTCTTCCTAATCTCTATGTTATCCTCTACCTAACAGCAAGAGTATATATCATGTTAGAGTAAAAAAATATTGGACCTTTACATTTAAAAAGTTAAGTATGTAATTAACTTACTTTAGCCAACACGCATTCTATGTGAGCTATTGTTTGGCCATTACATTCTTCACAATAATATATATTATCATTTGGAATTCTTTCTTCCTCACAAAAATCACAATAATACTTTTCAAAATTATCTTCAATAAAAGAATCCTTTAAGATTAAAGGATGAATATGATATTTGGATTCCACAATATTTGGTATGGGAACACATTTCAAATGAAAACTGATATCATACTTTAGATCATGATAACGGGGCTCTCCTTTACAACTTTCATCACATTCATAACAATCAAAATCTATACCCAATAATCAAAGAGTGATTTATGATTTCTTCCAAAATAATAAAGATCATTCGGGTGAAACTCACATTTCAAGGGTCGCTTTAAGGAATTAGCACATGTAACATGGATGTTAAAGTCACAATGTTCACAACTATATACAAATCCACCCGGTTCAAAGTACAAAGGGCAAGCATAACATCGTTGAGATGAGCCAAAAGTAGGGAGCAGGCGACTAACCAACATGTGATTTAGATGAAATGGGACTTGAATCTTTTGTGGCAACCTAAGGCAAGATTCATGAAGTATATAATTGCAGGTTGAGCAAAAATAGGCTGGACCTAAGATTTGCAATTTACTGTTGGATAAATGGCAGTAGCAAAGAAAGCAAAAACGAATGAAAGAAAAACAAAAGAAAAGAACTCAGCAAGAAAATTTGTAACTGAGAAGTCATCATAATTTCATTCAAACTTTGAATATATGATGGTTACAAAAGTATTTGACAGTTACCTACTAATTTAACTGCTCTTACTTACCAAAAAAATATAGCAACTTGTATACAAAAGAAAGCTGGCATACCAGCTATTACATCAGTCAATCTTTCTTACTAACTTAGCTAACTCATTACAAAGATTTAGGCTAAGTTCCATAGGAACAAATATTCAAAAAAGTAATTTTATAACTGAACAAACTCCATTTCTTTGCTACAAAACAGTATAGCAGCTAAAATTGTACAATTTGCTGCTGTTGGTCTTTTGACCAATTTGTTGCTGTTGGTTCTTTGTTGCGATGCAGGCCACGGCTTCAACACTCCTCCTTGGTCTGTATGCAACAAACACCAATCCTTTCCTTCAAAGCATTAAATCGGTTGGCTCCCAATGGTTTAGTTAAAATGTCAGCTAGCTGAATTTCTGAGCTGCAATGAATTAAGCTAACCTCCCTAGATTGCTCAGCTTCTCTAACAAAATGAAATTTGATTTTGAAGTCTTTAGTCTTACCATGGAAGACTGGATTCTTGGCTATGGCCACAGCTGATTGATTATCCACTCTAATCTCAGTAGGCTGAACTTGACTTTCATTCAAATCATCCAAAATCTTCCTAAGCCAAATGGCTTGGTTCACAGCTGCTGCAGTTGAGATATATTCAGCCTCTGCTGTAGATTGTGCAACAGTTTGTTGCTTCTTCGAACTCCAGCTGAAAACACTCGAGCCTAAGGTGAAAAAATAACCTGAAGTGCTCCTCATGTCATCAACTGACCCTGCCCAATCGCTATCAGAATAGCCTACGAGTTTCAGCTCCTTTGCCCTCCAAAACTTCACACCAGTATCGATGGTTCCTTTGACATACCTTAATACTCTTTTTGCTGCCTTCAGATGTGCCACATTACTGCAGTGCATAAACCTTGAAAGTAGGCTAACAGCATAGACAATGTCTGGTCTAGTTGCTGTTAAATAAAGCAAACAACCAATTAAGCTTCTATATGCCTTCTCATCTACTCGATCATGTTCACTGGCACTTGATAATTTTTCTCCCAATGCAACTGGTGTAGTGACTGGTTTGCATTTCAACATGCAAAATTTTTCGAGCACCTTGGAAGCAAATGTTTGCTGACTTATGAAAATGCCATCACTTCCTTGTTTTATCTCCATGCCAAGAAAGTAGGTCATCAGACCAAGGTCAGACATCTCAAAGACATGTTGCATCTGTTTCTTGAAGTCTTCAATAAGTTGATCTTTGCAGCCAATAACCAACAGATCATCAACATACAAGGAGACAATTAACAAGGTCTCCTCCTGATCCTTCTTAACATAGAGTGTAGGCTCACTGATACTCTTTATGAACCCGAGCCTTGCTAAGTAGCCATCAATCCTCTCATACCAGACCCTTGGAGCCTGTTTTAGACCATACAAAGCCTTTTTCAGCTTGTAGACCTTCTGTTCTTCACCAATGACCTTAAAACCCTCAGGTTGCTCAATGAATATTTCTTCATTAAGAAAGCCATTTAGAAAGGCTGACTTAACATCTAGATGATGCACTTTCAAATGCTTTTGAGCTGCCAAAGCTAGCAGCAATCTGATAGTATCCAACCTTGCAACAGGTGCAAAGGTTTCAGAAAAATCAACCCCTTGCTGCTGACTATAACCTTTAACAACCAGTCTGGCCTTATGTCTATTAAGGGAGCCATCTGCATTGTTCTTAATTCTATAAACCCACTTTACACCTATAATTTTTTTGTTTTCAGGTCTGTTTACAAGCTCCCATGTATCATTTTTCTGAATCATTTTAAATTCAGCTTCCATAGCATCCTGCCAGCATTTTTCTTTTTCAGCTTCTTCAAAACATGAAGGCTCTAATATAGTTACTGCACATCTCTCATAGATGTCAGTTAATGTCCTAGTGCCTCGAACAGGTTGATCATCATAGCCATTTTCAGTTACTTCTTCATTTTCAGCTTGCTGCAGATCAACATCAATCTCTTCTCCATCAGACAAATTTGCTTCAATTCCATCCCATTTCCAGCTACTTGCTTCATTGAATTTTACATCTCTGCTCACTACAACCTTCTTGGTCAGTGGATCAAAGACTCTGTATCCTTTCTTCACGTTGCTGTAGCCAACAAACACCCCTGGCATGGACCTCCTGTCCAACTTAGTTCTTCTCTCCTCAGGTACCAACACATAACATAGACAGCCAAATACCTTCAAATGAGAGACAGATGGTTTCTGTGCAAACCAGGCTTCAAAGGGAGTTTTTCCTTTGACTGCATTAGTTGGCAACCTATTCAACAGGTAAATAGCTGTATTCACAGCTTCAGCCCAAAAAACATTAGGCATTTTAGCCTCAAATAACAAACACCTAGCCATATCAAGGACTGTTCTGTTTTTCCTTTCACAAACACCATTTTGCTGTGGTGTGTACACAGTAGTCAATTGGTGTTGAATTCCAGCATCATCACACAATTTTTGAAACTTCTGAGATACATACTCAGAACCATTGTCAGACCTCAAACATTTTAGTTTGCAATTTGCTTGGTTTTCAACCAAGGCTTTAAATTTGCAGAAGGAGTCATAAACATCTGACTTATGCTTCAAAAAATTTACCCAACAGAACCTTGAATAATCATCAATGAAGAGTACAAAGTACCTGCTGCCATTTAAGGAGGTAGTCTTCATTGGTCCACAGATGTCTGTATGAATAAGCTGAAGCTTCCCTTGTGCTCTCCATGCCTTGTTGACTGGAAAGGGTAATCTGGTTTGTTTGCCTAGCTGACAGACCTCACATACAGCATCCTTTGGCTCAATTTTGGACATATCACTGACCAAATCCATTTTGTGCAGCATGTTCAGTGAATTGTAGTTCACATGCCCCATCCTCTTGTGCCACAAGTCTGTCTCATCAGACTGAGATGCATATGCCTTGGCTTGCAGTTGATTCACATCCACAATGAAGGTTCTGTCTTGCATAGCCACTGTAGTCAACACTTCACCAGCAGCATTTTTGATCAAACAGTTTTTGCCTTCAAAAATCAGAGAGTAACCCTTCTCCAATAGCTGGCCAACACTTAGCAAATTTTGGTCAATGTCAGGTACATAGAGAACCTCTGAAATGGTTTTAATACCTGACTTGGTGCTTATCAAGGCCTTGCCTTTCCCTTTTGCCTCCAGCAGCTCACCATTGCCAATTTTAACTTTGGACTTGAAGGTGGTGTCAAGCTCCTTAAATATACTCTTCTCAGAAGCCATATGGTGGGTACATCCACTGTCAATCAACCATATTTTACTAACTTTGCTCGAGCTTGCAAAGCATGATGCTGAAAAGACATGCTCTTCAGGTGATTCAACCTCTTCTGCAGCTTGAGCTTGGTTTTGAAATTGTGGTTGTGGTTTTGGCTTGCTCTTACAGACCTTTTCGATGTGGCCAAATTGCTTGCAGGCTCTACATTGAATGTCTGGTCTGTACCAGCAGTATTTCTCAAGATGAGTAGTCTTCTTGCAATGGACACAAGGTGGGAACTTCCTTTTGACAGGTTCTTTCTTCTTCTTCTCAGTCCAGGGCTTCTTGCCTTTGGCATTTAAGTTTGCACTTGAGCTTTCTCTGCTTCTAGCCTGAAAAGCTCCTTCATAGTGGTCCTCTTGCCTATTTGCCCTTCTCTGCTCTTGAGCATAAAGAGCATTTATAAGCTCTGTCAAAGGGATTGTTGACAAGTCCCTTGAATCTTCCAGAGAAGAAATTTTTGCTTCATACTTCTCTGGCAAGGTTGTTATGACCTTCTCAACCACTCTTTGGTCACTGAATTCCTCCCCAAGCAGCCTTATATTGTTGACAGTAGTCATGATTCTGTCAGCATACTGCTTGATGGTTTCTGAGTCCTTCATTTTGAGATTTTCAAAATCTCTTCTCATGTTGATCAGTTGCTGTTGTCTGGTCTTGTCAGACCCCTGAAACTCCTCATTGAGTTTGTCCCAGGCCTGCTTTGGAGTGTCACAAGCCATTATTCTTGTGAAAATAACATCAGAAACTCCACTTTGAAGGCACGACATAGCCTTATACTTCTTGGCACAGTCTTCATTGTGCTGCCTAATCTGGGCTATGGTCGGGTTGGCTCTTAATGGTGGTGGCTCAGTGTCATTGAGAACAACATTCCATAGGTCGTGTGCTTGCAGGTATGTTCTCATTTTCACTGCCCAGATGTTGTAATTTTCTCCAGCAAAGACAGGTGGAGGAGGTGGTGTAAAACTCATTTTTCAGCAAGCAAAACAACCTCTTCTTCTTTTGTTTCAAACACAATTTGCTTAGTGACAGTGTACAACCAAGGCCCTCAAAGACTGAAAGCTCTTGATACCATTTGTTGGATAAATGGCAGTAGCAAAGAAAGCAAAAACGAATGAAAGAAAAACAAAAGAAAAGAACTCAGCAAGAAAATTTGTAACTGAGAAGTCATCATAATTTCATTCAAACTTTGAATATATGATGGTTACAAAAGTATTTGACAATTACCTACTAATTTAACTGCTCTTACTTACCAAAAAAAATATAGCAACTTGTATACAAAAGAAAGCTGGCATACCAGCTATTACATCAGTCAATCTTTCCTACTAACTTAGCTAACTCATTACAAAGATTTAGGCTAAGTTCCATAGGAACAAATATTCAATAAAGTAATTTTATAACTGAACCAACTCCATTTCTTTGCTACAAAACAGTATAGCAGCTAAAATTGTACAATTTGCTGCTGTTGGTCTTTTGACCAATTTGTTGCTGTTGGTTCTTTGTTGCGATGCAGGCCACGGCTTCAACATTTACAAATGCTGCATTGTGTTTTATGTTCAGGGTAATTACAATTGGCAAGGACAAGCTTATGGGGTGGGTGAAATGGTGCAACTCAGTTACTCTATCCATCTTTTTCTCTTCTAAAACCCTAATTTTATGAGTTGTTAAAGCTGCACATTTCATATCAAGCTTGAAATTACACTGCTCACAAAAGTATATGAAGCCATGACAAATGTCTCTACATTCATCACATGCAATTAATTGACCACTCAAATAATATGAAGTATAGTGGTTAAGAGGATGGCTAGAATGAAAAGGGTGTCGTATCTCATATGGCGATTTAGCACATTTTTCGTGTAGGTAAAAACCAGGACATGTCTTGCAGAAGTAGGTTGAACCATTAAGTACCAGACGACAACCCGTGCAATAAATTTCTCCTTTTAACTCTTCAGTTACTTCATACATCTGATGACGGTGGATGATAGGTCGAAACAAACTCTGCACATTTACAAAGAAATAAAAAGAAAAAAAAAATCAAAGAATGAGCAAACTCGTTTCTTAAGACTTATATATATAAAATGTTGGGTTAAGTTTTTTGAGTAGTTAAGTGTTTAGTTATTGGTTGTATGGCATCTTGATGCCTTTTCCTTATTTATAAAAGTATCAATTTTTAATGAAAAAAAAATATTGAAACATATCAATCTCATTATAAATAACAGAAGTGTTGACTTCAAATCAAGTTGTAATAGTGAGTCTCTAAACTTTGTGCAGTTTGAATAAAAATTTGTTAATATATTCATAATATAGTTGCAAACCAGAGTGTGGATGTCATTAGTCCCTTCATTCTGCTCCATTTCATCCACAAACAAAACTTTGTTTTCCATGGGTGGGGGTGATGAGAATGAGACCTTTCCCGATGCATCTTTATCCTATAAACCAAATATGTATTAATATTTATTTCATCTACACTAATCAAAGCGGAGAGTTTTACAAATTTAGTTCATATTTTTACTATTAACTTTTATTTTACCTTTTTTAAAAAGAAATTTAAAAGAAAAATAGCAAAAAAAAAATCAAAGACATCAATAAATATTAAAAAGAAATTTTCTCTTTGATTTGCGAAAGTAAAATTGAAGGGTGAAAAAGGACTATTACCTGATCAAGTATACATTGAATATGAGTTATGAATGTGCAACTTTGACAATAATACACAGAATCTTTCGGATTTCTTTCATTCTCGCAAATATCACAATAATATTTTTTAAAATCATCTTCTTTAATTAATTCCATCATTGTAAGTGGATGTCTGTGATATTTATGTGTAGCTGAAGATGGTGCAACACATTTTAAATGGAGACTAAAATGGCATTGCACACAGCTATAAACGCTAGCACCACCACCAAAATGCTTGCCACATGCTTTGCAATGTGAATCTTGCCCTTCCTCACCTTCCTTAATAAAATCTTTGAAAAAAGTGAGAAGGTGATGGTGGCAATCAATTTTTAGGGAAGACAAGAGTTTAGCGCAGTTAAAATCAAGACAGAAGTTGCACATCTCGCACAAATACAAAGCGGTATTATGATTAAGCCACTTTGAACAAACATTGCATTTATCAAATTCAGCGACAAAGGGATAGGTTAAGCAAAGAGGGTGCTTAGGATGAAAAGAATGAGAAAGTGTCCTGGGTATCTTATCACTGCACACAAGATGGAGATAGAAATTACAATATCCTGGCCAACCATGGCACACTTCTGATGGCAGTAGATGTTTTTCACACCAAAAACAATCATAGTCTTCTTCGCGTACCTTCCTATATTTTAAGAAGCCCAGCTTGTGACAGTGGCTGTAGTGGAAGATTGTCTTCTTCTTTCCATCTTTAAATCTCAATGGCTCTTGATCTTTAGGCAGCTGACCACTGACCGAAGAAGCACATGTGAGATCAAGATAGAAATCACATGAATAACATATGTATCTATAACCCGTAGATATATACAAACATTTATCACAAATGAAATCCGTATCATAACCCCATAGTAGTTGAAGTCGGTGTTGCAAGTGGAGGGGGTGAATAATCGCAAGAGGCAGATCACGATTCAATTTATCCGCACATGAAATGTGCTTCCAAACCCTGCACGAATGAAAAGTAAAGGCAGTACCAGAGATTTTCCCTCCACATTCTCCGCAACTTTTCTTCGTAGTCTTCCTAAGATGTATGGTGGACAAGTGAGATGTATGATTGCAGAAAGGTATATATGATGATATCCATGTGAAAAGAAGAAAGAAAATGTAGAAATTTAAGATTAAACAAAGAGAAAAATAGAGAATGGGAAATAATGAAGGTAATTGTGTTATGTGAGGGGAAAGGATAATTTGTGCTGTGATGGGAAAACGTTAAGAGTATTTATACATAAACCATACAAAGGCAAAAACTTTTATAGAATTTTATTCAAAGCGAATAAATAAAATAAAACTAAAAATTGGAGAATTTTTGTCAAAAGAATCACGTAAGGAATAATCCATGATTTCACATTTAAAGGCCAAAATTTTAAATTAAAATATTAAGTTTAGATTTTAGCTTTGGTTTTTGCATAAAAACTAATTTTAAATTTGTACTGAAAATTTATTTTTTAGAGGGAGAATTTATTAATTCATCTCAGGAATAGAATAATAAACAATTTAAATTTAAATTTATTAAATTTATAATTTAAAGTCTTAATTAAGGGTGATCAAAACTCGTTTAGATTCTGAAAAATCAAAAGAAATATTCAAATTTTAAGTTAATCGAATCGAATTATTTGAAACAACTCGAATAAGTAATTCGAGTTTGAATCGAGTTAAATTTACAATTCGAATCAATCGAATAATTCAAATAACAAATTCAAGCCGATAGATTAAAAGTCGATGTAAAAGATAGAAGTTTCGATTGTCAAAAGAATCACCTTTAGAATTGAAAGGCCAAAATTTTAAATTAAAATATTAAGTTTAGATTTGAGCTTTGGCTTTTGCATAAAAATTAATTTTAAATTTGTACCGATAATTTATTTTTTAAAAGGGAGAATTTATTAATTTAGAATGATATAAAATTAAAATTAAAAAAAATTGAATTTTGAGTTAATCGAATTGAGTTATTCGATCAACTCGAATAAATAATTCAAGCTTGAGTGATTTTGAAAATTAACAAATTGGTTATCTCTCGATAAAAAATTTAAAAATCAAAGTAATTTTCAAAAAATCAAAAAATTTATAAAAAATTCAGAAATTATATTTTTTAAAAAATTAAAAAATTTTAAAGAATATATAAAAAAGTTTACATTTTAAAAAATTTCTAAAATAATAAATTTGAGACTTTAATAAATTAATTAATGATTCAAATTTATTATACTAAAATATCTTATTTTTTTTTCTCTTATTTTGCTTTGAAAAAGTTTTCAAAATAAATATTAATACTTATTTGATTTATAGGATAAAGTTGTTATCGTTGTACCGATATTCATTATTAAATAATTTTTCTTTTAAAAAAAATTCTTCCATCCACACATTTTGGATGCAACAAAATCTAGTATTAATTTTTCTTTTACAGTTTGAAAAGTATAAGCTTTCCCATTTAGAAAAATTCTTAATAAAATTAAATTACACATGCAAATATGTTTAGGTCTATAAATAGTTTATTGCATAATTTAATATTTAAATTTGACCATTTCTTTAATGTAGTACCCGTGTTATTTTTTAATCTTATGCGATATTTTACATTTGATAAAAATGATTTGATACTTAAAAATCATGACACTATTATAATTTGTCATTAAATTACAAATAAATAAAATAAAATATATGATACCCAACTAATTTATCTATAACCCAAATCTGTCCTTAAAAAACTTGGAATAATTTTTAATAAAGATAGAAGGTTTAATAGTCAAAAGAATCACGTAAGGATTAATCCATGGTTTCACCTTAGGAATTCAATTATAATATGGCTTTAGTTTTTGCGTATAAATTAATTTCTACTTTTCTTTACTTTTAGTTTAGGATTACCATTTGCTAATCCATGATTTCAACTTTGGAATTCAAACCACTTTTAATTATAATATTAATTAACTTCTGTTTTTATTTGCTTTTAGTTTAGTATTGAAGATTTATAATTATATAATTTAAATAAATTTAAATTTTGTAGATAATTATTACATGAATTATTTGAATTAATTTTTTTTAACTTTTCTTTTTCTTATGTTTCTCTCTCTATTAGTTCTTCTATATTTTCCATTTGTTAATATAAAAAAACTATGTTATAAGAAATGGAGAGGAGAGGAAAATAGGGGGAGAAGCAGAAGAGAAAGGAAAGTGAAAAAACATAAAAGAAAAAAATTAAATTGCTCAAAACGAGAAAAAATATGGGAACAGATTGTATAAATTAACCTAAAATTTTTATTTGAAATGATGATTTAACGTGCCATGTCATCTTACCATTACATCATTAACCGCAATTAACGACTCAGTGACTAAAACGTAACATTTCAAACATAAGTGACTAAAATGCAACTTGATGCAACCTTGACTTACAAGGAATCTGAAATATGTGACATGCCCAGATGAGGTAGTTTATCATTCATACTCTTCCAAGTCATGATTCCCTTGAAAAATAGTATAGGAAACCATTTTCGTACTTGATCTAATCTTGAATCTCACCAGATGTAGCATCTGAGATTGCCCATGCAACTTCTTTCTTAATATCAAATTCAATATTTTGAAGCAAATGAATTCGAGAAGCAATAATATTAGCTTCAATTACAGCCCGTAAAATTCATACCATTACCCACTGTTTCATTGTACAAATCAATGACGATAAAACTTTGGGTTTGAAATTGATACTTGTATTTGCTCCTCATTTCTAGCTATGATATTTGAGATTGTCTAACAAGCAACCTTCTCGATTCTCTTTTCATAATTATTTGTCAAAAAGTTTAAAAGGCACGACAATGCCTGATGACTAATGACACACTGTGTAGCAACAAGGTTTGCCTGTAAATGAGAAAAAATATAATTTTTAACAACTAAACCCAAACAATCTTTAGTCCATTTTACAAGTAAGGGGGTATAAATGTGGCTTTAGTGAGAAAATTAATTATTAACAGAAAAATATCTGATAAATGGAAAAATATACATATTTTAGTAAGATCATTTAAAAGAAAAAACAAATTAAACGGAGTGCCTAATACCTGAGTTTGCACATCATCTCCACTAACAATATGTCCAACTATATAGAGAGCAGGAGTTATCACTGAATGAGATGGGTGCTTGTGAAAGCCCAAAATTTTAAGATTTCAGTCAAGAAACCAAACAAAAATAGCTCAGAAATAGAATGGATTTCAGAGTCAATCAACAAAAAAATAGTCTAACTCACATCAAAAGTTCCACTAAATGCCCACATACACCTGTTTTAATGACAACTTGGATTTTGTCATTTGTGCCATCAGAAAGATATGAGAGTGCCCAAAATGCATTAGTCAACACTTGTTCATTATCATTTGAATGAATAAGACGAGCTAAGGAGTATAAGCTTAACCTGAACAGTAAATAAAGGATAATTAGTAAGACAAAAAATTCAATTTAATCCCGCTAGCGAATTGAATGAAATATTCATAGCTAGATAATAATACTAAATGTTCGTAAGCCTCCAAGCAATATATCTCAATTTCTAGTTTAATATTAGTAGTGCGTAGCAATGTATAGTTTACATATCAGACAAACAATCCACTAGATTAGATTTGAAAGATAAATGACAATGATTTTCCCCTGTAAAGTAATAAATTCATGATATCATTTGTGTTAAATGGGAAGAATTGGAGGTTTCCATTAGAGTATGTGAAATGGAAATATGCCTAGAAGTTTATAACTATTACCCGTTATTGGAGGTTTCCATTATGGATGTTCTTGAGTGGATTGATATTGTGCTTGACGAGTGTTTCTTTTCCTATTTTGTTCTTTGGATACTTTTGTATGTTGTTTGGCTCATGATTTGTTTGAGTATGTTGTAAAGGTTAAATTGTACCAATGGTCACTCACCTTTGATGCACCTAAAAAAAATCACTCTTATTTCAATTTAGTCACTCAACTTTTGAAAAATAACAAAATCAGTCACTAACATTATCGAAAAGTGACAAATTAGTCACCCATTAACATTTTTCGTTACAGGCCTAACGGGACAGGCGCCGTGATCAGTTAATTGGCTGACGTGGTCAATTAACTTGCCACCACGTTAGACAAGGCAAAGTTTCAATTCAGTCACTCAACTTTCAAAAAATAACAAAATAGTCACTAACGTTATTTAAAAGTTACAAATTAGTTACTCATTAACATTTTCCGTTACAGGCCCAACGGGACAGGTGAGTGACCAATAAACTAGCTAATGTGGCCAGTTAACTTGCCATGTTAAACAAGGCAAAGTTGCGTGATTGTTTTTTTTTTTCATCCTTTCATTTTCATTTTTTAATAAATGACCCAATATTTTTAACTTTTGCGTAAATGACCTAATATGTTTATAGTTAATCTTCTCCATCCCAACAATCTTGTTGTCGCTGCCTCCACCACAACCATCTTTAGTGTCACCACTCACCATCGTTGACTTTCAAGCCACCACCCTAGCCTTTTTTTTCTTCTTTTTCAATCCCCAATAGAGGAGCCACCGTGGTTGAAATCTGACTGCCTTTTCTACTACCCAAAGCCATTAACTCTGATTTGAGACAATTTGGGTCAAACTATTAGTACCCACAACCAAACTGGTGAGGAGAAAATCTTTCAAAAAAACATTCAAGCAATTCAAGAACCAAAATGACTTAGATTTGTCAAGATCTTCATGGGATATAATGGTATAAAAAAAAGGGTCGTCGATTAAGTAAACAACACTAACTCTATTGCCAGCATTATCAAGTTGCATAAAACAAAATTAGAAACAAAAACAAGGGGAACATCTAGACAAACCAAACAATCGATTGAACTTATGATTTTCGGGAACAAAGGAAGCAGTTCCTCCAAAGGGACAACCAAATGCCGACAAGTGAAATTTTGGGTCAGGTTAGTGGTTAGCAAGATCCCGAAGTTGAAATTAGATTGGGTATTGTAGCAAAAGAGGATGAGAGATGGATCAAAAGAAAATCGACAGAGATGGTCGGCAACGAAAGTTATAGTCGAGGTGAAGTAAGCCTAGTCCTTTGTAAGGGATTTGAATCGGGTCACGGACGTAAGGGATAATCTAGAAAGGATATCGAAAAGGGTATTTTAGGGTAATGACAATGAGGAAGCCATGGTTCTTAGCTTTCTTCCTGAACAAGAAGAATTCATTCAAGGGTTTTATTTGTTCTTCTTTTTGGGTGTCTGGTTTTCTGAAAGTTAGTAGGACTAATTTGTTATTTTTGAAAGTTGAGTGGCTGTTGGTGCAATTTGCCTTTATATATATTGGGTTCGAAATAACATGGTGGCCAGTTAAATGCCAAGCCACCTTTCTATTACATTTGTAATGAAAAATGGTTAGTATGACTGACTTGTTATTTTTTTGAAAATTGAGTGATTGAATTGAAATCAAAGTGATTGTTTTATCAGCTACATCAAAGTTGAGTGACTATTGGTGTAATTTATCCTATTGTAAATTGTTACTGCAGTTGCTTTTTAGGCAAGGAAAAGGGCATTGTACATAAAAAAAATTGTTAAACCAACAATAGCTCCCAAAAGATAAGGGACTTAGGGTCAAACTTGATCAAAGGGGGCTTACAAAATATTGATAGTGTTCATGTAGCAATTATCAGCATATAAATTTCAGCATGCTCATTCAACTAGGCCAATAAAGGAAGCAAAGCACCATGGACAAGGGCAAGATCACGACATCTAAAAGAATCAACAACAATATTTCTCAATGCGCAAACAGCTTGAATTTCATAAAAAAAAATACATAAGATTATAAAATATTACATACCAACTTCTGCTAAGTAAAACTTAATTTACCTCACTTCCTAATTAGAATAATTTCATTTCATATGGGTACTTGCTCACAAATATTATCACTTGGAGAACCAACCAACTCAACAAAGTGAGGAACCACTCCAACTTGAATCACTTCCTTAATTGGTGCTCTACATTTTGTGATAAATGGAAAAAAATATCACTATCTAAATAAAGTTTATTACAAAATAATTTTCTCACTATTTGAAAGCAATTATGTAAACTGAGTGATTGCTTGAAGCTACAAACTACTATCATCTGACCAGACACTGGCAACCAAAATTTTCAACTGTAATCAAGGAGTGGAACACGGTAAGAATAACCCAATGCTCAATCAAGTCACAAAAAAAAACCAATTAATAAAAATTAAATAAATAAGTATGACAAACAAAAATTAAAGAAACAAGCATGTTAACTATCATGTACATGCCAACAGCTAAACTGTAATCCAAACACAAATATAAAAGTGTTATTTTGATGAATTAAAGAACAACCACTTAACCGACTTCACACTCTGATCATTAAGCTTAATAAAATAAATAAACTAAGAACAAACTTATGAGAACTAATCAACTAATTTGCTAATGTGGAAATGTTACCGTCTTGACATTGTATGTTTATAATAAAAATGGAAAATTGACCTTTTTTTCTCAAATTCTCTTCATGATTAATCTTCCTAATCTCTATGTTATCCTTTACCTAAAAACAAGAGCATCTATCATGTTAGAGATTTGCTAGAGCAAAAAAAATTGGACCTTTATATTTAAAAAGTTAAGTATGTAATTAACTTACTTCAATCAGCATGCATTCTATGTGAGTGATTGTTTGACCATTACATTCTTCACAATAATATATATTATCATTTGGAATTATTTCTTTCTCACAAAAATCACAATAATACTTTCCAGAATCATCTTAAATAAAAGAATCCTTTAATATCAAAGGATGAATATGATATTTGGATTTCACAATGTCTAATATGGAAACACATTTTAAATGAAAATTGGTATCGCACTTTAGACAACAATAACAGGGTTCTCCTTTACAACTTCCATCACATACATAACAATCAAAATTTATAATCCACGAATCAAATAGTGATTTGATATTATACAATCCACTTACAAGTAAAATTTAGAAATGGAAAAAATTATCTGAATATCATTTATTTTCAAATTTAAAGAATTCTACGCAACAAATAAAATCACATGGTCCTAAATAGTCTTTCAAATTCAAGTAGCATAAAGATTACAACAGTCTTGATTAATAATATCTTGAAATCTTCATTGAATCCCTTGGAAGAAACAGAAAGCTCACCCTTTGTAAAATGAAACTCTGTTTAAGTAGCATCACCGTTATATCTTGATAACTTCCACAACCTTTTCATAAATCTCAGTGTTGTCATGAGACCGTAAATTTTCAATCTTCTCTCGACCCTCTGTAGCATCAATCATTTTTACATAAAGATTCACTTCCCCAGTAGTGCTCATATTTTTATTAGCTTCTCCTACCTTGAGAATGTTTTCAAGCCCTTGTAAGCAAACTGTAACAACCTCTGGATCGAGGCAGTTGAGAAGATCACATAATGGCTTGATGCAACCTTGCCTTACAAGGAACTTGAAATATGTAACATGCCCAAATATGGTAGTTTATCATTCATACTCTGCCAAGTCATGATTCCCTTGAAAAATAATATAAGAAACCATTTTCATGCTTAATCCGATCATGAGTCCCACCAAATGTAGCATTTGAGATGGCTCGTGCAGTATGTTTCTTAATATCAAATTTAGCATTTTGAAGCAAATGAATTAGAGAAGCAATAATATTAGCTTCAATCATAGCCTATAAAATTCATACCATTACCCGCTGTTTTTGTTAGAGTTGTGTGACCCAAATTTTAAGAGATTGCTTGCAATTCAAGTTAAACAAAATATATCTTCTTTCTAGAAGATTTAGTATTTATGAGTATAATATGTTTAACATTTATTAGCATAATATATTTGACTTTGATTAGAACTAGGTTTTTTCAACCTATAAAAAGATGTAGTCGAAACTTCTCTTATAATCATTCGAATTTGACATAGTGAATTTTCTTCTCTTCTACCCATGATTTTTTTTCCTGAAAGGGTTTCCACGTAAAAATCTGTGTGTTTTTTTATTTTATTTCTCTTTTTCTTTGTGATATATTATCATTACCGATATTTTATTTTTACAAATTGGTATCCAATCTTCTGGATTGTTCATCTCAATCACGGTAATGTCGCCTTTGAAGTATGAAATTCTACTGTTGGATCGCAACACCAAATTTGCATTGTCGCAAATAAAGATACAGGCAATTCTTGCACAAATGGACTTAGAGGAAGCCCTGTTAGGGGTAGATAAGATTCCTTCGACATTGACAGAGGAAGAGAAGAAACTCAAGGATTGAAAAACATTAAAATAGTTACATCTGTATTTGTCTAATGAAATTTTACAGGATATGATGAAGAAGAAGACCGTTGCTGCATTATGGAAGTGGCTAGAACAAATATGTATGTCGAAAACTCTAACCAGTAAGTTGCATATGAAGCAACGTCTTTATGCTCATTATTTCGAGGAAGGAGTATCTGTGCACAAACACTTAATAGTGTTTAAAGAAATTCTCTCAAACTTGGAGGCCATAGAGGTTCAATATGATAAGGAAGATCTAGGGTTGATTCTACTTTGTTCGAGTTGCCTCGTCTACCTTTACAGATACGATTTTATATAGCTGTGAGTCTCTCACAATTGATAAGGTTTATGATTCTTTGACCTCGTATGATAAGATGAAGCATCTTGTGGTTAAAACTGACTTTAAGGGAGAGAGTCTCATTGTTCGTGGGAGACAATAATGAAATGTCAATGATGATCGTGGAAGGACACAGGAACAAAATCCTCGCGGTAAATCTAAGGGTAAACACATTGATGTTTGGTATCATTTTGTTCGTGATATTATTGCTCGTGGTGATATTGTTGTGAGCAAATTAGTACTCATGAAAATCCTGCAAATATGATGACTAAGTCACTTCCTATAACCAAGTTTGAGCATTGCTTAGACTTGGTTGGTGATCATTGTTGAAGTTAAACCCTTACGGTGTTTTATGGAAAAGGTGAAAAACTTGTTCATTGAGAATTCATATCAAGGTGGAGATTGTTAGAGTTGTGTGACCCAAATTCTAAGAGATTGCTTGCAAGTCAAGTTAAATAAAATATATCTTCTTTCTAGAAGATTTAGTATTAATGAGTATAATATTTTTAACATTTATTAGTATAATATATTTGACTTTGATTATAATTAGGTTTTTTCAACCTATAAATAGATGTAATCGAAACTTCTCTTGTAATCATTCGAATTTGACATAGTGAATTTTCTTCTCCTCTGCCCATGGTTTTTTTCCCCGAAAGGGTTTCCACGTAAAAATCTGTGTGTTTTTTATTTTTATTTCTCTTTTTCTTTACGATATATTGTCATTACCGACGTTCTATTTTTATAGTTTCGTTGTATAAGTCAACGATAGCCTTTAAGGAATTAGTACATGTAACATGAAAGTTGAAGTCACAAAGTTAACAGCTATATGCAAGTTGACCCGAGTCTAATTGTGAAGCTTTTAAAGAATTTTATTGATAGGCAATAAATAAAATTAAATTAAGAATTCAAGCTGAAAGTTATAATTAGATGTAAAAGATAAAAGGTTTAACTGTAAAAAGAATCACGTAAGGAATAACTCATGATTTTACCTTAGGAATTCAAAGCTCAAATCTTTAAATTAAAATATTAAGGTTAGATCTTACCTTTGGTTTTTGTATATAAATTAATTTTAAATTTGTACCGAGAATTTATCTTTTTAAAGGTATAATTTATTAATTTATTTCAAAATGATACAATTCAAGTTAAAAATAAATAAATATCTGTTGGCAGTGAATGACAAGCTCCATTAACATGACAAAAGTTTTAGGCTCAACATTAATAGAATATTATAGTATGTTGATAACTGGCTTTGTTACAATTTAAGCACGACATATCTAACGTGATTGCAAGAAACTATCACGATAAGGAAATTGCTCCTAGAAGATCCAAAATGGCGGGTGGACAAAATCGATAAAAGAACTAAGCATCCACAAAACTGGAAAGGATGGCGACAAAAAAATCCCTGAAATCACTTGCAAAAGCAATACTAAATGCAAAAGCAAGACTAAAAAAATGCTATAAGAACAAAAAAAAAGCTTCTAAAAGTGAAGATTTATTAAGCAAAATGAAAAAAAAAAAAACTCAATACAACATAGGTCCAAACTGACTCGCGAAATAATTTATTATTCTAAAATATTCTAAAAAAAGAAACAGATTAAGAAGCCGAAAAAGAGTCACCCACTTTTCAAAAGAAATTGCTGGTGACTAGTAGAGTTTCAACAATGATAGGCACCACCATCTATCCATCACAACTTGTTGAGTTTCAACAATGATAACCATATGGAGTGAATGAGGAGAAAAAAAAAGAAAAAGAAAATTGGTGAGAGGAAAAAAAAGACGAGCAGTAGCCAACTCGAAAGTTGGCATCATCATCGTTGAATAAAACAAGAGAGAAAAAAATAACTGGTTTGAAGAAAAAAGAGAAGTTTTTAGTGTTGATTCGAAGAATTTATTTTTCAAATGATATAAGACATAAGTAAAATTTTTAAGATAATAATTTATAATGCATTTTATTTATAATTACATAAGATCTAATAGAGAGAAAAATATGAAACATTTTCTAAATGATTTAAGTTATGTGTAAATAAATTTAAATAAATATTATTAATTCAAAAGATCTCATTTAAAAGTAAATGAAAAAAAATCAATAAAATTAAATAGTAAAATTTATCATTAAATTAAAAATAATTTAAATAAAATATACCTTACCTAATTAATTTAGTCATATCTCAACTTGATACAAAAAAAACTTAAAAGAGTAATTTTCAATAAACTTTACGGAATCGTATAAGTAAGGAATTCGGGTATACTTTAGCTGAAAGTAAAGGATATTATAATTATACAGTGCTCTGAGTTTAAAAGAGAGCAAAAGGATGGAAAATGATTAAAACTCAGTGAAATTAATATTTAGGTGAGGCATTGATAAGCTAATTAACTGCTAAAATTTAACAAATTTACAATTAAAAATATATTTATTTTATTAATTAAAAAATCATCAAAAATTCAAACATAATAATATTAACAATTTAATTTTCATCAAATTAAATATTAAAAAGTTAATACTGTTACCTTTTAGCATCAAATATATAGCTTTTGTCAAATAAAAATATTAGATTAAATAAAAAAATAAATATAACTACAGCATTTAGGAAAAAAAATTCAAACCCATATATAAAATAATACATTAAGCTTATTTTAAAAAAAAATTTAACTAATTTTTACTTTACACCAATATATGTCTATAAAAATAATAGATAAATTTCTTTAAGAATAAATATATAAATTTAAGCTCAACATAAAATAGTTCCCTTAGTTTTTATTTCATTGATAGTTTTGTTCCCTTGTTCTTATCAATTCAAATCTTTATGTATTAAGTTAGTGTTACCTTAATTGAATTATTGATTTAGCAATAAAATTATAAAAATATCCTTTCTTTTAAATTATAATTAATTAATAAATATTATTATTTAAGTCTTTTACTAAGTTAACATCATTTTTAATTATAGAAATACCTATTCTTTTACATTATAATTAAGATTATTATGATGCTAATTTTACTTTTTTCATACTTTTAAATAATTTTTAAATAAAAAATTCAAAAATCAAGTCAATTGAGTCTTAGCTCGATTGGCATTTGTTGACAATGTAGGAGGATGTAGGTTCGAGTGCGCTGAAACGCATTATTTTTCTATTTATGGGTTGGAGAGGGGCTATGGGTAGTTTTAGCTAGGTATTGTTTCAAAAATATCAGATATGATTAGAACCCATAATAAGATTGTTAAAAAAATAAAAAATCAAACATGAGTTAATTAATATTAAAATACAAGTTCATTATCATTGTACCTATATTTATTATTAAATAAATTTTAAAAGAAAATTTATGTAACATTCTCTTTTATAGTTTGAAAAGTCTAAGCTTTTCATTTAGAGAAATTCTTAATAAAATTAAATTACTCATGCAAATATGTTTACAATTTGTTTAGGTTTATAAATGGTTGAACGCATAATTTAATACCTCGACATTTTTTTCTAATGTAGTACCTGTGTTGGTATTTATATTTGACAAAAAATATATATTTTGATATTTAAAATTCATGACACTATTATAATTTGTCATTAAATTACAAATAATTTAAATAAATATATCATGTACAACTGAATTATCTATAATTCAACCTAATCCATAAAAATCTTAGAGTAATTTTCAATAGAAGAAATTAGATAAATTTTACACAATACTACAAGTAAAGAATCCCGGTATACTTTGGGCGAAAGTAGAGGATGTTTATAACTATAGAGTGCTCTAAATGAGAATGGGTGTTTAAAAAAGAGCAGAAGGATGGAAAATGTTTAAAACTTAGTGATCCATTTATTATTGTTAATTAATATTTAGGTGAGTCATTGATTAACAGTGTTACTTTTTTCTAATGTATAAAATTAATTAATATTTAATCTCGTGTGTTGGTTTAATAGTTAAAGTGTTCATCGCCTCAAGTGTAGTCTGAATTCGAGTCATATTGCTATTAAGATTTTATCCTCTTCGAGTAATTAATGTATAATTATATATGTTGATATCTCGTAAATTTTTTTTGAAATAAATATAAAAATTAAAAATTAAAATTTTAAACTAAAACTTTAAAATGTGGCATCAAATAATTCAAGATTTATTTATAATTATATATTAATAATGATATTAAATATAAATTCATAAATAATCAGGTTAGATTTAGTAGAGATATTTAAGCGAAACTTTTACAGAATGTTATTGAAAATGAATAAAAAAAATAAAAAAAAAATCATAAATAACGTAAGGATTACTTGATGCAAACCCATCATTTCACGTTAGGAATAAATTTCTATCATAAGCTTACATCTTACCTTTAGTTTTTTTTTTTAAATTTGCATATAAATTAATTTTTATTTTTATTTACATTTATTTTTGGTATAGAAGATTCGTAATTATAAATTAAGAAAAATGAAGTTTTATAAAATTATTAAATGAGTTATATAAGTTGATTTGGTTAAGAATAATACGAAAACATAAAATAAAATTTTAAATTTTAAAAGGAGATTAAATTAATTAATTTTATTAATTTTAATATTATAATAATAAATTAGTTCATATTATTAAAGAAGAAAAAATATTCAACAATTTATTTAATTGATTTTTTCGTTTTGAAATTTAAATTTTCAATATTGAAAAAAAATTTAGAAATTTCGGCAATGGCATAAACAAGTACAATTTGAAAAAATTTTAATGCATGATTTTAGCTTTTATCACTTTTTTCATTTTAATCCTTAAAATATCTTTTACCCGGATCAAGACTTCAAAAAAAGTTTTTTTTTATGACTAAAATGAAAGCAAACTAGAAGTTGATGCCGTTAAGGATTTAACACTTGAGTGACTAAAATGAAAGCACCTTAAAAGTTGGAGAACAAAATTGCAAGGATTTTTTTAGGTGACCAAAATGAAAGCGTCACAATAATTGAGTGACCAACTAGGTAGTTTACCCAATAAGTTATATTATTACGAGGTTACTTGTCTTTTTCATGTTTTTAGTAAAAAAAAACTATTAAAAATCTTACATGTGATAATATTTGAACCCTTCGAACATGCATTAATAAAACATTACCTTCACCACTCTAACTAATACTTTATTTATTTATTTTTGTATATATTAATATGACACAAACTTTTTCACTCACATAATTTGTATCTATATTATTATTTAAGTTCTTGACTGAGTTGATATTACGAGTCAATTGAGCACCAACTCGATTAGGAGAATTATAAAAATTTTCATTTGTAATTAAAATAAGTTATATTAGTCGAGCGTATTTTAATCTTTTTATTTAAAAACAAAAAAAAAATGCATATGGAGAGATTTGAACCACTTTACCGATGACTCAAACTCTTGGCGTTGGTTCACTTTAACATATTGGGTACAAGAAGGATCCTCATTTCGCGGCATATGGGTAAAGGCTACTCAAGTCGAACCCCATGATGATAAAGATGACGATGTTGAAGGAGGTGATCCGGTTCCACCTCCCACGCCAACACCACCACAATACACTTAGTTTTCGGCCGAGACTTCAGCTATCCTAAGCGCAATTGGGTCATTGCGAGATGACATTGGTTCATTACGAGATGTAATGCTAAAATGACTACAATGGAAGAACACATAGTTTATCTTATGTCTCAATTTCTTCCACAGCAGCCACTTCAAGATGGTTAGGACTCATCTTGCATATTATGCATTTTCATGGTTTAATTGAAAATTTTACATTGTTTTTCTTTTCCTATTTCTATGTTTGTTGCTTGTTTGTTACACTTAAATATTAACTTCGTATTTTGAGATACTTTGGAGCTTAATGTTAGTTCTTTGTTCTTCATTGCTTTATATTTTTTTGGATTAACTATTTTCTCTCTTTAAGCTTTAGTTTGGTTTGTTTTGATGTAACAAGGGTAATTCACCTCTACAATGTTGTGACAATTTTCCGAAAACAAAATGGAACCATTAATTGAAATTGATTTTTAGTAAGGGGAGTATTTTATTCAAAAATAAATTTATCAAAATGTTTTGTTATATAAAAAGGGAGAGATTGTTAAGTTTTAATTTGATAAAAGTTTTTATCTAACAGATATAATGTTTATGAATTTGAAATAAAATTTGATAAATTTCAAAGTAAAAATTTGTTTTAAAATATTTGTTAAGAGATAAAATTTTAAATTTAATATTTCAAGCACTTATAAATTCTTTTTGGAACTTGTTCAAATTGATTAACAAAAGTTTCAAATATTTATCAAATGTTAAAATTAATGCTCCTAATGATCAAAGTATCGATACCCTATATAAGGTATCGATACCTCTGCTTGGTATCGGTACCGATTTGAGCTTCGAAGTTCAGGAATATTAAGGAAAAATCAAAAGTATCGGTACCTTTTTCATGGTATCAGTGCCAAATTGAGATTCAATGTTCAAGAAAATTTGAGCAAAAATACAAAGTATCTATACCTTATCTAGTATTGATACTGTTTTAAGGTTCGATGTTTTAAAAAATTAAATAAGAAATTGCCTAAGATATCTTCTCTAAGGTATAGATACCTCATAGCAAGTGACAATACATTTTATATTGTATCGCTACCATAGGCTTTAACAATCACTGAATTAAGACATTAAATGCCCAAAGTATTGAAGAATTCCACGCAGCAAACCATAATCACATGTATCAATCTTTCAAATTTAAGTAGCACAAGGCTCTTACTAAATATCAACCATTGTTATCCTCAAGATCAATGTTATCTTGATTAATAATACCTTCGTATCTTCCTTACACTTTATCCAATTAACTTGTTGATGCATAGGTGACTGATTTTGCTCCGGAGGATCAAAGTTAGGATAGCACCTCCTCTGCCTAACAACAAGGTCATATCATGTTAGATATTTGTCGGATGCAAATAATAGTCAGATGCGCATAACTGGAAAACTCTCTACCATGCATGGTTCCATTAAAATACAAGCATGGAAAAAAAG
This sequence comes from Gossypium hirsutum, assembly GCF_007990345.1. Classification (NCBI taxonomy): domain Eukaryota; kingdom Viridiplantae; phylum Streptophyta; class Magnoliopsida; order Malvales; family Malvaceae; genus Gossypium; species Gossypium hirsutum. The sequence goes on from NC_053434.1 coordinate 113,074,088, forward strand.
CAGCATCAATCATATACCTCTAGCTGCCCCTGAAGAAATAGAGAGCTCGCACCCCCTGCACCTTGTTTGAGTGGTATCATCAATATGTCTCGGGAACTTTCACAGCGTTTGCATGCATCTCAGTATTATCATAAGACGGTAAATTCTCAATCTTCTTTTGACCCTCTGCATCTTGACCATTTGTGTATAGAGATTCACTCCTCAATAATGTTTTCAAGCCCTTTGAAGCAAACAATAACTCTCCTTGGATCGGGGCAGTTGAGAAGATCACACAACGAGTTGATGCAACCTTGACTTACAAGGAACCTGAAATATTTGACATGTCCAGATGAGGTAGTTTATCATTCATACTCTGCCAATATATGATTTCCTTACTAACTAATATAGGAAATTGTTTTCATAGATGTAGCATTTTTTATGGCCAACGCAGCTTCTTTCTTAATATCAAATTCAGCATTTTGAAGCAAATGAACCAAAGGTGCAATAATATTAACTTCAATGACGGCCTGTAAAATTTATACCATTACACATCGTTTCATTGTACAAGTCAATGTAAACACTAGATTAGAAATTGATAAAATTACCAAGTGCAATGTCAAGGCCAAAAACAAACAACGATAAAAGATGCAGGTCCAACTGCTACCTGTATCTGCTCTTTATTTCCGGTGTCCAACAAATTTTCTTCTTGATGGTATTTTCAAATTTATTTCTCAAAAGGTTTAAAAATCATGGCAATGCTTGATGATCAATGATACACCGTGTAGAAAAAAGATAATCTTCAACAATCTTCACTCCATTTTACAAACTAAGTGGGGGGCAGTAAATGTGGTTTTGGTGAGAAAACTAATTATTCATAGAAGCAAAGAAGATAAATGGCCAAAGAAAGATCAATATTGTAGTAAGGTCATTAAAAAAGGGGATAAAAACTGTCTCTAAACCTGGGTTTGCGTATCATCTCCACTGACAATATTTCCAGCTATTCGAAGAGCAGGAGTTATCAACGAAGCTGATGGGTGCCTATGAAAGCCAAAGAATTTATTTTGGTCAAGAACGTTGGAAGTGCCTTGCAAATTGCAAGGCATAGTTTAATACATGATTCGACCACCATCTTAATCAGATTTTAAAGATAAATGAAAATGATTTTGCATTGTAAAGCAATAGTGTTGAACATGAAAAAACCTACCTAATTCATGTCAAACAAACAACACGGAAACAAGGAGGAATGGTGATGTGTGCTTTGTCATGGTAGTCCTCTTATCCTAATCTTTTGGTATGCGCGCGGGCGTGGCTTTTCATGACCCTTTTTGTTTTGACCGTGGTGTGAGCTGATTACTTGACATGTCCAGAGTCAACAATTACCATGGTCGGCATACTAATATCGGAATATTGAATTTCTCCATACACATCCCGCTGTAAAAAGTTAAAAGTTATTTATATATATATTTAAAGGTTTTGGAGAAAAAAGAGGGGGAGGTGAGGAAAAATAAGTTGTTTGACTAGGGTTTCTAGTCTAGGGAAAAGATACTCCAAAATATGTATAGAGAACTTATGATGAAATCTTTTCCTTAAAGCTAAGAGCTGAATTCTTTTGATTGGAGGAAGAAGATGCATTGTTTGAGGGTTGCCATATGAGGAGTTGATTCACTTGTATTTGACAAAGAAGATGATATAAAAATCCATTTTTTTGTTATAACTTGTAATAGATGAGACATTGGCATTCTACCTTATTTTCCGCTCAGAATTTGGTACGATAAGCCTGACATTAGATGGTATGAGCACAATTATCATTTGGTTAAATTAATTTATAATATTAAATTTTGTTAAGCCCAGGTAACCAACAGCTTTCGTAGCTCAGTTGGTTAGAGCACCCGTTTAGTAAGCGGGAGGTCTTGAGTTCGACTCTCAACGAAAGCAAGAAGATGAGAGCTTTTTCCCCCTCATTTCCAATCTGAACTTGATTGATGATTTATCACTTTTTGCTTCCTCCCTCAATTCCATTCTTAATATTGTTCCACGAAACAAGGACATATCGGAAACATCCTCGTAGTCGAGATACGGATAGGATATGTCGGGACACAGTAAACATGTATTATATATAATCGAAGATACAGAGAGAGATGAGCGTGTATATATATGTATCAATTTTGTCACCTCATTTTTTAGACTTTTTAATCCTTACCTAAAATTTGAATAGATGACATCATGTAGTTCATTGTTAGTTTATAGATTTATGGTCTAATTCTAAATTTCATACTTTTATTTTACAAAATTGAGAAGCTAGTTTCTTTTACCTTAATTTATTAAAATTTGGTCCTTGTACTTTACAAAAAATTCAGAAATTAGTCCAACTGAATAATATTGTTAAAGTACCTTACCATTAAATCGTTAACCTGTCAGTCAACAATTCAATAATTTATATACAAAAAATTAGCAACAATCAGAAACTCAACAAATTATTTACAAAAAATAGTGGTTTAAATTCATGTGTTTATTGATAATTGGATTAATTTATCAGTAAGAAGATCAAATTCTAATAAATTAAAGTAGAGGATTAACTTCTTAATCTTTAAAAAGTTGAGGGATGGAAACTCATAACTAAACTATAAACTTAGTTTTATATTACTGGATAATGTGCAAGTGGATGCTTCAAACATAGGTACCTTGAATTAACCAAATTGGTTCTAATTTTGGTATGAAAGCAATTACAAATTAGGATAAGTTATTCTAAGAATTGTTTTCAACAAAAAGTTATGTTTGAGCAGGCAAGGATTTGAAGCAGAGAAAAGCTGCTAAGGTTTGCAGAAGAGAAAGGTGTTGAAGTTGACACTCTCATCACTCTCCAATGCTTAAGTTAAGAGGTTGGGTAAAAAAAGAAAGTCTCAGTGAAAATGCTGAATAGTGAACTTACCTCATAAGAATTTTTGGGGTTCTTTATTTGGTCGGTAAGTCTATTTGTTCTCTTTGTTTCATGCCGTATGTGTTAGGCCTAATTTTTGTGTTGTCAGGTCTTTTGGTTGCTTGACGTTTATCCTTTGTCTCTTAACTATTTTATTCATATATTATTTTCTTTGGACTTTGTCATAATAAGTTTAAATTTAATTTTGTTATTTGTTATTTATTTCTTTAAAAAGAAAACAAAAGATAAAAACCTTATTTATAATAAGTAATAATAACATAGGATAAAAAAAACTTATCCAATAAAGATAAGAGATAAATCTCAAAATTATAAATGAACTTTGATTTAATGTGCAATCGTATACATGAACTTTAATTTGGTGCAATTATACACGCGAAACTCCAATTCGTAGCTAACATCGATCCATATTCGTCGAGAGGAAAGGAAAATCCAAAGTCGTCGACGGATAACTTAGAATTTCCGATTGTATTTCTATGATTCAGGACCAATTTAATTGCTGCATTTTCATGTCATTTTACATTATGTATTCTTGAGGTGAGTTTTTGAGAATTACTTGAAATGATTTGATATTTTTGAGATTCATTTTCGAGATAGGACTAAATTGAATAAAGTACAAATCTTAGAATTTACTTGATATTTGATAATTGGCGTAGAATTGTGTTGGAATATGTTATATAAGTTATGAAATTGTGATATGTTGATTTATTTGTGATTATTAAATTATAAATTGAACTATATATATTGAACTAGAAATGCAACACCCTATTTGTAACAACTCTAACATGAGTCTATTGCCAAAGTGGGGTTACGGAGTATTACTGTACAATCGAAACATTTAACAAACATTACATATATATTCATAAACATACTTTAATTGAATCTTTTTCATGCGTATCGTTCCAAAATCGAGCCTTTGATGCCTTAAAAATACCTTAGAAACATTTTAGGGCCAATTAGAAATCAATTGGAAAGTTAAAGAAAAAGTTGCAATTTTGTTTTACTATAGGGGTTACACGGCCGTGTGGCCAGGCCGTGTGACTCACACGGCTGAGGCACACGCCCTTGTCTCAGGCCATGTGGACATTCAAAGTAGGGACACACGGCAATATCTCAGTCCATGTCCATGCCCGTGAAACTCACTAACTTGGGTCACATGGCCAAGCCACACGCCCGTGTGCCAGACCGTGTGCTAGGCCATGAAACTACCTGACTTGCATGCAAAGGAACCTACAGGAGACACACGGTCATGTAGTTAGGCCGTGTGTCGCACACGACTGAGACACACGGTCGTGTCTCAGGCTGTGTGGTCTAAAAATGACCTAAAAACAAGCCTTTTTCCAAACCAATACAAGCATAACTAATCAACTACCTAAATGCACTTTAATAAGGGATCATGAAAAACAACTAAACTCAATAAACATGTTCAAATCTTATTTAATCAAACATCTTAATACATAACCAATATGCCCTCATTGACACCACATTTAAAACATCCATCCACAACCAATATACCCTTCATAGGTACCTCAAACAAAATTTAAGCAATCAAATAATTGAATGTAGTAAAAACATGACCTATACTAATCTTTCTCAAAATAACTACCTTCATTGAGCATTATCATATGAAATAAGCATATAGACAAAAACCACCATTACCAAAACATACAACATAGCATATATCTATGTATATTTACAAACTTATAAACACATACCCAAAATTATTCAACTTCAAGGACATAATTACACTCTAGGTACATGCCAAAATTTAGAAAAAGAAAAAAACATCATCGACGTTGAGTGTAGGATTCTTGTAGGATGTCAAGTCCAAGTCTACGATTTATCTAATTTGCAAACATGAAAACCAATTTACATTTAATAGATTTCATTTATATAATTAACCACAAGAACAATCAAATAATATGAGCTTATAAATCAACCAAATAAAGATATCAATTCTTGATGAATGATACCTATAACCATCTCTTTCAATAATTCAAGTAACCTTGTTGAATGGTCTATTAACTACATGGCACCTAGTGCCTAGCGGATAAATCGCAGAGGAGTTTGCGCCCAGCACTAGTCGGGTTAGCCGGCGATATTGAATGTTAGCCCAGCTCTAGTTGGATAAACCAACAATGTTTGCACCCAGCGCTAGTCGGGTTAGCTGACGATATTGAATGTGAGCCCAGCTCTAGTTGGATAAACCAAAATCTTTGCACCCAGCGCTAGTTGGGTTAGTCGATGATATTGAATGTGAGCCCAACTCTAGTTGGATAAACCAATGGTGTTTGCGCCCAGTGCTAGTCAGGGTATTTCGACGATTGTGTGCCCAGCACTAGTTAGACAAGCTGACAAAAATTTCTCCTAGCGCTAGTCGAATATATCGACAAAATCCATGGTGAGCCTAGCTCTAGTTGGTTAAACCAACGATGTTTGCACCTAGCACTAGTCAGATATACCGACGATATTGTGTAATGATTTACTTCCACAATTTTCTCATTCATTTTCCTTACATCAATTCGATAAAGTACATACATTTTTATATAAGTACTGGATTGGCATTGATTAGTTAAATAGTAAGTAGAAAAGTTAAGTTCGAATCTACGAACTTACCCTAACAAAACAGTCATATTAGTGAGGCCGATGACTATTCTGTTACTTTTGTTTTTCCACGATTCATGTCCGATCGATTCGTTCCTTACTAAATTACTAACAAAAATTACTCCAACATTTTATCACTTGTGGAATCTTGACACCAATATTATATATAAAAAAAATTGGCCATATTAAATCATTAATACCAAAATTTAGCTTAATCACATCTTCATTACTTTTCCATAACATTTTCATAGTTAACCCATATACATATGGTTCATAAAATAATTCACTGGACTCTTAAAAATAACAAATTAACACCACGTTAGTTAAATTTATAATATTTAACTTCTTACAAATTATTATTAACAAAAACCCTTAATAAAAATGTTTTTAATCACACATTACACTTTGTAACTTAACTAAATTTTCCAGCACAAAGAATTACCCACAAATTATTACTAAATTTGATGACTTTATTTTTCTAAGATAAAAATCAAGTTTTTGCGAATGTTAAACGTGAATGCTTTTACGTGAGGATGTAACCATCATAATCCGACTGTAACGTTTAGGCCAGGTTTGGGGTGTTACAAATAGACTTGTGAACTGATTTATTATTCTGAAATACTCTTAAAATAGAAACAAATTAATAAGTCGACGAAGAGCCACCTAATTTTCAAGAGAAATTATTGGTGACATGTGGAGTTTCAGCAATAACAAGCATTGTCATCTATCCATCACAACTTGTGAAAATAAAAAAGATACCTACAAAATAGATTTTTAAACTGAGAAGAGGGAAGACACATGGAGTGAATGAAGAGGAAAAAAGAAAGAGAATATTGGTGTGAGGAAGAAAAAAGCGAACAGTAGCTAACTCGAAGGTTAGCATCATCACTGAACAAAACTAAAGAAAAAAAGTAAGCGACTTAGAGAAAAAAGAAAAAACTTAAGGTTGATCCGAAAAATTTATTCCTCAAATGATATACGATAGAAGTATTTTTTTTAAGATAATAATTTACAAGCATTTTATTTATAACTGAAAAAAATATGAAAGATTTTCTAAATGATTTAAGTTATGTGTAAATGAATATAAATAAATTAATTCAAAAGATCTAATTTAAAAGTAAATGAAAAAAAAATCAATAAAAGTAAAGCCAAATGAAAAAATTATAAACTAAAATAATTCATTTCTAAATTATGGTAGTTAAAATTATGTGTTTAAAAAAACAAATTTAATTAATCCACTTAAGTAAAAATAAATGTACCATAAAACCTTAAATCCTTTTATAGGTAAGAGGTACACAATTACAATTTAAATCTATTAAAATTGTAATTTAAAGTTTTAATGTATAATTTAGTATTTGAGTTTGACACCCTTTTTAATATAGTATTTGAGTTTTTTTTTTCTAATGTAATACTTGAATTTAAAAAGGGTTATACATTTTGATACTTGAAGATAACAATATTAACATTTTAATGGTTAATTTGAGTTTAGAGTTGATTTGATAGAAATTAATTGTTAAAATTTAACAAATTCATAATTAACAATAAATTTATTCTATTAATTACAAAATCATGAAAAATTCAAACATAATAATATTAGCAATTTAACTTCCATCAAATCAACCCTAAATCTCAAGTTAAACACTAAAAGTTAACATTGTTACATTTGTTACCAAATATATAACTTTTATCAATTACAAATACTAAATTGGATAAAAAAATAAATACAAGTACTGCATTTGAAATAAAAAAATGGTTTTGACAAAAAAAAACAACAAATTTCTACTTTACACCAATATATTTATGTAAAAATAATAGATAAAATTTCTTTAAGAATAAATAATATTAATTTAAGTTCAACATAAAATAATTCCTTCGCTTTTTATTTCATTAATAGTTTTGCTTGTTGCTTATTCTTACCAAATTAAATATATTTTATTAAGTTGGTGCCACATTTAATAGAATTATTAATTCAATAATGAAATTATAAAAATATCTTTTCTTTTAAATTATAATTAGTATTATTATTTAAACTTTTTATTAATTTGGTGTCACCCTTAATCGGGTCACCAATTCAGAAATAAAATTACAAAAATTCCATTTTTTTTAAATTATAATTAACATTATTATGATAATGCATTTACTTTTTCATACTTTTAAATAATTTTTAAATAAAATAATTTAAAATTTATACATATATTCAATAGTATTAAAATACAAATTCGTTACCATTGCACCTATATTCATTATTAAATAATTTTAAAAAATATTTTAAACATAAAATATTCTTTTCACCTACGTTGTAAGTGTGACAAAATTCAATATTTTAAACATAAAGTATAAGCTTTCCCATTTAGAAAATTTCTTAATAAGATTAATTACTCATGCAAATATGTTTACAATTTATTTACGTTTATAAATGGTTTAATGTATAATTTGATATCTAAGCTTCACATTTTTTAATGCGATACTTGTGTTATTTTTTGGTTTGATGTGATTCTTATATTTGACAAAAGGTATACGTTTTGATACTTAAAAATCATGATACCATTACAATTTATCATAAAATTACTGATAATTTAAATAAAATATATCATACTCAATTGATTTAGGGCCTGTTTTGCAGTGCTTAAAAAAAACACTTCTGGCTCCAAAAGGATTTTTGGAAGAAAGCTGTGCTAAACAAGTTGTTTTTAGCTAAAATTTTTTACTTTTCAGAAGTGCACTTCTAAAAAGGAGGAATTAAATTTTTTAGCTTTCCTTTCCCAAAAGCACTTTTAATGCTTAATTGCTTTTTCACCCCTCCAATAACATAATACTTTTCTTTTTTTTTCTTGGTGCTTAATTACAAATATGTTAAAATCATTAATTAAAAATAAAAAATATTTTTTAAAATACTAATTACAAATATTTAATAGTTATATTTAAATATTGAAAATATAGTTTATATATTCTAATTAAATTTTATAAATAATTAATATTTATTGCTTAAAAATATTTAAAATTTATATTTCATATATTAAAATATTAACAACAAGTTATAATAATTTTTTTATATTCTTACTAAAATATAATAATCTTAACTAATTTAAATATTATTTAAATACATATTTGTTACTTGATAATAACATGTTTAAAATGGACATTTTATTTCTTAAAAACACTTCTTGACAGTAATGCTAAACAATCAAATTTTAAACTAAACTTTTCAAAAACACTTTTCAAAAGAATTACCAAACTAGCCCTTACTCATAACCCAACTCGATCCCTAATTTTGTATTCTATTTTTTTAGTATTCAACTATATTTATTTTAGTTAATTATAATAAGAATATAAGTGTAGAAAATCATATTTTCTTGTTTTTTTTTTCCTTCAATATGCAAAGAATGCATCTATAATTGACTTTTATCAAATGAATCTCTCAATTTTAACATACAAAAAGTATTATTGATATTAAAATTTCTAATTTAAAATTTATCAAATATCATCTATCTGATATCAGTTCTATTTGCCTATTAAAATTTTATATATTATAGAGTAGTTGTTATACATTTATAATAACATTTGAGATTTTTATATTTAAACTTATTAAAAATTTTAAACCAAAAAATTATTATATATTAATAATAAGTAAGATTTAAATAATATCTTTAATAAATTTACAAATGTAATTATACTTATTAAAGATTTTTTGCAATTAACAGAATATGATTAATATATATTTTTATATAAAATTTAAATATTTTATTGTAATAATATCTTAACTAGATAATCAAAAGTGGTTGGAAAAAATGACAGTTGACTTCTTCTCTGAACATTTGGATTTAGTTACAATCCTAAAGTTATTTGTGTTCGGAAGACTTTAATTACTTAAATACAGCTCTAACCCCAAACGAATGAAGTTTTACTATACTTTATGACTATTGTTCTTATATATATATATATATATATATATAAAGGATTCTTCAACATGTGGCACTGAAGGAAGGTAATTAGCACTATCATATTAAAAACATAAAGAAATAAAATACTTTTAACCCTTGTTATGCAATGAATGTGATTTTTCAAGTTTATGCCAATGAATTTTGAGAGTATATTCAGTAAATATGCTTGAATTGTGCCCAACAAATTATCATTCGACGAAGTGTGGCACATGATTGAGGCTAATTGAAACTCATATGGCTTCATTGGCTGATATTTTCAATCATCCCTTTCTTTGAATTCCAGTTTTTTGATCCAGTAGATGCTTTTGTTTCCTGATTTATATGTTTGAACTCTTTTCAGGCTAATGTCAAAGGTAGAATTGATGCTTTTGTATTTGCTAGCAATGGATGAAAATGCTTATCTATCAAAAGAAGCTGCCAGGAGATTTTTTGATGGGAGTTTGTTGGAGAGTATATTTCCAAATTGAATAGATCAGGAAGAATATGGTTCATCGAGTGCAGGCTGCTAGTTTACGGGCATTATGTGTATATCATGAAACACATTCATTGCTCTATTTCTTTATATTCTTTATCATCAAAATCAATTTCTCAATCATCGCTACTATTAAAGTTGTGATCCAAATTCTTATTAAAATAAAATACAAGTGGCAAAGTAAGGGATCTACGAGGTTTACTTTCTCTATTTGATATTAGTTTGACTAAGGCGTTTCAATCTTATTGCATTACTTGAGATTGATAAGAATAAGATTTTGTAAACCTATACTCCTCTTATATCATTCGAATTTGACAGAGTGAATTGTTCTTCTCCTATACATGTGGTTTGTTCCTAAAAAGATTTTCTGTGTGTTTTATTTCTTTTTTCTTGCTATTATTCACATTTTATTTTTTCATAGCTACTATTGTTGAAAGGTAATTGTATAAAACATAAAAATATATTTCGTAGTCCCCAACAAAATTTTAAACAGTGTTTCTTTACAACTATTCTTGATTTTCTAATTTTTCCTGCAATCTAACTCCCAAGTATGGCATTACCAATACTCTTATATTAGTTTTTTACGTAAACATGTGTTGTATTATTAATTTTAAATTTCAAATGCAATTTTAAAATTTCTTATTCATTAACACATTATATAAAATAATATACGATGAACCATAAATGTAATGAAAACCATTAAAAGTTTTTAGATTTGCTGATTCCGGCCCCTCAAAAAATTAATAAAATTTTAAAATTTTCTAGTTCCGCCCCTAGATTCATGAATGTGCTACTTGCTCATATCTTAGGAGTTGATTTCACTAGAGTTGTTGTTGGTTCATAGTTTAGGGAATATCCCTCCTATATTCACCAAAATAAATTTGGTTTTTATAACGAAATGTTATTATAGATGTAACATTTTGAAAAACTCTTTAGTTGTAACAATATAATTTTGAAAAATTACAAGTCTAATTTTTTAAAATAAATAAAATGTGATTTATAAGTATTAGTGGAGAAGGTGGTAGAAGCCTAGAGAAAATTCAAAAGACTGATGTATTGAGAGATAATCACCTTGGGTATAGATTAAATTATAAGATTTTACAAAGTGTTGGGGTGAAAGTGAGAAATTAAAAGTAAAAAAGGATTAAATTGAATTAATGATGAAATATGTGAGGACATGGAGAACAATTTTACCAATGTTTAGAGGATAATGATGATTATTACTATTATTATATTTTGTTTATTATTATTTGTGATATTTTAGAAGAAAGATAAAGAAAATTTAGTATATTTAAAGGTCACAAAATATGACCTAGTATGCGAATAATGGTGCGCCAAGCCTATTATTCTTAATGGACCTATCAAATTTAGTTTAAGAAGTTCTATGTGGAGAGAGAAATGCCTATACAAAGAATTGACAGTTTATTGTAATCGCTTAGCATATTTTAACGCATTGTAAAAGCGCTAAGAGGATGGTTAGAATGAAAAAAGTGCCGTGCCTCGTATCACAATTTAGCACATTTTTCATGTAGGTAAAAATGATAACATGGAGAATTTTTATTGAAAGTGAAAAAATTAAATTAAATTAAAATTGAAGTTGAAAAGTTATGATTAGGTATAAAAGAATCACGTAAGGATTACTTGAAGCAAACCCATCATCTCACGTTAGGAATTCAAACCCCAAAACTTTAAGCTTTCATCTTACCTTTAGTTTTTTTTTTATTTTTTATTTTTATTTGCATATAAATTAATTTCTACTTTTCGTTACTTTTATTTTGGTATAGAAGATTCGTGATTATAAATTTTAAAAACTTAAGTTTTATAAAGCATTGTTAAATAAGTTATTTAAGTAGATTTTGTTAAGAATAATATGAAAATATAAATTAAAAATTAAAAATTTATAAGGAGATTAATTTTATTAATTTTAATATTATAATAACAAATTAGTTGACATTGTTAAGGGAGAAAAAAATTTAACAATTTAATTAATTGATTTTTTCTTTTGAAATTTAATTTTTTAATATTGAAAAAAAATTAGAATTTTCAGCAATAAGATAAACAAGTACAATTTAACAAGTTTTTAATGCATTATTTTAGTTTTTATCACTTTTTCATTTTAATACTTAAAATTTCTTATACTCAGATCAAGACTTCAAAAAAAAAATTTATGACCAAAATAAAAGCAATCTAGAAGTGATAGAGTTGAGGATTTAACATTTGGGTGACTAAAATGAAAGCACCTTAAAAGTTGGGTGACAAAATTGCAAGGATTTTTTAGGTAATCAAAACAAAAGTGCCACAATAATTGAATGACCAACTAGGTAGTTTACCCAATAAATTATATTATTATGAGGTTACTTTTGTCTTTTTAATGCTTTTAATAAAAAAACCCATTAAAAATGTTACATGTGATAATATTTGAACCCTTTGCATGGACATTAATATAAAACATTACCTTCGCCACTCCAACTAATACATTATTATGAAAATTATGAAATTTTCCTTTTGTTATTAAAAAAAATATATTAGTCGAGAGTATTTTAGTTTTTTTATTTAAATACAAAAAAGAAATACATATAGAGATATTTGAACTCATGTCAATTGAATTGGTAAAATTTTAAATTTACAACTCAACCACTTTATCGATGATTCAAACACTTGATGCTGATTCGCTTCAACATATTAGGTACAAGAAGGATTCTCGTTCCAAGAAATGGGTAAAGGCTGCTCAAGCCAAACCCCGTGATGATAAAGATAACGATGTTGAAGTAGGTGATCCAGTTGCACCTTCCGTGCCAGCTCCACCACAAGACACTCAGTTTTCGGTCGAGACTTCAGCTATCCTAAGCGCAATTGAGTCATTGTGAGATAACATTGGCTCATTAAGTGATGTGGTTAGTGGCATAGATGCTAGGATGACTATGATGGAGGAACGCAGCTTATCTTATATCTCAATTTCCTCCACCGCGGCCTTCTCAAGATAGTTAGAACTCATCTTGCATATCATGCATTTTCATGGTTTAATTGTATATTTTACATTGTTTTCTTTTCCTATTTTTATGTTCGTTACTTGTTTGTTTCACTTAAATGTTAACTTCCTATTTTGGGATACTTTGGAATTTAATGTTAATTATTTGTTCTTCATTTCTTTCCCTTTAAGTTTTATTTTTATTTGTTTTGATATTAAAAAAAGAAAAAAAAAAGGTAAACTGATTGGTAATTCATCTCTGCAATTTTGTGACCATATTTCTAAAACAAAATTGCCTTTAATTGAAATTGATTTTTAAAAAGGGAGAGCATTTTATTCAAAAATAAATTTATCAAAACGTTTTGTTTATATCAAAAAGAGAGAGATTGTTAAGTTAAGGCTCTGTTTGGTTTGCTGAAAATGATTTCCTACTGTAAAATATTTTACAAAAGATGGGAAAAGGGGGTTTTTTTTAGGAAAATGCCCCTTTTGAATTCGGTAAGACATTTTCCGGAAAATTCTTCGCTGGGTCTTGGCTTCCATCTTTAAGAACTCAAAGCTAGCAATCCTCAAAGCATTCTTCTCCACCTAGGCTATAAAATAGAACCCTCCGTTTACATCTTTCAAAGCCACGAAATCCGCCATAATAACTGAGAAGAACCTTGAAAAGCTAGGGGAAATCTTTGAATAATGTTCCCATTTGCCCACTTTCCTTCGTCACCGCCTCATCTACCACCTCTCCATTCGCAAGCTTGCCCGTGCCAACCGCCTCGACCTCGTCGACAGACTCCTCGAGACCCAAAAGCTCCATTCTCAAGACACCCCTGCGCTCAAATCTAAAAGTTTTTGGATTCGTCTCATTATGCTTTACTCAAACGCTGGGATGGTTCCACAAGCGCTCCAAATGCTCAACGATTTGTCTAGAAACAGGTATTGTAATATATCTGAAAAATCCCTTTGTGTTATTCTCACAGTTTATCTAAACAATGGTATGTTTGAGAAAATTCACGATTGCTTCAAGACTCTTCCTAAAAGCTTGGTGTTAAGCCAAAAGTAGTATCGCATAACTTGGTATTCAAAGCATTTGTAAAAGAAAATAAGATCAAATCTGCCTGTGAATAGGTTGAGAAAATGGATGTCAATCCAAATATTGAACTTATAACATATTGCTAGGGGCTTACTTGAAGAATGGGGACCAAAATGGATTTGATAGGGCTATGAAAGAGGTTATAAATAAAGGGTTTGAAGGCAATTTGGCTACTTATAATCATAGGATTTCAAGGTTGTGCAAGAGTAAGGAATGTGCTAGGGCTAAGAAGTTGTTAGATGAGATAGTTTCAAAAGGGTTGAAACCAAATTCAGCTAGCTATAATACTATCATTGATGGGTTTTGTAGGATAGGGGATTTAGAATCGACTAAGAAGGTTTTGGATAAGATGCTGAGTGATGAGTATGTTTTGCCTTGTTCTTTTGCTTATTATAGCTTGATTAGGAGTATGGTGAATGAATAAGAGTTCGATATGGCTTTGGAAATGAGCAAGGAAATCATAAAGAGGAAATGGGTTCCATCGTTTGAGGCGATGGAAGGTCTGGTTAAAGGGTTGGTAGAAAGGTCGAAATCAGAGAAAGCTAAGCAAGTTGTTGAGAAGATGAAAAAGAGGCTTAAAGGTAATGTCTTAGAATCATGGGGCAAAATTGAAGCTGCTCTTCCTCTATAAATGATATTGAAGCAATGATGAGGTCTAGTTAAAGCTTTGGAGGGTTGTTCTTTCTTCATAGAAGCAAATGCAAGGCCGTGCAACTTGATCTTCCTCCATTGAGTTATCACAAGATATGCTCATTTCTATTTGGTGAAATGGCATATTATGCTTTTGAATTTTAACAATTTTGTTGCATCTGATAAATCTTGTGATTTTATGTTTTGAGGGGAAAAAATGATTATTTAGTAATAATTATTGGAATCTTATGCTGGTTATGAGTATTTCGTCATATTTGGTATTTGATTTTAGCCGGATCATATTTTAGGTCTGGCAATATGCATAACAATCATATTGCACATGCCTAAACCAAGTATCAGAAAGATAATATTAACCGAATCATTTCAGTGTTGTGTACGTAGGAGGGTCTTAACATTTATCGAATGTCTATTATTTACATTCCATAACCTCTCAAGGTGAAATTGATTCAGCAGCTTTGAATAAGCAGAAAAGTTCCTTTTAGAGTTAGAATTTCATTTTTATTTTCAAATTCAATTACGTATGTTTCGAAATGGATAAGGTTAATTTGCCCATTTCAGTAGAAGGATTGAAATGCATTCCACCCCTAGGGACAGGGGCTTCCCTGATACTTTTTCCAGAGAACCGATAAAAGAACAGCCGAACTAACTAAAAAACCGTTTCACCAGCTTCCATTTAGCAGCATAAACAGTACCCTGATATGTTTGTTTCACTAGCTTTCATTCATCAGAATAAACAGTTCCTCACCTTTAATTGCTCCCTTCTCCATCGCCCTTTCTACTGCATTTAATCACCCCTCATCTGTAATTGAAAACTTTGCTCCTCTGCATAGTATTGCCAAAATTAAAACCACTTTTACAAGAGATAAAAGTACTAAGTATACTTTCATGCTATTATTTATTTGTCTAAAGTTGCAGTTTTCCTATGCAGCTTTCCTTCTTAGTAGATGCTTTGCCAATGAGTTGTTCCCTAGTGCAACGCAATGGTGCAAATGAGTCCTGCCATGGAAGTCGCGCATATTTATATCAGCACCAAACTGCAGCAGCAGCTCAAGCATCACACAGTTCCCACCTTGGCATGCCTGATGCAACAATGAACAACCTTGTAGACAGTTCCCCGGGTCATTAGAATCCTTGATTCTCTGACAGTCCAATGGATCATGCTGTTCCTTTTCCTCTTTCTGGCTTTCAGGAGACGAGTCTTGTGCATCAACAACATTATGTGGTGTACTATTAGTTATGCTCTTAAACAATGTTGTTGTTATTACGTGGTGTACTATTAATTATGCATTTGGATAATATTATTAATTTCTAGTATTAATTGTGGTTTGGAAGCTAATTTATAATTATTCAATCCTTGTTTTTATTTTTTTATAACACAATTACAAATAATTTATTTGACTTTGGTTGTTTTCAATTTATGACGGTTAATATTCTAGCTTAATAATTGAGTATTATTATATATTTAATTTTATTTATTTATTTATAAATAAATCATTACAATATATGTAAAAATAATTTAAAATATAAATTTATTAATATATAAAAATTTATTAATATATGTAAAAACAACTTTTTCAGAAAATATTTTCAAGAAATGTGCCAAACAACAGAAAATATTTTATACAGAATCATCCAAACACTAGAAAAGTAAATCATTTTCAAAAAAGTAAATCATTTTTCGGAAAATATTTTACTGACAAACAAATGGAGCCTAAGTTTTAATTTGATAAAAGTTTTGATATAACAAATATAATGTTTTTGAATAAAACTTGTTTTTGAAATAAAATTTGATAAATTTCAAAGTAAAAATTTGTTTCAAAATATTTGTAAGATATAAAATTTTACATCTAATCTTTCAAACACTTGTTTGTTAAAATTGATTAACAAATTTTTCAAACATTAATCAAGTGTTAAAATGCTCACATGGATCAAAGTATCAATACCTTTGCCTGGTATCTATACCAATTTCAGCTTCAAAGTTCAGGAGTATTAAGCAAAAATTAAAAGTATCAATACCTTTAGTTAAGTATCGATACCTTAACCCAAGTATCGATACCTTTTTCATGGTATCAATACCAGATTGAGCTTCGATTTTCAAGAAAATTTGAGCAAAAACACAAAGTATTGGTACCTTCATGAAAGTATCGGTACTTTTCAAAAATTATTGATACCTTACTTGGCATTGATACCGTTTTATGGTTCAATGTTTTAAAAACTTAAACAAGAAATTGCCTGAGTATCGATTCCCTTTCCAAGGTATTGATAAGTATCGATACATCTTATATTGTATTGATACCATAGGCTTTAACAATAACTGAATTGAGATACTAAATGCCCAAAGGTATCGATACATGTTGTTGCAAGAGACATTAATGCACTGGTTTTTTGCCTCTCCAGTG
Organism: Gossypium hirsutum; assembly: GCF_007990345.1. Classification (NCBI taxonomy): domain Eukaryota; kingdom Viridiplantae; phylum Streptophyta; class Magnoliopsida; order Malvales; family Malvaceae; genus Gossypium; species Gossypium hirsutum. Next base: position 113,091,124 of record NC_053434.1, read on the forward strand.
GCTCTATTCATTTCCTCAACAACCATAACAATTGGAAATCAATTAGGGGTAGAGAGATTACAAAAGATCAAGAGCTATTAAGAAAAATCAAGAACTCTTTTACCAACCTTTTGTGTTTAAATTTTTCATCTTTTTCTTCTATACACTTGTGAGCATTCATTTTAATTTATCAGCTCAAGTGTTTTTATTGTGTGAGTGCTTAATTAGCAAACATCTTAATCTTGTAATGATTATTTCTTTGTTTGCTCATTTGTTTACTCTTTTGAGAGGGTTAAAAAGGTTTAGGTAGAAATATTAAGGGGGTTGTAAGGTTAAACATTATCCTCAAAGGTTAAATTAAATTAATGAATTTGAGAAAATCCTTAGTGATGAAATGCTAAGGTAGTAGAGTAGAAAATTGAGGTTAAATCACTTCAAATTCTTGTGTCCATTGTTTCAATTTTTCTTATCTTGCTTTCACAAATTTTAAAAAGATCGATTCACTCCTCTTGACTATTTCCGTTGATTGATTGAGCTAACATTTTTTTCTAAGGGAAGTGAGTGAGCTCATTTATTATTAAGCTGAATATTTTCTTATTTGTTTAGGTGGAAGAAGTTATGTTTTCTAGGCAGTTTTCCCATTTTCTATGTTTTTATTTATTGTTGATTGAATCGATTGTTTCTCACATTTTTCTTAGAAATATCCAGCTGGTTCCATAAAAAATTGTAAAGAATTCCACGCAGCAAACCATACTCACATGTATTAATCTTTCAAGTTTAAGTAGCACAAGGCTCTTACTAGTTATCAACCATTGTTATCCTCGAGATCAGTGCCGTCTTGATTAATAATATCTTCATATCTTCCTTACACTTCATCCAATTAACTTGTTGATGCATAGGTGACTGATTTTGCTCCGGAGGATCAAAGTTAGGATAGAACCTCCTCTGCCTAACAATAAGGTCATATCATGTTAGATACTTGTCAGATACAAATAATAGTCAGATGCGGCTTTTTTACTAAATTGACTCGAAAAATTTTGATATTTATAAAAATGACTTAAGTTCAAAAATAGTCACTAAAATTACTTGAAATGAATAGTTGAATGGGGTTTTGGCTTGTCAATGGCCGGCACCAACTTGTATTTTGGACCCATGATTGCTTAATAATTATGTCGGGCTTTAAAAAATTATTTTTTATTTTTTTGTTTTGGCCTTTGTCAATAGCCGGCACCAATGTATTTTTTTTAAAAATTGTATCATACTGGTATACAAAAATATCAGTATTTAAAAAAAGTTGGTTCTGGTCTGTCAATGGCCAGCACCAGAGTACGAGTTTTTTAAAAAAAAATTTGGTGCTGGCCTGTCAATGGTCGGCACCAGAGTACCAGTATTTAAAAAAAAATTAGAGCTGGCTTGTTAATGGCCAGCACCAGACTTAGTATTAATTTTTTTTTTTGGCCTTGTAAAGGCCGGCACCAAACCTTATATATAGTGGGTGGTTTGGATTCTGATAGTACAAATGGAATGAGAAAAAAAAATTGAGAGAGAATCAAAATGAGAGTGTTTTGTAGTATATCATCAAATGAGTTTTTCGTAATGGAGGGGAGTTTTTCATAGTGTACAACCGAATTTCAGGGTTGAATTATATACTGTCATGTTTTAATGGAGTTGAATCATATACTGTCATGTCCACCCTAAAGGTTATGCCATTAAGGGTTGGATGATTATTTGCGCCATAGATGGCTAATCGAGTTGTCTAACGCAGATGAACATTATCTATGGTGCAATAGTGTTTATTCTGCACTTAGGTTGTGGCTCCATGCAAAGGTTTCTTTTTAATTTTATTGATCGTTTCATATATCCAATTATCCTGTACTGATGCAACGTAGAACTGATTCAAGCAGAAGACGATTAATTGTGAAGAAACTACTATTTAAAATAATTGTATTAATTCTTAACAATGTTTGTATTTTTTTATATATGTAAATTTAATATAGTTGTTTAGGATTTAAGTTTAAGGTTTCATTTTTATATTTTCGTGTATTAATTTCTTAGAATGTTTTTATTTTCTTGTATCTGTAAATTTAATTTAATCTGTAATATATAAAGTTTGAATTTAAAATTTTCGTGTATTAATTTTACCCGTCTGTTTGTAGTCCGTTGGGTGTTTAAATTTAATATAGTGCATATTATTTTTGTTTGAATTTTATATTTTTTGTATTAATATTGTAGAATGATTATATTTTATTGTGTATGTAAATTAAAATTGTCGTGTATTATTACGTATTCGAATTTTTTTAAAATATTTCAAAGTCATTTATTCAAAAAAATAATTATTTTAAAGAAATTAAATTATTATTAAAAAACAAAATAATTTCATTATAAAAGAAATATTTACAGAATAATTTAAAAATAAAGTAAAAATTAACAGAAAAAATTTAAAATTGTCGCGATCCAGGTGATGCCCCCGGCGCCAGCGTGTAATGGTCCGGATGCCTCCGTCGGTAATGCCATGCACCTTGTTCAGGCGTTTGGTAATTGCTTGGTCCGACCTCCAATGTCCAGTCCAGTGTACTTAGAAAAGTAGAATAATCATATACACCATAATCGGAAATAAATTGGTATTGCGTGACCAGAGGTGCCGATGGCAAAATATCCTCAGTGGTGGTGTACATGCTTCGCGATGGAGCTCTGGGTGGTATGAGGACGATCCGGATCGTGTCAAATTTTGAGGCTCGATGTCGTCACCAAAAATATCCTCGAACGATAGAAGAATTTCTCGCAGTGGATTCGGATCCAGGTTGTGTGATGATGAGCCGGATGCTTCATATTGTGGCTCAAGATCAGGGTTCAAGGTAGTATCGGACTCGATGTTACCGAATGGCGGAACTCGATTACTGTACGGTCATGCGTTCCTTGGTTGCCATCGAGAAGATTCTGGTTGTGCGTCTTTTTGGATCAGCATGTATTGACATTGGAATATAAAGGGTTTCTCGTGTGCCATATACCATGCTGCGTACTCGGGCGTAGGAGAGAACCCTCCCTCTAAGACATACAAGGGAGGGCGCCTCAAATGTCGCATATTCCATAAAAAATATAAATGGTTCATTTTTTGCGCCCAATTCAAAGTGTCTCGACCCGAACCATTTTCTGTGGACTTCTTTAATGTCGACGAGAGGGTTCGGGATAGGTTGTGCACAACCGAACTACCTCAAAACCCGACCTCCATCGTGCCACTCCTCCATATGGAAATGAATCAACTGCACATTTGACATGAACAGCGTTGCTGCTCGGTAACCCATGCTAGTATGAGCGCCGCGATATCTTCCTCATTATATAGCATCCGTATAAACTGCATAATATAAAGAACACGTTATATTTAATTTTTTTTCTTGTGTAATTATTGTATTTAGAAAAGAGAAATTCAGAATTTTATTTTGCAGCATCCCCGAAATGAGTCTCTATCATCATACGATACATAGGTACCATGAACGATAGGCTGATTCCCGGTACAATTGCCCATCTAAAAAAAAGAAAAAATTATCATATTATTTTTTCTATGAAAAAACGAGTATACTATAGTATACAATTAAAAAATAGATTGCAAAATTGAACTACATATTTACCTATCTACGAGTGGCCAGACATACGGTTGGTGGCTTACTGATGCCAGAAATGGCATTCGATATAATGCCCAAGACTGTAGTAGAAGGCAGCAACTGCCCATTGTTTTTGTTGATGGCTTTGTTGCTCGACAAAGCTCGCGGTATAAGCATGCCAACACTGCAGAGCCCCAACTAAATCTTCCAGCAAGTCGAAATCTTCTAATAAAGGGAGATACATTATTGAGACTTTATTTTGATTTATGTCCGGTGATAGTATCCCACCTATAAGTTGAAGAATGAACGCTCTCGCAGCGTAGATAATGTCCATCTGCGTTGGACTAATCGGAAGATGTCGGAAGTTTTGTTTTAACCAATTAAATTTAATATGTGTTAATCGTCCTTCCTCATCGTTCGGGGGTACCCTTCCAAGTAACCGCTCGCAAATGCCCCATGGATCGGGCACTCTTCCAAGCCCATTCACTCCTTCGCCGTTTATAGACAGCCCTAGTTGGACTGTTACGTCTTGCAATGTAATAGTAACCTCCCCACACGGGAGGTGGAACGTATGTGTCTCCGGGCGCCATCTTTCAACTAAGGCTGATGTTAAATCGGCTCGTAGCTCAAATATCTGAATGTATGCGGCTACCCCAAAACCCACTACATTCAAATACGATAAAACTTTTTGATCGGGAAAATATTCAGGATCATGCACTCAGGGTCTCACAATTCAGTACAGATCCTGCGTTTATAGTAAATATATAATGTTATATTTCTCGTTTAAAAAAGAATTTAAAATTAAATAAGACATTTTATTTCACGTTTATCTTATGCACATTGGCTGCAATGTGATCATTGTCATTTAAAAGAACATTAGGATTAGGATCCATGGAGTGCTCGACGGTCGTCGGTGGTGAACAACGATTGTTAGGGGTGTTTGGAGGTGTTCGGTGATCGTCAGTGGTCGTCGATGGTCGGTGATGGTCGCCGGAGTAACCTATTTATAGTGGGGGACCATTTGGCTTCAAGAGCAAAATTAGAAAAAAAAAATATGAAATGAAAAAAAAATGTTAAGGCCGGTCATTGGCAAGCCAATTTGGCCTATGACACAGGCCTGACACAGATGAATCTTTTCAACCATTTTTTTTTCATTTTAATTTAATTTCATTTCAATTATTTCATTTCAATTTTTTTTCAATTCATTTCATATTATTTTTTTCATTTTTTTATATTATTTTTTTCAATTCATTTCATATTATTTTTCTCATATTATTTTTTCATATTATTATTTTTAATTCATTTCATATTTTATCAAATTAATTAAAAGTAGTCTCAATAGCAGGGTTATTTAAATTTTTTCATCTATTTTTTAAAATTTTTTATATTTTATTTTTTTCAATTTATATTTAAATTTTGTTAAAAAAATCTCATTTCGATTTTAAAAAAATCTCATTTAAAATTTGTTAAAAAAAATCTGATTTAAAAAATTTTATTTTCATTTTAGTATTTCTTTTCATTTAAATTTATAAAATTTTATATTTATTTAATTTTTTTCATTTATTCCTTTTTCTCAAATTAAATTTTAAATTTGTTTAAAAAAAATCTCATTTTATTTTTTTGGGGTTTTTTAGGCCTGACATCACATTTATCAAGCTTGATAAAAGTCATTTCGACTTTTATAAGTGCTGCAGCCGACTATTCTCAAGCCATTCTCAGGCCTATGCTTAGGTGATGCAGGTCAACCCTGCAGATTAGTCTTGTTAAGGTTTCTTTTCTTTTTTTTCATTTCTTTTTATTTGCATTTCATTTTAATTTTATTTCATTCCAATTTCATTTCATTCCAATTTCATTTCCATTCCCATTTCCATTTCATTTCATTTAAATTATATTTTTTTTCAATTTAAATTTATTTTTTTCTCAATTCATTTATATTATTTTTAAATTTAAATTTAATTTTTTCCTCATTTCATTTAAATTTCCTATTTTTCAATGCAAATTTAATTGTCATTTCTTTTAAATTATATATCTTTCCATTTAATTTTTTTTCTTATTCTATTTAAATTAAAAGTTTTCCTCATTTCATTTAAATTTATCTTTCTTTCAAATTTAATTTAATTTTTTTCTCATTTCATTTCAATGAATTTTTTTCCTCTTTTCATTTAAATTTATCTTTCTTTCAATTTTCATTTAAATTTTGTACCATTTCATTTCAAACAAAATTTTTTTTCTCATTTCATTTAAATTATCAACCTTTCCATGTAATTTTCAATTTTTTCTCATACAATTTATCTAATTTTATTTCATTTACAATGTTTTTACAAGAACATGTGATTAATAATGTATCACTCGTCATCTTGGAGTCCAGCATTACGAGACAATTGACCGGAAACATAGACACGATGTGGGCATGCCGATCGGTTGTGTCCAGATGTTCGACACACAGTGCATGGTTTGGGTTCACTCGTCTTCCTGACATCCATGTCATTTCGAATTCTCGTTGATTGTGGTCGACCTTTAAGATGTCTGCAGAGACTACGGTCAGGCACCATCTCGAAAGCAGGCGGTGGAACTTCCCAGTTTGAGACATCGGACATTATAAGAAATTCGTTCCCCCATATACATAAAGTGCGTTGCAACGTGTAGATCTTGTCTATGAATTGTTCAACATTTAAGTTTGCTCTCGCACACGCTGCATGAACATGCGCACACGGATATCGAAGAGTCTGAAATATCCCACACTCGCATCGTCTGTTTCGCAGATCAACTGCATACGACCTAGGTGGAAGACCCGAACGACGGTCGATGTACTCTTAAACTCAGAAAGTTTCCAAGTCATGCGAATACAATTCAGCGTTCATTGTTTGTGCCCTTCGACTATTTACCGCCATTGCTTTTCGGATGGCCTCTACGTACACGTGCCTGGCCTCGATCTGCTTAACTTGTCTCAACCCCATCTTAGGTATCAATGTTGCCAACCTGTAGAATGTTGCCGAGAACACAGCAGAAATCGGGAGATGGCTTGTGCGCCTCAATATAGAGTTGACCGCCTCTACCAGGTTGGTCGTCATCTGCCCATACCGAAAACCCTCATTGTAACTTTAAGTCCATTGCTAGTTCTCCATGCTACCCAACCATGTCCGGATATCTGTTGGTAAAGATGACATCTGAGATTCAAACCTTGCGAACCTCTGCCTAAATCTTCACGGTTCTAACTCATGAGCTGCATATTTAATTTGAAATCATCATTTTAAAAACAACAAAAATTTAAAAATTTATTTTTGAAATAAATACAAACAAATTTTTTTTACCCATGTTCACGAGTTCTTTTTCCAATCTTTATTCTTATAATTTCTATGAAAGTTTGTCGCGATGTGCCGGGTGCAATAAACAGACCTCCACGGAACCCCCGATCGCCTTATCACAGCAAGTAATCCTTTTGATCTATCTGATATAAGGCAAATATTGTCTTCTCTGGCAGTATGCCTCTGCAGGTTTGTGAAGAAAAATTCCCAAGACTTGAAGCACTTACGCCCCACGATAGGGAAAGCGATTGGAAGTACATTTCGGTTGTCGTCTTGTGCAACAGCAATCAGGAGTATTTGTGTGTATTTGCCATACAACCATGTCCCGTCCACCTGCACCATCGGCTTGCAGTGAGGGAAGGCCCTAACACACGGCTCGAACGTCAAAAACAATTGGTGAAAAACTCGTTTCCTCGATTGTATCTCCCCGTCTGGGCCCTTATACGGTAGTGTTTGCAAATCAGTCACTGCTGGGCACATACTCCTGAATCCTGGCTATTTACCTTTGAAGCTTGTTGTATGACGCATCCCAGTCACCATACAACTCTCGCATCGCCATTTGCTTTGCCCACCATGCCTTTCGGTACAACACTTTATACTTGAATCGAGCTTCCATGTCTGCAATAAGGACCGACACCTGAATGGTGGGTCACCAAAGGAATGATGCAGTTGCATATAGTTTTTACATCTAACTTTTCACGGTCTTGTGACATACGAGCGGACGTGCATGTGTGTGGACCTTTTAGTTTCCTTATCATCCACATCTGCGTCCGCTGCATTAACGCGGCTCGGACACACCATTTACAACCACTTGACATTTTCCAACATTCTCTTACGTACAAAGACTGCATCGACTTCGTTACTTTATAATCCACACCTAACTTCAAGCTAGGTTGTTTTATAGCATATAAACAGTCTTTTTTTTAATCGAATTGTTGTCCCACAAACAACTCTTCATCGCCGAATTCTTCGTCAAGTAGGTGAACCGGCATAATATTTGTATATTCTGGGAGCTCGCGTGCTAGAGCCGCATCAGGATCCACGTCAGTCATGAAAGACCCTAGATTATTTCTTATAACTATACTACGGCTCGTGTTCCAGCCAAATAGGGGTTTGTATTTTCACCCTCCATTGGCCCTTCCTCGTCTATATCTTCAAGGATGTCATCCAAATCGGAGTCATTGAAATCATCGTTTAGATCACGGTGGGACTGATCATCATTATCAGACCCTTCATTACCATCTTCTATGGTGGCCAACACCTCTGGATGGATCACTAGACGAGGACACGAGTTTGGGATACTACATAAACATCCACCGGTGTTTAGATTTTCGAGAGTTGGCATTGGCCGTCCAAAACCCGACTGATCTTTCCAGGAGACGTTAAGATCAAAATCAATTCCAGAGCACTGGCTTGCTAGAATTACAACTTGAATCAGATCTGGTTCAGCTATCTTCGCGAACAACTCAATCGGGTTAGGATTTTCTATCTCAGAGGGGCAATAAATTGCTATCATTGTCCCTAGATTATCATCATCTTCAAACTCTATTTCTGAAAACTTTAGCGAATCAGTTGAAGCCAGAAATTTGTAAAACAGTCTCAACATTTGCTTTCCACAACGGCTTGCTATCTTTGTATTGATTTTTCATTTTAAATCTGACAACGAAACACGTTTGTTGAATCTTATTCATATTTCTTTTCGACTTCAAAATACACAGCCTTTCTTAGTTGTATTTATCATTTCTCCATCGAAATGAACATAAACAAACAAAATTTGGGAATTCATCTTAAAAAAATTTTGCTTTCTTCTCGACAAAGAAAAAACTAAAATTTTTAAAGCAAACAAAAAACAAACAAAAACTCAAATGGAAGATAAAATACATATATATATCTGATAAATTATTTTTGGTGCAGGCCTGTCAATGGCCAGCACCAAAATTTTTTTTTTTTTAAATACTGAGTTTGGTGTCTGCCATTTACAAGCCAACTCTAAAAAATTAATTACTGGTACTCTGGTGCCGGCCATTGACAAGCCTTCACCAAATTTTTTTTAAAAACTCGTACTCTGGTGCCGACCATTGACAAGCCAGCACCAAAAAAAAAACTCGTACTCTGGTGTCAGCCATTGACAGGCCAGAACTAATTTTTTTTTAAAATACTAGTATTTTTGTATACCAGTATGATACGATTTAAAAAAAAAACTCTGGTGCTGGCCATTGACAGGCCAGAACAAAAAAAAATCAACTTTTTAAAGCCTGACACAATTATCAGGCAATCATGGGTCCAAAATACAAGTTGGTGCAGCATTGATAAGCCAAAACCCCATTCTACTATTCATTTTAGGTTATTCTGGATATTGTTTTTTAACCTGGGTTATTTTTATAAATATCAAAATTTTTTGGGTCAATTTAATAAAATAGCCATTAGATGCTCATAACTGGAAAACTCTCAACCCTACATGGTTCCATTAGAAGACAAGCATGGAAAAAAAACAGCATCGATCATATACCTCTAGTTGCCCCTGAAGAAACAGAGATCTCACACCCCCTGCACCTTGTTTGAGTGGTGTCACCAATATGTCTCGAGAACTTTCATAGCCTTTGTATGCATCTCAGTGTTATCATGAGATGATAAATTCTCAATCTTATCTTGACCCTCTGCATTTCAACCATTTTTGCATAGAGATTCACTTCTCCAATAGTGTCTATATTTTAATCTGTTTCTCCTGCCACAAGAATGTTTTCAAGCCCTTTGAAGATAACTGTAACTATCTTTGGATCGGGGTAGCTGAGAAGATCACACAACGGCTTGATGCAACCTTGACTTTCGAAGAACCTGAAATATGTGACATGCCCTGATGAGGTAGTTTTTCATTCATAATTTGCCAAGATGTGATTCCCTTACAAACTAATATAGGAATTTGTTTTCATACTTGATCTGATCATGAGTCCCACCAGATGTAGCATTTTTCATGGCCCATGCAGCTTCTTTCTTAATATCATATTCAGCATTTTAAAGCAAATGAATCAAAGGAGCAATAATATTAGCTTCAATGACTGTAAAATTCATACCATTACACATCGTTTCATTGTACAAGTCAATGTAAACATTAACATTAGATTAGAAATTGATAAAATTACCAGGTGAAATATCAAGACCAAAAACAAACAACAAAAAAAAGATGCAAGTCCAACTGCTACCTATATCTGCTCCTTATTTTCTGCTATGATATTTGAGATTGTCTAATAAATTTTCTTCTTGATGCTATTTTCAAAAAAAAAATTGTTTAAGGTTTAAAAGCCATGGCAATGCTTGATGATTTATGATACATTGTGTAGATAAAAGATCATTTTTAACAATCTTCACTCCACTTTAGAAACTAAGAGCGGCCGTAAATGTGGTTTTGGTGAGAAAACTAGTTATTCATAGAAGCAAAGAAAGATCCCTACTATAGTAAGGTTATTAAAAAAGGGGGAAAAACTAAGTGTCTAATACTTGGGTTTGCATATCATCTCCTCTAACAATATTTTCAACTATTCGAAGAGCAGGAATTATCAACGAAGTTGATGGGTGTCTATGAAAGCCAGTGAATTTATTTTGGTCAGAAACGTTGGAAGTGCCTTACAATGCATAGTTTAATACATGATTCGACAAACAACTCACTATCTTAATCAGATTTCAAAGATAAATGAAAATGATTGTGCATTGTAAAGCAATAGTGTTGAACATGAAAAAACCTTGCTACTTTATGTCAAACAAACAACAGTTCCCCAAAAAAAGATGAAGAGAAAGTGGGGCCAAACCTAATCAAAAAGAGGCTGAGGCTTGTCCCCCAGCAAAAACTTTTTAGTGTCCATGTAGCAATCCTGAGCATAGAAAGTTTAGCATGCTCATTCAACTGGGCCAGCAAAGGAAGCAAACCACTATGGCCAAGGACAAGATCACGACATTTAGGGGAATCACCAGCAACATTTCCCAATGCACAAACAACCTGAACTTCAAAAAAAAAATACATAAGATTATAAAATATTCCATGTCAGCTTTTGCTAAGTAAAACTTAAATTTATGTGACATTCTAGCTCATGAACATTATGACTTGGGGAACCAAGTAACTTGACGAATATTGGAACAGCCTCGTTCTCAATTATCATCTTCGTGTTTTCAGATGTCCTACAAGCAATATCTGTGACGGCACAAGCTGCCTCGTACTAAATAAGTATTAAATTATTAAGAAATATATAAAAATAATTTTAAAAAATAATTAATAAAAGGGTAAGTTACACCAATAGTCCCTAAATTTATTTAAAATTATATTTCGGTCACTCAACTTTTAAAAGTTACATAATAGTCACTAACGTTATCAAATTGTTACATTTTTGTCATTCAACTATTAACTTCCATTAAAAAATTAATTCAAAGATTTAATAGCTAATTTGGTCCTTGAGCTATTGATAAAAATCATTTTAATATTTTTTAAATTTTCTTAACAATAATTGTAAAAAAAATCTTAGGCTCAAAATTATTACAAAATTTATAAAATAATTGAAAATTGTAATTTTTTAAAAATATATTAAAAAATTTAAATATGTATAAATATAAAAAAATCTTAAAATTAAAATTAAAAAATAAACTAACATTAATTGAAAATTTTTATTATGTAAAAGAATTTTGAAATTTTCAAACTAAATTCCATTTGTTTTCCAAAGTTGCTAAACACTTCCAAGCACATAAGCAACTTCATGTTGTTTTACCTAGAAATTGCTTTGCAAAATTTATTTTGTTTTATTTTTTATCTCAAAGCCCTGGTAAAATACATCCCAATGCAAGATTTGGATTTCAAAGATTGTTGTTGCTCGAGTTTTCAAGAAACAAAATCTAGGCTTATGACACCACATTCATTCTTAAAAATCGTAAAAACTTCTACCATCAATTGCCTATTTACAAGATTTTCCTGATAATTATGAAAAAAAGAAAGGAGAAAAAATTAAGAAAGAAGAGGGCAAGAAAAAAGAGCAAAATGTTCTATTATATTCTTAAGTTCTTTGGTAAATTTCAATTTTTTGAAATTTGAGATCTTTTCTTTTAGTTTATAATACAAAGTATTCTACTCTCTTTTTTCTAAATCCATCATTTCTTTTCTGTAATTCCAGTTACTAGATTGATTGGATTTTTGAACAACTTTCAATTTTGGAATTTTAAATTTTTTAAATTTATAATACAAAGTGCTCTTTTTCTTCTCCAAACCCATCATTTCTTCCCTCAAATTTCAAGTCAAGATTTTACTTTCAGCTATAAATAAAACATTTATATTATTTTTAATGATTTGGGAAGAGCGAAACCAACGTTGATCTGCGTAAAAAAAAGAAAAAAAAAGATGATAATAAAGAGAGCGTAAAACAACAAAGCAAATGAAAAAACGAGTATGATCAAAATGAATGGTTATTTAATTTTTTTCTGAAAGTTTAAAGTTAGATGTGGAAAAATTAGTTGCAAAATTCTTGATTTTTTTCTTGTTGCAATTGGTTTTTTATATGAATGTTTTATTTAATGTTACATTTCTTTTAATTTTTTTTACAATTATTATTTTTAAGAAAATTTTAAAAATACCAAAATGATTTTTAACTATAGCTTAGGGACTAAATTAACTATTAACCTTTTTGGCTTTTGGTGCAATTTTAAATTATCAATCAAATGACAAAAATATAACAACTTAATTATGTTAGTGACTATTATGTAATTTTTAAAAGTTGAATGACCGAAATATAATTTTAAACAAAGTTTAAGGATAATTAGTGCAGTTTACCCTTAATAAAACTTACATTATGAACAATCATTTGTCCCTATTCGTTTCAAATGAGTTCAAAACTAATCTTTTAAAAAAATTAAAATTAAAATATTAATAATTATTTAACAATTCTAAAAATTAAAAATTTTAAAACAAATCAATATTTTATATATATTTAATTTTTTAATAATTTATATATATATTTGAATATGTATTCAAATAACTTTTAAAAAATAATGTTTTAAAAATAGTAAATTAAAAATTATTAACCTATTATTATAAAAAATAATTAACCTACCTATTATTCTAAAAAAGAATAATTAATCTATTAAAATTTATTTAATCATAATTATTAAAAATGACACTGGTACATAAATTACCGAATCTACATTCGATGCATGAATAACGTGGTCATGTGTATGTATGTATGTATATACACACTCATAGGATCCAATTCTTTGCAGCAGCGTTAATTAGCCGCAACAATTATGTTTAAATAATTTTTAATAGGTTAATCATTTTTAATTTACTATTTTTAAAACAATTCCTTTTAAAAGCAATTTGAATACATATTCAAATATACATATAAATTATTAATAAAAATTAAATATAAACATGTATTTTCAATTTTTAATTTTTAATTTTTTATAATTTCTTAAATAAATTTAGTTTTGAAATTATTTAAAAAAATTTAGACAAACGGTTGTCGATTCAAATGAACCTAGACAACCATGTGTCATGGTTTATTCTAGATGTAATTTTTATTAATTATTTTTATATTTTATGAAAACAATTATTCATTAAAAATTTTAAAACTTGAAATTTTTTTCTTAAACAATTATTCATTAAAAAAATTTAAATTTAAATTTTTTTTATTATCATGGCATGTCATGTCAGCATCCTTCCACATAACATGTCACGTGACATCTCTTGGTAGTTATCATCTGTCATGTTAGCACCTTTAACGATTTTCGCTAATAAAAAAATCTAGTTGATTATTTTTGTCATTAAAGATTTTAAGTTGCACGTTTTTTAAAAGATTTAATTCATTTTTATTTTGTTTTTTTCTAAAGACTTTTTTTTTACCTTAAGTCTATTTTTTAAGATAATATATTTATAATTCGTTTTATTTAAGTGAAAGGTTTTCTAAAAGATTTAAGCATTATTAATTCAAAAGATACAATTTAAAAGTAAAAGAAAAAATTCAATAAAAATAAAAAAATTACAGACTAAAATAAGTCAATTCAAAATTATGGTAATTAAATTATGTGATAAGATTTTTAGTATTTAATAATATTTTTGTAGTACAATATTTTGAAATTTATGAAATTTAATAAATTTAATAATTAAGTTAAAATTTCAAAATCCAAAATTCAAAATTGAAAAAATATAATTACTAAAAAATAAAAACTAAAGTAACAATTAATAACAAAACTTAATTATTTAATTGTTGGTGAATAATATAGTGGAAGTTGTGGGTTGTGTCTAGGTCCACTCAAAACGCAGATTCATTCACCCCAACCCAATAAAAACGCAGATTCATTCTCTCTATCACAATATCAAATTTAACACGCTATGTTGACCTTTGATATGCACCTTGCTTTCATGCACCGCAACGAATACAAAAAATCTAGGCCATTCCTTTTCTTTTTTTTCTTTTTAACTTTGGAGAAAAATATTAATTCAAAAAATTAAATTTAAAAATATTTAAAATATCTGTAACAATTAATACATCTATTATATTATAGAGTAATTAAGTTGTGGATTGAATCATAACTCGACTGGCATGAATTTTGTTGTCAATATAGGATAATGTAGGTTTGAGTGCGTTTTTATTTATGAGTTAGAGAGGAGTTATGAGTAGTTTTAAGTATTGTCTAAAAAAAAACGAACATGATTAAAATAGAATAATTAAATTTGATTTCACTTGATTCAATATCATAAAAAAACAAATTAAGATTCTTTTTCTTTTATCTCTAATAATAATAATTAATTTTAAAAATAACTTTTCTAATTTTAATTTACTTTTATTTTACAATATAATTAATTTTCATAAGCACTGTTATTTTGAAAAAGACTATTTTAGCACTTACAAATAGAAGTATTCATGGGTCAGGTCGGGTCGGGTTCGGACGGGGCCTAAGCATGATATTAACATATTTTATGCTTGCGCAAGCCCGGCTCAACCCGAAATATTGGCTTAAAATTTTGCTCTAACCCACTCATATTTGTTAAAAAACTAACTCAATCCCATTTTAGGCCCGCCCGTATTATTTTCAATTTTTTTAAAAATATTTATATTATATTATATTATTTTAATATTTAATAATTTTATAAGTTCTTTATTTATTGGAATTTTTTATATAATCGTCTTAACATTATTTTAATCTTTGCATTAGAGTAATATTATATATTTAGTATAGGTTTATTTTTTTAATGTGTTTTAAATTACATAATATACATTCAAGGTCTGAGCCCGACCCATATTTTTTGAACTTAATTTTTTTGTACAATCCCATTTTTCAAACCTAATATTTTTACCCGAAACCTTCCCAATTTTCAAGCAAACCTTCGAATCTAGGCAAATAACCAACTCATGAACAGGTCTACTTACAAAGTCGTTATATGAATTTTAGTATATATATAATTACTAAAAAATTTTCAACAGTATATAATTATTAAATATTAAATAAAAATAATTATATTATAAAAATAAAAATTATATGGGTAGACTTAAATGAAATTGAGTTAATCATTTATTTGAGTTCTAATATGCAATGCCAAGTAGTTTCGCTTTCTCATTTCGAGAAGTGCATTGTTGGAACTGGGTTGGAACGTCAAGTGGCTCTAGATTTAGGAGTTTCGGCTATAGCTAATCACGAAGGAAAGATCATTTCTACTGATACTGACAAGATTATTTTATCGGACAATGGAGATGCTCTAGGCATTCCATTAGTTATGCATTAACGTTCCAACAAAAATACTTATATGCATCAAACTGACCTGGTTTGATGGGGTAAATGCATTAAAAAGGGAGTCGAATTTAAATAATTATGTACTGGTTTAAATATGCCAAATGTCTCTATATTCTTTTGAAATTTAAAATTTATTCCTTATATTTTAATTTTAAGACATTGAGCACCTATACTTTTTTATTTAAAAATCTTGATACATTCATCCAAATTCACAATTATAGAAAAGATAATATTTTTTTTCTAGTTCTTATGTTTACAGTTTATCCAATTAGGTCCTTTCTTTTTAAATGTACATAAAAAATTATAAATTTTTTAAATTTTCAATAAAAATCCTAAAATATTTAAAAATTATACTTTCAAAAATTATGAAAAATATATATATATTTTTAAAAGTTCAGTAAATTACAAAATAAAAAAATAAAAAATGTGTTATTTACTTTTTGAATGGTAATAAGATTTCTCCAAAGTTTGACTTGTTACTTTAGTAGTTTTTTTAACTTTAATTCAAAAATTATATTAAATCCCATTAAAATTGATTGAATAAAGGTCAAATTCTTCTATTAGACCCTGTACTTTATGTAAGTTGTGGATTTAGTGCATGTACTTCAATTTGGTCATTTCAATCCCTGTACTTTTAGAATTTACAAATTTTAGTCCTAATCAAATGATAACTACTAAATTCATTAAGTCAAGTTATGTTTTTTTCCTAAATCTTGATATGTAAAATATATTACCACATGTGTAATGCTATGTTTGTTGTTTTTTTTCACATATTACTCACAAAAAGCCAGTTAAAATTTTAAAAATAGCCACTAAGAATGATCCAATTGGTGAACATGAATTAAATCTATAACTTTATGCATGATATAGGGTTAATGACATAATTTAACCAAACAACTTTAACTATTACCATTGGGTTAGGTCTAAAATTTTAAAATTCTAAAAGTACAAGTATTAAAAATGACCAAATTAAAGTACATGTACTAAATCCACAACTTATGCAAAGTTTAGAGTCCAATAGCAAAAATTAGCCTTAAATAAATAACTCAAAACTTTGAAGTGACCTCATTACCATTCAAGAAGTAAATAACATATATTTTTTTGAATTTTACTGAAAACATAAAAACTTCTAATTATTACGTACTTTAAAAGATTAAAAGACTAAATTGACAAAAATTATAAATGTTGAGAGCTAAAAAAATTTTCTTAATTCAACTTGATGCCTAAATCAAATGGCATCATATAACCTAATAAATACTTGATGCATGTACTCTAAAAAACGTACTTAATTTAGGAAAAAAAAACTCAAAGTACGAAATTGACGTTAAAGCTAAATCAAACCAAATTGGAATACAAAAAACTTCAAGTGTCCAATTAAAAATTTTTAAATATTAAATTGATTATTAAAATCAAACTCAAATACTAAAGAAATATATTAATCTTTTCTATAATTACAAAAAATAAAAGGACCAAAATTTTAAAATTAAAGAAAACAGAAATTTAATATTATAAAAATTAAATTAGAATTTCAAAATAAATAAAGTTGAAAACATATTTAAACCTAGACCCAAATTCAACCCTCACCTAACATCTCAAAATTTTCAATTGCAAATTGCAGTACACCCTAAATTCCTTTTCATAATGAAAAAAAAAAAAAGATATGGCTAGACGAGAGTCGAGACCAACTATCTCTTTTTATCTGACAACTCCACAGACTTCTCTACTGTATCCGATTTGATTAAATAAGTTATTTAAAAATTTTAATTTAATTATAAATAAAAAAATTTAATAATTAATCGATTTAATTGATATCATCTATCAAATCTAATCCAATTCGTCAAGAACAATGATAACGAATTTTAGTCACCGCTTTTCATGACTGGCAAAAAGGACAACCGACTTTCATCTTTTCTTTAATTTTTATCCATCCCATACAAGCTATCGGATTTAGATAATCACCACTTTTTAACCAAAAAAAATAAAAAAAAAATCAAATATTAAAAGCCAAAATTGAATATATTCTTTGCATGTGCTTTCATTAAAAGGCAAAACGATAAGATACATTAAACAGAGTCCATTTTTTTTTAAAAAATGGTTCCCATTTAATTATTTGTTTTATTTTAAATATAAGAAAAACTAATAATAATAATAAATTACATATGAAGGGTTTTTTATCCTAATATTATAAAAAAAATTTATACATAAAAATAGATTGTCAGTCAGATTAATTATGAAAATAGTATAAATTTTAGGGTCGCGCCTACCTGACAGGCTCAATACAATTTTTTAATATTAAAATTCTTTTCGTTTAAAATAATTATTATTATATTTTTAAATATTTAAAATAATATATGAGTAAAAATATGAGTTTTATACAGGTGGGAAATACTCGAAACAGATCGAGCCTGTCAAGTAATCGCGCCTGACAGGTAGGCACAGCTATCACGTCAGCTCCCCTACTCTCTTTTTTTCTTTTTTCCCGAATTACCCTTGTATTACACATTTTCATAAAATATTTATTTTTTTAAATTTAAAAATATTTAAATTTATATTTAAATCTTCGCTAAAACTATAAAAATTGATATTTAAAATTTTTTACGAGGCCAGGTAAGAGGAGTTTTTTTAAATAAAATTTTTAAATAAAAAAAATTATATATCGAAATAAATTGTCAGCTAAATTACAAAAAATTTAGGCACGACTTGTTTTTGAGTATTTCCTACTCGTATTAAACCCGTATTTTTACTCATATATTATTTTAAATATTTAAAAAAATAATAATATAATAATAATTTTTTTAAACAAAAAAATTAATATTAAAAAATTATGTTACGCCTATCAAGTGAGCGCGACCTAAAATTTATACCATTTTAATAATTAATCTTGCTGACAACCCATTTTAATGTATAATTTTTTTTATAATATTTGGTAGAAAACCCACATATGAAACATTATCCAATATTACAGATTTACCACCTAGATATAAACAAATTGGTGCATGAGAAACAAGTGTCGGATGGTCCTTCAGCTTCCACGTCGACTTTTCAAGAACTCAATGCCAAGTGTCAAACCCATTTTTCTAAAATCAAATTAATTTTTTAAAAAAAACATAAATTTATTATTTAACTATTAAAAGCTCAAGAGATTCCACATGATTCCCAAATTGGTTCCTAAAACTAAGCAACACTTGGTTTTTCTCCCATAATTATGAAAGAAATTAGCCCTAATTGTAGTTACTAATCATGGGATTAATCAAACACAAATTGAGTTTAGATGGTAAAGCTACCACGCATCATCAACACCAAGAGCTGTTCCTTTTAGCCGCATTGCCTTTTGATGGAGTGACGCGTGCTGTCTTCGTCACCGTTGGATCGGTGTTTATGTCGAAGCTGATGCCATCAACCATTTCTGCAAACATCCTTTGCAAATCCTCAAAACTATCACCCTACACAAAATATCAATGGTCAGTCAATTGGATCATAATTACATATATAACCTTCTAAAAGTAATCAATCCAAGGGCCCACCTCGTCTTTCACATTATTCATCATGGACATCATCTCTTGCATAAAATCACAGAAGTCCTGTATTGCAAATTTTCATAAAGTTCAGGGACTAAAATTGAAAACGGAACAGTAAAAAACGTTTTAAATAGGGAACTAATAAAGAAATGTTAAAATAATTGATATTCTAAAGCCAATCATTTCACGGAGCCCAAGGTAAAAGACCGACAGGTCCGACAACGTTTTATTGAAAAGAAAAAAAAAAGGAGATATTTTTACGCACTTGGTCTTCTTCTTCCAAGGGATCGTAAAAGCCGGCGTCATACATTGATCGCTTGCTCTCGTCGGAGAGGACTGCGAAAATTTAACGGCCGATTACATGAATAAAAAGGTTTACATAATTCAAAGGCGATAAATGAGAGGGACTTATGTAGTGATATGAAATTGTTACCGGAATAAGCTTCCTGGATTTGCTGAAACCGACGTTTGGCTTCTCCGGCGATCCCTGGGTTTCTGGCGTATCTGTCTGGATGCCATTTCTTCCAAAAACGAAAACATTAAGAGAAGAGTTAAATTTGATTCCCGTATTCTAAATCAATGAAAGTAAAAAATAAAAGAACAAGGAGGGGAAGAGTTCGATCACCATAGCGAGCTTTCGATAAGCAGTGCGAATATCAGAGAAAGAGGCATCCTTACGAATTCCAAGAACGGAGTAATAACAAGATCCGCCGTGGGATCCTCCTTCTCGATCCATCTAAGCCGTCCAAAATCCTCCCTCTCTCCCTGCCGCCACTCTTCAAGAACAAAAAGCTACAAAAATCTCATAGCTTTCTTCGACCTTTGAAACAAAAACCAACGGGTAAACGAAAATCAAATGTACATTTAAAAAAGAGTCTAAAACACTGGTCTTTCTTATGCTGTTGATTTTTTTGGGGGCGTTTGGAGAGAGAGAAAATATCTAGGGTGAAATTTGTGAAAGGAGAGGAGATATAGAGAAAAGAAACTTCGAGAGAGAGATTTTGGCTGAAATAAAAGTCACCCATGTTGAGCTAGATATTTTCTAAGCGAGTTTTTTAAATACCACTGGATTTCTGTTCGAATTACGAGCTTTGCCATGGGATGCTCGTTTTTTCTTGCGAATCTACTTGCCGCTTTCTGGTTTGGTTTTTCAGTTTTGGATCCAATCCTTCTAAATTATTAACCTTTTTCCTTTTCTTAAAGTTAAATATTTTCCATTATGTAAAAAAATTTATTTATTTTTACTGTCACTTTTTAATTAATGGAAATTAATTTATTAATTTATAAAATTAATAAAATGTTAAAAATATATATTAATTGATATTTTCATAATTAAATCTCTTTTCTCTTATATAAAATATAATATATGAATATTTATTTGGTACAAAATAACACATAAAATTAATTTTTATTCGATTATACACCTTTAAAAAATATATCAATTTTTTTCATGATAATTATGTATACAAAATCAAATTTTATTTATTATATTACATTAGATAAAAATTTGTTATAATTTTGATATTTTTATTTAGTGTTTAAAGGGAATATAAATCTAATCAAACATTTATCAAGATATGTAAGACTTCACGTCTCTCAAAATTATCATGATTTAAGCCATTGTTGTCCTTCATTTTATAGTTATTAAATAGTATAATCCAAAGAGAAGTTGACAATGCTTAAGTTTTTGTAATAATATTGATTGAGTTTTATCTCGATTAATATGAATATTATTGTTAATATATGAGAATGTGAGTTCAAGTGTGGTGAAGCGCATTATTCTTGACTATAAATAATTTTAAACATTATGTCAAAAACAATAGATATAAAATTATTTTAAAAATAAATAAAATTTTGTGCTGACCAATCATTTGGGGCTATTAAGCAACTTAGGTTGATCAAAACCTAACAAAAGTGACAAATTATCCACCCAATAAGGGAAGATTTCTTCCATTACGATACAGTTTCTTAGGATTGGATTGAGTGCTTGAATTGCACGTCCATCTTATGGTAGAGAAACCTGTAATTGGTCGTCATCTTCAACCTCGTAGCCCAAGATTGGTTGAAACTTGGTGGTGAAATGACATTTAGAGTGCATCTTAAGATCCAATTGGCAAAAACATAGTTATTTATTCCTTTTTTGTGACTTGTCATCAGCCATGTCCAAGCTCCAACATCAGCACTCTGCTACTCGAACAAAGGTGCTCTGTTTTCATGAATTACATTTACATGGCATAACAAAAGAAGAAGATGCTATGTAAATTTAAGGTAATGTTCTTGGTTTTTGCCAATTGGATCGTGTTTTATTTGTAATATTGTTGACATGGAACACATAATTTTCCAATAAATTAGAATAATAACTTTTAACGATATAACGGTATTGTCATTATGGAACACATTATTTTTTTAACAATATCTAAAATAATTATTTAACGATATAACGATAAACAGTTATATCTCAACTATAAAATTAATGATATAGAATTCATTACCTTTTTTAAAATTATCTAAAATGAAGGTATTTAATGATATATCATCGTTAACATGGAACACATTTTTTAAATATTACAAAATACCGAAATTTAACCATATAACAACAATACCTTATCTATAATATTTATTGATAGGAAACATATTGTATTTTAACAATTCAAAATATAATATTATTAACACAATGTTTTTTTTTATTTAATATGTGAAAATAACAATCGATATTACGTTTGTACTTTTTGTATAATTGTTTTTGTCCTCCATCTAGTACTAGAGAAGGAATTAAGGTATTAGTTTCTTTTATATAATGTATGTTTCTGTAATTTCTTTCTCAAACCCAAGTCCGAAGAAAAAAGTACTTAAGGATGCTTAAACTCACATTTTTTTAATTGTTTTTATGGTAATAATATTAATTGAATTAATGCTCAATCGGTAAAGTATTAACTTTAAATATTATTATTTTTAAGATAATGATTGTATAGATATTAAACACGAATTCATTTACGATTTTTTTTAGATTATATTATAATTTTTTAGTCACTTATGTTTAAAAATGTTACGTTTTAGTTACTTATATTATCGTGTTGGAAAATTTTAATCACTGAGCCGTTAATTATGGATGCGACACATTAAATCGTAAATTCAAACAAAAATTTTAGGTTAATTTATACAATCGGTCTCCATATTTTTTCATTTTGAGCAATTTAATTTTTTTTCTTTTAATGTTTTTTATTTTTAGTTTTCATTCTCTTCTGCTTCTCCCTCTATTTGCCTTCCTTCTCTATTTTAATTTAATTTTTCTATGCTTCATAACTAGCCTTTATACTTTTATTTTTTGAACAATTTAATTTTTTCGAGTGAGACAAACTCGTGGGCTAGTACTGAGTATTAACTCGATTAGCATGGGCATTGTTGCTAATGCAGGAGGATATGGGTACAAGTGCGCTAAAATGCGCTGTCCTCCTATTTATTAGTTGGAAAATAGGGAAGAACTATGGGTAATTTTAAGTATTGTGTAAAAAAGAGTAGATATAATCAAAACTTATAATAATATTGTTAAAAATATAGAAGGAAAATAAAAACTATGTTGTGTATCCACTGTTGGTAGTAAAACCATTTCCATATAAAAAGATTAGAAAAGGTTTTGCTGTCATTTAACTTGACTACTACAAATCTAATGAATTAAGAAAGAAATTAAGTGTTTTAACTCAAAATGGAGCAAAAATGAAATGCTAATTTTGTCTTCTCACTAATTAATTACATTTAACTATTGTTTCCTTTTATATTTTTTGAGGAAATTAAGTATTGTTTCAGTCTCCACTGTTTTACTAAACTAAAACAATACCCGTGTTGTTTCATCTACAGAATTTCAGATGTGTTTGGCTACAAATTTTGTGATTTTCGTATGTTAACATTTGGTTAAAGTATTTGGGATGTCCCTATATTATAGGATTTGGATCAATTTAGTCCTTATATTGTTAAAAGGAATCAAATAAGTCCTTAACGTTTCCGTATAATAAATGTCTTGAATTTTTTTTCAATTGCAATTTAATTCCAAATAAAATATTTCATTTACAGAAACCATAAAAAAATTAAATATATTAACTCTGTTAAATAGTAAATGTTATCTCTATTCCAATTTGACATTGTTTAATTCTTTTTAATAGTATAGAGACCAAATAATAAGGGACTAATTTAATTAAGTCCCTATAATAAAATGACATCTTAGATATATTCACCTTTTTCATTTCTATCAATAGGTGGATCCATGGCCAGATTTTTTTTTCCTTGAAGTTCATTTTTAATTTGGTCTGATTTCTTTATGTAGACTATATTGGTTGTGTCGAAACTTTTTTTTTTAAAAGGGTCGACTTTTATTTAAAAACGAAAATGGGAGTCGCCACCAATCCTTTTTATTTAGGTATGATCGGATCACCTCATAATTTAATCATCTTAATAAAGGTTTAAATTTACTAAAACGATAATTTTTGGTCTACAAAATCCAAAAAACGGGTTTGGAGTCAGTTACGCATGAGGAAGGATTAGCACCCTCGATACGCCCAAAATTGATACCTAGTTAATTACTTAATGTCTTAATGTCGAAAGTTGAAATTTTGAAAATACGATCCATTTTTATTAATGTTTGTTTTTTTTTAAAAACTTGAATTAAATTGAAACGAACATCAAAGGCCCACTCATCCCGAGATAACGAAAATGCCACATCCCGTAAGTTAGGATGCGACGTTCGAACATTCGAGAACAAGTTTGCCTTTCAATTTTTCGAAACTTCATGTATTTGAAATCTAAAAGGATATTTGGCTATTTAGGTTTAATAAGAAAATCGAAACCCCATAAGTTAGAGTACGATTTCTTGAACTCCCAAAACATAAAATATTCCTTATTTTGAAAATTTTTCTTTTTTGAATAATAACGAGTACAATACTTAAACGATGTTCATTTATTTTATTTGGAATAAAACGGTCTATTATGGGTACAAAAAAACGCGACCTTTGAAGTGATGAAATGAGATGAAATGATAATATAGAACATCGAATAACAATTTATGAATATAATGTTACATTAATGAATGATAATAATATGAAAATGTGAATAAATAGAATTATAGTACACATGATAGCAATCATCACACAATGTACATCATTTTTAACTCCAATGAATAATAAAAGAAAACGAAACAAAATAATATACAAAACAATTTAAAATAAATAATAGTTTAAAATGAATAATTTATAAAAGTCATTCAAAATAAATAAATAAAAGTTTCAAAAAAATAATATATAAAAAACTTAAAATAAATAATAATAAAACAGTTTAAAATGAACAATATATATAAAAAAACATATAAAACAATTTTTTAAAAATAATATATAAAAATTTAAAAGATAATATATATAATAGTTTAAAAAAATAATATATGAAAGAAACTTAAAAGAAATAATCATAAAAGAGCCCCTTTTTTTTAAAAGAAAAATAAATAAATTAAATGCGCTAAAGATGAGATTGAAATTGAACTAAAATTCGGGGTTTAATTTATAAATAAATAAAAAAGGTTGTTAGGGACCAAAATGAAACGTGCTTAAACTATAGAGGACCAATTTGGAAAATAACCCCCAAACTCTGGACACGTGTCTATTTTCATCGAGTCAGTGGGTCAAGGACTAATTTGAAGCGCGCAACAAATTTTGTAGTCCAATTTAAAAAATAAAAAATAAAAAAGGACTAAATCAAAACAACCCAAAAAGAGGAGGGACTAGGGTCATAAATAACCCATTTAACAGAAACGCGCGGACCTCCTGGAGTAGGTCGGGTCGCGCGCAGGTCACCCCTAAACGGCGCCTTTTTGGCGCTAATGACCTTGGCGCAAAACGACACCGTTTTATACCTCCTATTTAAAACAAAATTTTTCATTTTTCTGCCATTTTTTTTAATTTCAGAGAACCCCTTCCCCTTTCTTTTTCTCTGCTAGGGTTTCAAACCCATCCTCGCGCAGTCGCCGATCTGTCGCTCTTCCGTCGTGGACGGTGGTCGGAGCGGCCCCGTTTAACGTTTTTGAAGGCTACGCCTTTTCAGCCCAAAAAAACCAAGAGAAGAAGGCCCCTTTCACCCCTTTTTGGATTTGATTTCAACGGCGGAGAGGAGAACTCCGACGGCGCGACCACGGGGTGGTTCAGGTAAGTTTTTCACTTCTTTCTCCTTGTATTTTTCGCCTTTTTTATATTTAAAGTGGATTTGTTTAAAAAATAAAATAAAAAAGAAACAAGAAAGCCAAGATAAACAAGGTAAAGATCGAAATCAACCTTCAAAGCTTCTATTCTGCTTTTTTTTATTTACTAACGTGCGTAAAAAAATACAAAGAGAAGATTGTGGAATACAAGGTTGTTTACTTCCATTTTTTTTTGTCATTTTGCTATTGATGCTTGCATGCTCCTCTCTGCTATTTCATTTAATTCTCTCGCAGGTGTCAGAGAAGCATCAGAGACATGGGGAGCGGCACGCGAGGTGGCTGCTAACATGCGGCGCTAGTCAAAGGGAGACCTAGGGTTTTTTTCTTGGCTAAAAGTGTTTTGTTTGTTGGGCTAGGGTTAATTTGGGCCTAGGGTTAATTTGGGTTTAGGGTTTGGGCTTGAAAATTGTTTTGTAATGGATTGTTTAGATTTTTGGACTTCATATCTATTTTGATCTTGTCTTTGTTTTGGTTTTGATTTGGGCCCAAGCCAAAATGGTCTATTACAGGTTGCTTTTTTCTTTATCACCTAATTATAAAAATTTTCATTTTCATCATCAATGTTTTTAAATTTGGCACTTTGATCACTCTTTTGTTAAATTGGTAATGAAATGTTAACGTGACCTTTTTTATTGGCATAATAACAATTTTAGCGTTTAATATTTACACATTTTATTAATTTGATCTCAATTCTTAAACTTATTTTAATTATATATATATGAAATTAAATATACTTTATAAAAATTTTCTCATGAATCATCTCATATTCTATCATCAACCAAACGGTTTGACTAGCACATGTAATAGGCAAATTTTGGCCTGGGCCCCCAAAAAATAATAACCGAAGCCAAAGGATGCAATCGGTTGAAAACAAGTTAAAAAAGGGTCGAATTGAAAGACAATCATTAAATTGTGGCTAAATCAAAAAGATGGAGAAAGCTAAGAAATTATCGAAATTTGTTGACTTGGTAAAAGGCTAAAAATAAGAAGATATGATTTTTATTTTATTTTATTTTATTATTAAATTATTTAGGCTATTTTTAGTAAACCCCATGTATATAAATAATGGTATTTTGTTCTTTGAAAGGGAAGCAATTATTTTTGGAAGACTTTTGGTATTCCTACTTCAATTTAGAATTGGATTATTCTCTTTTTTTCTATTTCCATTGGAATTGAATTATTTTCTTTTCTCTTTCAATTACGTGGGAATTTTGTCCATTTCATTTCAATTTCTTTGTTTTTTCTAAATTCGTCCGATTGCTTTTAGCTCTTCTGTTTTTTTATTTGTTTTGCAATTAAGTTTTCATTATTCTTAATTTTGGCCCAAAAATTTGTTTTGACTACATTTTGGTCTTCCATGAAGCTGTGTATTTTGGAGGGTGGAGATTATTTCCCTTTTGGTCCCTCCTTGTTATTTACACGTTCAAATTGGTCCATTTTCTTTTATTTATTTTTGATCTGCCCCAGAATTTTACTTTAAGGTTCGATTTAATCCTTTTTTATTTTCGCTATTTTATTATAAAATTAACTAGGTTAATATATTATTGCTATTATTTTTATGTTTCTGTTTATATTTATTTTGTTATTCTAATACTATTATTATTTATCTATTTATATTTCTACTATTATTATATTTCTTTTTATATACTAATATTATTTTCATTATTACTTTTCTTATATATGTTTTTCACTCTTGTTATTAACATTCTATTTATTTATCTATTTTTTTTACTTTTTTTTGTTATTATCTATTTTAACTTTTTATATAACGCTCATTTCAAATTTTTATACATTATTCACTTTAATATTTTCATATATTATATATTTCAAACTATTTTTTTATACATTATATATTTTGAATTGTTTATATATTACTTTTAAAGAGTTTTATATATTATTTTATCTTGAATGGATACTAATTTTTTTTAAAATTATTTTATATACTTTAAGTCGCTTTTATAATCATCCTCATTTTAAAAAACCTCTCAAAATAAGGAAATATTTCGAGTTTAGAAATTCGAGAAATCGTACCCTACCGTGCTGGTTTCGATTTTTCGTTCAACCGAATAACTGAATATCCTTTTGAAATTTCGTCCATGTTTTCTTAAATTAAAATGAGGCAATATTTTGTGTTTAGAAATTCGAAAAATCGTGCCCAATCGTGCTGTGTTTCGACTTACCGTTTGACCAGATAGCCAAATATCCTTTTGAAATTTCAAATGCATGAGTTTTGGAAATTATAAGATGATCTTGTATCGAGGGTTTGAAATGTTGTGTCCTATCGTGCTGGATATGATATTTTATTCATTCTAAGCGAGAGAATCTCAATATCCAATTCAAGTTATCCAAACGTTTTAAAGGAATTGTATTTTTAAAATCTTTTTCAAATTTTCAACATTAGGACGTTAATTGATTAATACGGTACCAATTTTGGGCGTTGCGAGGGTGCTAATCCTTCCTCGCGCGTAACTGACTCCCGAATCCGTTTCTAGTTTTTCGTAGACCAAAAATGTTGTTTTAATAAACCAAAATGCTTTATTAAAATGATCGATCACAAGGTGACCCGATCACACCTAAACAAAAAGGATTGGTGGTGACTCCATTTTCGTTTTAAAGTCGACCTTTGTTTTTCAAAATAAAAATAGTTTCGACAGCACATAGTATGGATAATGAGTAAACACTGCTATTTAAAAAAATGGAAACGAGGAATAGGTGTGACTAACTGCAATAATTGAGATTGTTTTCATATTTGTGTAGTTGACAATTTATTGAACCTAAATTATAGGCTATGTTGATTATGTGGATTATATCTAGCTTGTTTAGAAAGATTATACCACTTGCGGAAACATATCTAGAAGATTTGATCAAATCAGATCACCCTTATTTAATACATTAAATTATAGATATTAGATTGGATTGGAACATTGCATTCTTAACTGTCAAGAGTCCATGTTTACCTTATTTACTAT
Source organism: Gossypium hirsutum (assembly GCF_007990345.1). Taxonomy (NCBI): domain Eukaryota; kingdom Viridiplantae; phylum Streptophyta; class Magnoliopsida; order Malvales; family Malvaceae; genus Gossypium; species Gossypium hirsutum. Next base: position 113,119,489 of record NC_053434.1, read on the forward strand.
TATTCTATTATATTCAGCTTATCTTGATGTTGTTTTATAGGGATTGTAATAGATCTTCTTTATGTTAGCAAGTCTCGAAATATTATATATAATTGAGAGACTTGTATAAATTATTTTACAAGAGTTTGAGCACTTAATTTTTGTGGTGAGGAACTTTTTGTGTTTGTAATTTTACTTGCTGAAATTGCATTGGTCAATTTAATGGTGGGAGTATTAGTCTTTAACGTGCAAAAGTGAGGAAATTGTCACGAGTGTCTAATAGATTTAGGATCACTTGTTCTAAGTGTTGAAGATGGTGAATATTTTTCAGTGAGCTAGGCTGCATAGCCGTAGGAAAACTGAATTGTGTAAATAAACCTTGTGTTCCATGTTTTGCTTCTTTTTATCGCAGAGCTTAAAGGATTGTCAACTCCTTTAGCCACTCCTTCCAATCACATGGCTTTACCTTAATAACTGCTTCCAATTTGTAACTACAAATTGTTGCACAAAATATCATTGTCTAAATAAATATAAAAAAGAAGAAGAAGAGAAAGACAAACTGCCAATAACTGCAATACTAAAATGTTCAAAAACTAACCAAAGGTGTAGTTCTCTGATTAACAACTAATAATTATATCCTAGCCTGCCACAATGAACTATGATTAACCAATTAAGCATTGCCAAAGGCCCCTAGGATACCCTACCACATTAGTGGTGCATGAAAAACGAGGTGTTAAACGACCAATCCTCTTCTCCCTCCTCATCTCAAAGCTTGATCTCTCAATTATCATCACAGATTCACATAGCTTTATTGATAAAGTCATCTAATAAAATTTCTCAATAAATATTGAAACACATTTACATTGTTACATCCCATATATATATATATATGATAGAACACAACTAGGAAAAAAAATTAGAATCACCACAATTTTTAAAGGAAACAGAGTAGGTTGAAAGTATAACCAGTATAGCCTTTAAAGAAAACAGAGTAAATTGAAGCTAAATGCTAAAACTAAAAGTACCATAGTTTTCGAAGAGAACAGAGCGAACTATTATTTATTTATAAGTTGTCGCTCAGTGGTGTCCAATAAATCTAAGTTGCCATAAAAACCATTACAAAAGTGATTGAAAACTAGATTGGAAAGGAAAACGAAAGAAATTTGTTGGGAGAGACATGGGAGAGTTGAGATTTTATTTTAGATGTTATAAAGAGATGATTGTTATATACTTATAATAATATTTGAGTTTTACATTATGTTTCATTTAAAAAATCAAATTAAAAATTATAATATATTAATATTAATTAGTAAGATTTAGATCGTATTTTTAATAAAATTTAAGAGTACAATATCATTTATTAAAGTCTATTTTTATATAAAATTTAAACATTTTATTGCTAAAATTAAATTAATCAACTTAGATTTTTCAGTCAAATTTTCAATTTTGTTCATTTTTTTAAATTTATTTACTTATAAAATAAAAGAAAAAGACCATTATAATTGATAAAGAATCAAATTTCAAGATTTATCATTATACAATAGGTGATCATGGGCTGGGCTGGACTATAACGAAATTTTAAGCCCATTTATTAAGCTCGACCTAAATAATGGGTCTAAAATTTTGCCTAAGCCTGCCCCACCCATATTAAAAAAAGTATTATTTTTATATAAAAATAAATTTAAAAAATATAATACATCAAATACACTAAAATAAATATTTTCCAACCAACTAAAAAAAGTCTTTATACTTAAATAATACAACAGTAGCAAACTTAAAAACGATAACAACAAAATAATAATAATAATATAATAGTAAAATTGAAGCAAAACTGTGGAAAAACAATAAAAAGCACTAGTATTTTTATTTTATTTTATAAATTCGGGTCGAGCTAGAAAAAAAACCTTACACGAGACTTAATTCATTTCTAATAGACCTTATTTCTCTTACTTTTTAGGTGAACTTTCGAACCCAATTAAATGAGTTAACGCATGATAAGTCTAATCCCCAACAACAAAAAATAAATTAAATCAGAAAATTATAGCATAAAATCATAAACTAAATATATGAAGATTTTGTAATATTAACTTCCTATATACGCTTACTTTTTTTTTTTGGGGGGGGGGGGATAACGCTTAACTCTTTCTTCTAGATAACATTACTCATATCACACAAACAAAACCTAGCTAGAAACAGTTGCTCTTATTGTTTTCTTCATATTTTAATTTATTTTCTAAGAGATCAACCATGTTCATGACTCTAATACTTGATAAGATTAGGGTTGGTAATTGTAATGGCAAAGGCAGAGGTTAAGAATATCTTGTTGATGATTTGGTTGAAGAGATACTAATGCAACACCCTGCGGAGCAGCTGTGGGGGCCTCGACGAGTATGCAAAAGAGATGGAATGCTCTGATCTCCTCTCCTCACTTTTTTCAATCACATCTCCAACAATCTCCTTCCACTTCCTTTGTTTTCTATAAACTACTTATTTGGTCTAAACATCAAGTAAAAGAAGTGGGTTTCTTTTTTCCTCTAGATGCTGATTCAGGTTCAAGTAAACTTGCGATGAAAAGGGTTTTTAATGAATCTTTCATTGAACGTCGGAAACACCAAATCCAGGGTCAGCCTGCTCTTTTGGTTCATTCTTGCAATGGGTTGGTTTTGTTTGAATCCTGTGTATTGATTCACATGAATTCTACATTGGCAATCCTGTCACTGGAGAGTTAATAACCATGAAGAAATAGTACGGGAGATACAAATTTTGTGGATTCTTTTTCACTCGTCTACACAAGAGTAGAAACTGCTGCATTATCATAGGTCATGCTGCACACCCTTATTATTTGAATATACCATATTCACCGTAGGCTCTAAGGAATCCGAATGGGTCGGCCTTGGAGTCCTTCCTCATCGTGTCCCAAACGATTCATCACCAGTAATATTACATAATAACACTCTTTATTGAATGGTTACTACTGGAAACAAATCATCCTGTGAGAATTCTATTATGTACCTATGATATTCTCCATGGACAGTGAAGAGTTTCGTACATTGCCTCATCCAAGTTACCCATGCCAAACAAGAGGAGGCGTTTATGGGTTCATGGAACGAACAAGATGACATCAAAAGATGAAGCTGTTAGAGATGGAAGGTGGGCTAACATGTTGGTGTTTGTGGCGACAAATGGGTCATCTACGGGTTTTTGAGGTCTCCGACCGTGACAATCACATTGGCATTTGTCTCCTTGAAAGAAGTTTTATCCTTCTCTTTTTATCTTAAATTCAAGTGGTATCGATTTATTTTAAAGATGATTAATTTTATAGATATTTTTTAAGAACAAATATTGTGAAATGTGATTATCTTTTTATTTAAAAATTACAGAGGAGTTATAAATAATTTTAAATATCATCATATATCAAAATTATTGATAACCCACATGCATAAGTGTATAAACGTGCTTTTTTTTTTTCCTTTTAAAACATCAATCATGTTTTCACTTAATGGTGATGGCAGATGTTTTAAATATTCAATTATGTCTCAACTTCAGAAGAATAGGGTTGGTAATGGTAATCGCAGAGGTTTTAAATATCTTCATGATGATTTGGTTGTTGAAATACCAAGACGGCTCCCTGCAGCCAGTTGTGGTGGAGGTGTCGGGTATGCAAGAGATGGAATGCTCTAATCTCCTCTCCTTACTTTGCTCCAGCACATCTCCAACAAGCATCTCCTTCCACTTTCTTTGTTTTCCATCGTCTAAATCGTGATCGGCTTAATCATAATGAAACAGAAAAACTGGATTTCTTTTTTACTCATGATGATGATGGTAAGGCATCGGTTTATATGAAAAGGGTCATTAATAGATCTTTAGTTCAACGTTGGGAGCATCAAATGAGGGATCAAGATGTTCGTCCCATCGCTTGTTGCAATGGGTTGATTTTGTTTAAATCTCCTGAGGTCTCATCTAAATTCTACATCGGCAATCCCGTAACCGGAGAATTAAGAACTATGAAGCATCGGTAGGAGAGAGACGGGTTATGTGGATTCTTTTATCACTCATCAACACAAGAGTACAGGCTGCTCCATTATTATACTACAGATAGCACAAGCAACCCCTTCCAATATACTATACTCACCTTAGGCTCTACCAAATGGAGAGGCCTCCGTACCCTTCCTTATTGTCCCCGATACGGATCATCGCCGGTGATACTCAATAATAACACTCTTTATTGGATGACTGCCGAAATTCCCAACTCCACATGTGAGAATTCTATTGTGATGTTCTCCATGGACAGTGAAGAATTCCATACAATGTCTCATCCAAGTTACAAATGCAAAACAAGTCATTGCCATCAAAGGTTGAATCTGTTAGAGATGGAAGGTCAGCTAACATGTTGGCGTTTGTTGGGACAAATGGTCAATGTATGGGTTTATATCGGCGGCCATTGGACTTGGATCTACCATCTCGATTTTAATCGATGTTTTAAGAACTATAACTATATTTCTCGACTAGCTCATGGTCAAGATAATTGCAAAGTACAACTTGTGAGTATTCAGAACAAGGAATTGTTACTAGTTTGGCCTGGCTTAGGGGTGTTTCACTACAATGTATTAACCAATGCAGTGACAAAGATTGAGCTAGAGGGAAACAAGGCATTTCATTGCATCCAAGGGCATCTATTGCTTACACGTTATACCAAAAGTGTGACATCCTTGAACAACTTTTATCCTATCCCAGCTTCTCCAAAATCCATGCCCAATAGATGCATTTTGAAGAATATTGGTTCTACCATCAGCAAACTTAGGAACAAACTAGCTATATAGCTTTGTTAGTTTAACATTTCTATATTTTATCATATGCTAAGGATTTTACTTTTTCTTCTCAGTTATTATATCTTTATTCATTAATAAATTGATTAGTTTGGATTATTGTTCTGATTAATTATATTTTACTCCTACCTGTAAAACAATTTTATTCAGTCTGTCATGATCCCCAGCTCCAACACGTAGTTTTCTCTTGTAATAAATTCAAATAGGCATGTTAGCTAGGGCTAAGCATCTCAAATGTGTAGGCTAGCCATTTGACCTTTAGTATCAATTATATATTAATAAAGAATAGGATTAGGTTACTAAATTTTAACTCACTTAGCATAAATACGAATTATTAAATATTATGAGAGTAGTGAACCGTGCATGCAGGATTATACCATATATAAACTTTTCAAATAATCCTTATATTAGGATTATGGCAAGACACTGATAACAGGTCATTAAAAGACTATATTAATGAATAGTTTTAGTTACATTTGAGATTTTTGGCTTTAGATTTTGAGGTTCTTATAATAACATTTGTGATTTTTGACTGAATTCTTTTAATTAATTTATATATTTCCTCTTAACCACAATAAGGTTTTGTTTTTTTTTTCAGCAAAAGGATAATTTATACATGTTTTTTCATTTTTATTTTACACATTGTGTATTGAATTATATTTGTATGTAAAAATGGAATAAATTTAGATAATATGTAAATATTGTGAGCAAAATTTTTAAAATTTAAAACTAAAGGTTAATTTTGTATTGTTGCTAGGGTTGAAAAGTGTTTATAAAATTTAAACTTGTTTAGCAATTAATATAAATTATTTAAAATTTTAATTTAAACATATAAACTATATATATTAGAGAAAAATTAAGATTTCTTTTATTAATCTATAAGCTCATTGCTAAGTTAAAACTTAAAAAAAATTATTTGAATACTATGGATTCATTTAGTTGTAAAATAAATATTACTTGATAATCAATTAAATTTTTAATTGGATGGGGAAAGAATAAATGGAGTTATTTTGACAATTTTATATTCAAAAGTCAAAAACTTCCTTTTTAGCTTTTGAGATTGGTATTAAAAAGCTAGTTTGAAAAGCAATTTTGATTCTAAACTCATCATGTTTTTAATTGTTTATGATGTGAAATGTTTTTTTTACTTTAAAATTTAGTTTGAAATACATCGAAGAATTAAAATTAAATTGACATAATGCGTAAACATTAAGAGTTAAATTTATTATTATGTCAATATCATCTTTTTGTTAGTTATTTAAAGTTGATAATCAAAAAAAAAAAATTCGAATAAATTTCTTTTTGGTGAAAAGAGAGTAGTCTAGTTTCCTAGCACCAGACTTAAGAAAACTTATTGTTGAAAACAAGAAACACTGGGCAAGTCTTAAAGAAGCAAATGGTGTAACCCAGCAGGAGGAGCCTCAAAAGTTTGCATATTGAAATTACTAGCTGAGACTGCCCGGACATAAAATCAACAGCTTTGTTTGCTTCGCGAGGAACATGGCAGAAACGAATGTCCCATGGACGCCTGCAGAAATCAGTGATGCTTCGAATGATTGAGCGGTCACTAATAGCGGCATCATACTTGTTAATATCGTTAATAGCGGACAGGTTATCAGATTCCACGAGTACTTATCTACAACCTCTTTGCCACGCCAAAGTTAGCCAGTCAATAATGCCCCAAAGCTCAGTTTCATAGGCCGAGCAACAACCTATATTCCTGCAAAAACCAAATAACCAGTCTCCATTGCTGTCGCATAAAAGACCACATGCTGAAGCTCGAGTGGAATCTAATCTCACAGCGCCATCAGTATTAAGCTTCGTCCACCCAAGAGATGATGGCGACCAACAAACCTGAAAAGAGTGATTTGCAATCCTATGGCTTGCTGAGTTAAGAGAAATGGCCCAACTGGCACATTGGATCACTATATCACCTGAATGAAAATCCTGTTGCCTGAATATAACATCATGCGCTGCTTCCAAAGCTTTCAACACACAATGCTAAACATAGAAATCCAGTCATAATCAGGAAAAAAAAACATGAATATTAGTATTATGAACATTGAATAAAATCCACTCTTGAAGAGGCAGCTGAAAAAACAAATATTGTATATTAGACTGGACTAATCGCTTCCATATTTGACTCTTGAACCGGCAGTCTCTAATGACATGAATGCAATCCTTAACAAAATTTAATTTAATTTGAAAAACTTAATAAAAAATTCAAATTTTAATTTAAAAAATTTGAGTTATTCAGATCAACTCGAATAAAAAATTTATTTATTTTATTTAACTCAAATATAAATTACATAATTTGAGTTATTTGAAAATTCAAATAAGAAAAGTATGTTGTTTTGATAAATGTTTACCGATCAACCTTACTTATGTAGTTAAATAATCTTGCACTTCGTCTGCTAGTTAAATAATCAGTTCATATAATCGCAACATTGAGTATAAATAATAAAATTCGTTAATTCAACTCGATTTGACTCGAAATTTTTTTGACTCGATTCAAAAAAATTTTAAATTGAGTTCAGTTGTTAAAATAAAATTCCTCAACTCGACTAACTAAATTTTTTTTTACTCAATTCGACTCAACTCAATTGAATGCTCACTCCTACCATCAACAACCTTCCTTCTATAGCACTCCTGGTTAGCGGTGTGCAAAATTCGGGTAAAACTGAAAAAATTCAATTAACCGACCGAATTCGGTTAATCGGTAGGTTAACCAAATTAATTCGGTAGGGGGTCGGTTAATAATTTTTTGAGTTTTCGGTTAACGGTTAATTTGGTTCGAAACTGGTCGGTTAACCGAATTTTTTCGATTTAACCGAAAAAATTAATAAATAAAATTATAATATATAAATAGTCCACTGTTCACTCAAACCCAATCCAACATAAACCCAAACACCCAATCTAATATATATTAACCCAAGTACCCAACCCAACCCAATTACCCAACCCAATCATAAAAATTACAAATAATTTAATAAATAGAAATAAAAATCTAAAACTAAAAATAAAATAAAAAACATATAATTTTATACAAATAATTCGGTTAATTTGGGTATTCAGGTAATTCGGTTAATTCGATTAATTTTATACTTATTTTAACCAAAAATTAAAAAACATATAATTTTCGGTTAATTGGATTAACCGACCGAATTAACCGAAAAAATTTAGGTTCGATTAATTTTTTTAAAAAATTTCAATTGAGTTAATAGTTAAAAATTTTAAAAGGTCGATTAATTTGATTAATGTTATTTCGGGTAAGTTAACCGATTTAACACCCTACATGGTTTGTAAGTTTTCTCTCCTTGAAAAGAAGCCAAAGGAAATTCCTGACCCGTTGAGGTGCATGGATACGCAAAATTGAAACCCAGTCCTTAGATTTGTCATCCCAAGGGCTCGAAGCTATATAGTAGTAGGCGCCAGCGACTGTTGCTTATTCATTCGGTTCCCAACGCCACACACACTTATCAACCCCCACTAAACTGCTAGGAGGCTTTATACCTACCATGAAAATAATAACTTGGTGGTACAAACAGCTAGCAAAACGAGATCAATCCCAATTACCCTTAGCATCCATCATATCTTGTACTAAAGCTGTTTCATCATGGTTATATCCTCGTTTACAATGTTTCCAGAGCGGCACTAGTTGAGGGTTCCAGGTATCAATCCAAAAGCAAATTCTACATTGTCAACAATCAAGTCCTAAACTTGGGATAGAGATTTCCACACAAACGAGCATAGACTACTCGTAGGCATAGCTCAGTAATATTATACTTAGCCCGCATCACTTTAACCATAAAGAGTCGTGATTGGAAATCAATTGAAACCAAACTCATTAAGAACGATTTATTCTGATCATGAAGTTTCCGAAGACCGAGCCCACCATTAGCAATAGGTTGGTAGCATCAGTTCCAGCTCATAAGCGCCATTTTATTCTCCTCAGCAGTTTACGCCTAGCAATTTTCTCAATCTGGTTGGAAATATTATCGGTAGCATAACTGATTGCATAAAGTAGTTTGGAATGGAAAGCATAAAAGACTTGACCAACGTCACCCTCCCGACCATAGATAAAGAACGAACATCCCAATCATTCAGCCATCTTCTCCGAAATAAAATCAAAAGTACTCAAGGTAACTCTTTTATGAAGAACTAGAAGGACCTAAGAATCAATGCATGAAATATTTACTAGGAAACTGTAACTTCAAATTGCTCATCAGACTTGAATCGAAACACAAACAAACAAACAAACAAAAAAATAGATATAAGCTCAGGCAACGAAATGAAGGACAATTCCAAACCAGCCTTTTATTATTACATTCCAAGCAAGATTAATGCATATCATCATGCATCTCATAACTTCCTTGTCCATTTGATATCCCTATATGTTAGAGATGATATGTATTGCAAGTAAGCCAGGTTTCTTATTTATTATTATAACTGAGGATAGGGAATGAGACTGCTAAAAAATAAACTTTATAACAATAAAATAACAAATGCAAATGTAATTCTTTTCCTTCATCCGAATTTTGTACAATCACTTCCCCATAAAAAAGATGGAAATAGACTTCTTCCCTCATTCTCTTTCCAGTTTTCTTTTTTCCTTAATAAAGATAATTACTTAGATCAAAATTTTAAGCTACCCTGAACCTAACAAATTAGTTAGAAATGTGGACCAAGTAGGTAAATGGAGACAAAAAGATAAGAAGTAGGTAATCTCATTTTCTCTTAACTTTCTTGGAGGACTTGCCTTTGACGCCTAGATATCTCTCTATGTCCTCATCCTCATCATCTCCGCCCCTCCTTTTTTTTGTGCCTCCAATTTCTTTAAGTTTCTGCAGAGTTGGAAAAAAGAAAATGGTCATCCAAGAAAGAGTTCACAAAAACGTTTTGAAATTTAAAATAAACAGCAAAATCAAAATACTATAGAACAAGAAATACAAGCAAATGGATGAATCCATTACAAGTACGACATTCTACATGCGATTTAAGTAACTCTTCAGGATGAAATAAAATTAAGTATGGAACATTATCAAACATGGAATATAATATAAAACACATTTTACTTTAACAAGCACAAAGGTTAAACCAGTAACAACCAGAAGTGGCATAAAAATGGCTCTTTCCATCCTGTTTATATTCAAATCAAATATGAAAATATAGACAGCTAAAAGAAACTTGGGTTACCATCTGTGATAGTCTCTTGGCTTCTGTGACACTTTCTAAGTATTGCAAGACTTCCTCTTCTTGAGCAGGATACTCAGGTAACTTTTTGCCTGGAATTCAGGGAAAAAACGAAAAAGGATATTCTGTTGGACAAGCTACTCATCAACTAACATCCTAGCAACAAGTTTAGCAACTGTGGCATACCAATAAGCTTTTCTATCTGAAGATACCACTCCAGCTCATACTGATTGACTAGTGAGATAGCAACACCAGATCTTCCAGCACGAGCTGTTCTACCCACTCGATGGATGTAATCCTGTACCCATAAAAAATTAGCCAAAAAAGGCAGCAAAGAATACCACAAAATTGTTGCGCACTTTATCCTTTTAAAACACAGATCATTTATAGGATAACAGAATGCATGCTTTTTCAAGGTCTAGAATATGCAAAAACTAACCTTAGAGTTTGTAGGGATATCATAATTAATAACCATATCGACAGATGGAATGTCAAGTCCTCTACTAGCAACGTCAGTGCAGACAAGAACATTACACTCCCCAGACTTGAACTTATTCAAGGCTCCTAGCCTCTTTGCCTGTAAATAAAAATATGTTGGCAGAGTCCACAAGTTATGATTAAAAAACAGAACTGTTTTTTTTTTTTTTTATGTGGGTGGATGGGTTGCACTCTGCAATTGTAGAGCAAAAGCATAAACTATAAATTAGCATATCATTGAAGGAAAAAGATACCTGAGTCATTTGACCACTAATCGGAATGGCCCTTATATTAAGATTCCGAAGAATAAAAGCCAAAAGGCGAGTTGCATCACAAGTTCGAGTGAAAACCATAGATGTACAACCAGACATCTCAGTCAAAATATAAACAAGATAGCTATCCTGCAAGCACAGCAAAAAACATATATATAAAAATAAATGCATTTAGATATCTAGGAACAAAAAAGCAAGCATGTAGAGATCTTTTGTGCTTCATCCATTTATAGAACTAACAGAAAAGATTTATCACGAATTGATTACTATCTAGTTCCAGCTACAAAAAAATAAATTCCTTATTCAACAACAAAGCATGCAGAACGAAACACACATAACTACTAGCACTATTTGAGACTTCATCCTTTGAAGTCTGCCAAAGACTCCCAGGCCTAGCTTATATGATGACATGTTTTCTCAAACTGGGGTCTGGTGCTAATATTAATATTTAACATGTCAGTTTCCAGGAACTGAAGACAGCTGAATACAGCTATCAAGAGTCCAAAAAGGAAAAGGATGTGAAATTTAGTTGTTCAAGCTATGGCACACAGATGTAAAGCTTTTAAGATATGAGAATTGAATCACACAAATCATGGGTCCTTTTGCTGCGGGATAAGTTTAGAAGGTTCAAGAAAGATTTCTTGTACACCACCCTGGGGTAACAAGGTGTGCTAGACCTATGACACATGCACTACCAACTCAAGTTATTATATATTATTTTTATATTACTATAACAAACTCAACGAAATTTATGACTAAAATCAAGTGCATCTAGTAGAACATGGACTAAAAAGTTCACTCAATCTTTTACAGTAAGTTTATCTCTCTCAAAGATAGAATTTCAGCACAAAACCATTATGAAAATCATCACAAGTTTGATAATCCATATCATAGTTCAAATCTTTGAAAAAGAATTTTAATGCTAAGAAGATTATGCAACCTTGTACTTCGCAGGTATAAACCTGTATTGCTGCTTCAATGTGTCAACAGTAGAATATTTTGAGGCAGCTTCAATCTAAAAAGGAAAAGAACAAACCGAAAGTCTTTAGAATATTAAAGTTAGAGAGAGAGATCGCAGAAAATTTTTGCTTAAATAGCATCAACCTTCACAGGATTTCTCAGACATGCCCTTTGCAGCTTCTTAACCTATAAAATCAACATTGTAGTCAAACTTCCACTCCAAATGAAGATATCCATAATGTAAAGATAAGATCAAATTGTGAAAATACTGTTCCCTAATGGCAGACTAAATACAACAATGAGGGGAGAAAAACAACAACATCCATAACCACATGATCAAATTGTATAATGTATTAGATAATTTTTAGGTCCTAATAACAAATCATATGCATACAAGTACTATAGCAATAAAGAGCAGCCAATGCACTAATTCCTTCTTTTTGCAAAGATATTTACTAACAATAACCAAGATCAAACTAAGCCTTTGATTACAAGGTTCAGCTACAGAGATCTTAAAAGTCTCTTTTTTGTAGTTTTAATCCACTTCCAATGTGACACAGAAAATAGTATATGGACATGTTTCTTATAGAATACATAAAATATTTGTTTCCCAGTTATACGTTTTCTGGTCATGGTCGCAGAAAACAAACATGTGACTATCACGAGGAACAATGTTCAAGATAGTATATGGACATATTTCTTAAATAATACATAAAATGTTTGTTTTCCCCCACATACCTTTTTGGTCATGGTTGCAGAAAACAAATACGTGTACCTATCCCGAGGAATAACATTCAAAATATCGTCAAGTGCTTTCTCAAAATCCTCATTCAGCAACCTATCTGCCTCATCTAGGACCTATCAAATACATGCACATATTACTTCAACAATATATACATAACAAACAGTCAACAAGAAATCCAAGTTACAAGATAGGTAGCTTAATATTCATGGCAAGAAATATTGGCATTCATATGATGAAGGCGAAATTTAACAAAGTAAAATTTGGGCGGTTCTTTATTTAACAGAACCAGTAAGACATATAATACAATAGATTTATTAAAGCTAAAAGACAAAGGGATGCCTTAAGAAAAAGGGTGGAAAAAGAATAACAAAACTTTCATAAAATAAGACTTGAGTCACTTTAAAAACAAAATCCTCTTTCAAACTAAAATGTCACCATTAATATAACATAAAAAAGGAATTTGAGGAAAAAAAAAAGCAGAAGAAGAAATTCTTACCAAATATTTTAGCATACGAAGAGAAAAACCTTTAGTATTGGTTAGGTGATCCACAAGGCGTCCAGGAGTTCCAACCTACAGGGCAAATTTCAATCATTCATAAAAAAGAGATTCAGATGTATTCTGAGTTCTGAGATATCTATTTCCGCATCAATTGTCTATGTGTGTCCTAAAAATTGATAGCAACATAAAAACCAATTGGATACTGACACTTTTCTCTTAGGGTTTTACCTTTAAGAAAGGTTACTATCATTAAGAAAATATCATATTATCTCTAAACAAAGTTTTTTCCGTCAAAGTGAACACCAAGACACATGTGCTCTAAATAAACTTACAGAAATACCAAAACCTAAGGTACATAACCCTTGCCCTAATTCTTTGAAAGTGTATCATAAAGAAACTAGATATCCTTGCTAACCTAGATGACATCAGTATCATACAAGGGAAATTCATTCATTTAGTGCAGTCAACCAATATATCAAGATTAAAGAAGAGGACTATGATGGCCATAGATCAAGCATTAAAGAAGAGGACTATGATGGCCATAGATCAAGCAAAAGTATTCTAGATATCATGTTGCGTAATCTTTGTCACTACAACTTAGAGAAGGCATAAACAACTCAACACTCATATATTGCAATCAATTAATCCATCTAACTGTTATCTGCCGCTTTCTAACAGCAATCAAGTCTTAGACCACAGGTCAACCAACCTAGATCCTTTACCCAAAAGTTACTTAAAAGTTCTAGATAATATGTCAGGGGGAGAACACATGAACTTACAATAATGTGTGGCCGCTTCCCAAGGGCAATTTGTTGTTGCATTATGTCCACCCCTCCAACAAGCTTTCAAAGATAAGAACCACAATTCAAGCAATCCAAATAAGTTCATTTATGACAAGAAAAAATTAAGACAATTTTTGAATGTAAGGCAAAACTAAAAACCAGTCAAATGAAATCTCAATCCTATTAGACAGCAAACAAAAATCATTTTAAAGAAACCATCTTGTTGACAATCGGATATAGTTTAACTGGAAACCTACCACAGCACATTTTAGGCTAATCCCAGATCCTAAAGCTTCAAACTGTTCAGCAATTTGGATTGCAAGCTCCCTGCAACAAAATAATAATAATGATTGAACCAAACAAAATTCAATAAGAAAAAAATACTTTTAAGAACGAAATTAAGTAACTTGTTTAATGTCGGACCGTGTTGGGGAAAGCACCAAAGCAAAAAACACAGGTGCGGATTTATATCCTTGTTTCGAATGGCTTTCCAAAAGTGCATGCAGTATGGGAAGAGCAAACGCCCCCGTTTTACCAGAACCCGTTTGGGCAAGCCCAATCAAATCCTTCCCTTCAATACGAAAGTACACACGAATTCTATTTAGAAAAAGAACAAAAGAATCTAATCAAACAAAAAAGTTAAAAGAAAAGGCGGGAAAACCTTCGAGAGCGTGTGGAATGGCTTCTACTTGGATTTTGGTAGGAGTTTTCCAACCTAAACTGTCGCAGGCTTCCACTAATTCGTCGCATAAACCTAAATCTTTGAACGACTTTATCTCTTCATTCTCTTCCTCAGCCATGTTTGTTTCAAACAGCAATGCTGTATTTTAAGAAAATCTCCTCGACAAAGAAAACAGAGAGGGAGTATGAATACTGCAGGTACTATTCCAGAACTATAATTAACAGAATTTGTCCATTAGCCAACTAAACTTATTAACAGAAACACACTGCTAACTAAAACCCATCGCTCTTCACTCATTGAAGGACTCAAACAGTTGCAATAGGACCCAAGTTAACTGCAGACCCCACGATCTTTATTACTATTTAAAATCTTTTTCAACTATCGTATTCTAATAAGTTCTTTATTAAATAATAAAAAAAATCATTGTAAGTTTATAGAATGTCAAACTCAAATATTATTACTTCTATTTTGTAAATTTGTTTCTTCAAATAAATAATTACATCAAATAAATTTAATTTATAATTAAATATTTTTATTTTATTTTCAGATTCAATTGAAACTACAGGCATCATATATTTATCACGGCATACTTTGAAATAGATTTAAGCACAATGAATCAGAAGGTAAAAAATTTAAATTAGATATAGATTTAGAAGTAATCTATACCTGGAATTGGATAAGATTGACCGGCGGCACGGTGGGACGGCGACGGCTGAAGGCTGGAGTGGAGAAGGCGACGGCAATGGTGAACGTTGGCGACAGAGGAAGCAGCAGCTTGACCGGAACGACGACAATGTCTTGATGGAAGAACGAGCCGGAGACAGAGTAGCCGCCGGAGTGGAGACGGCTGTTCACGGTCAGCGGCTGGTGAGCTACCCCTAGAGATATGTTGTGAAAATAGGAATTGATTTGGGAACAAGGTTAAAGCTACAGTCGGCCCAACCCAACTAAAATTTTAATTTTAGGCCATTGTGTTAGGATCAATTCCGACTAAAAAAAATGTACTTAAAATTTTAGCCAAATCTGACCTAAATAAAAATGTTAAAACTTAGATATGACCCAATTGGTAATAATTTTTTTAAAAAATATAATACATCAAAAATTGTAAAAATATTTAAATAAATATTTTCCAGCAAATTGAAAATATATTTTAAAAGTATATATATACTTAAATAACACTAATAAATGTCCAATTTAATAAGCAAATGTCTCTAAAATAGTAGTTATACAATAACAACAAAATAGTAGCAACATAATAGAGTAATGATAAAAAATAGTGAAAAAAAAATAACAACAAAAAAAGTAAAAAACAACATTCAGGTTATGCCCGAACTGAAAAAGCTTTATCCGAGACTCAGCTCGTTTTCTAAACGGGCCTTATTTTTTGCCCAAGCTCATTTTTCGGGCCTATATTTTAACTCAAACCCTCTTATTTTTTGGACAAACCTTCTCGACTCGGCCCATGAGCAAGTCTAGTTAAAGGCAAAAGAGACAGGTTTTTTGGTTTATAATTTACAAGCATAAGGCAATAGCCAATAAGGCAGAGATGAATACAAAGTAAATTTATTTAGCCGGGTCTAGGTCGAAAAACTGTTTCTCGAGGCTTGGTTTGTTTAGAAAACGGGCCTCATTTTTTGTTAAAATTTATTTTTTGTTAATTTATATTATCTTTTCACTTTTCGGATGAGCTTTCAGGCCAGACTGAGTGGCTCGTGCTATAATTAAGTCTACTCTAAACTTAATGTAAAAATGAAATTTCCATATATATATATGATAATTTATTTTATAGATCATTCCCACCACATCATCCATAATCCCTTGTCAATTATTTAATATTTCAGAAAAAAAAAGCATATCATTAAAACACATAATTTTTTATAATTTTTACCCAAAATTCTAAACCCGAGCCTTGAACCCTGAGCTATTAATCTTGAATTTAAATCATGAACCTCGAACCCAAACCCAAACCCTAAACTCCGAATAAATAATTTCTTGAGTAATCAAAATGTTGTCAACAATCAACCTTCTTGCAATAAAACTAATTTGGTTAGGACCAATAATACAAGGCATAATGCCCTTAGGCCTATTGACAATGACTTTAGTAATGAGCTTATAAAGCACAATACATAAACTACTCTTAGTTTTGGGAATAGGCACAAGAAGTGTCTTATTGAACACAAGCTCCAAAAATTTGTCACTGAACACTTCTTTGATCATCCTGCACACATAAATATCCAAAGTCTCCCAATTATGTTGGAAAAAATTGCACATGAAAATCTATCTATGCCTACTCCCTTAATAGGAGCCATGTCAAACAGTCTTTTTTATTATTATTATTTCAGCAATAGAAATACAACAATTCAAAAAATCCATACCGTTGTCATTTGTTTTCGAAAAGCAGTGACGCAACAAAAATCTACCCACCACATTACTCTCAACCTTGTATAAGTTTTGAAAAAATCGGATTGCCTCATTTTGTACAGCTTTCTCAATAAAGCACCACTTGTTCGAATCAAGTTTCAAAACCTCGTTATGATTCTACCATATAGGTATCTCTAAAAGATATTGTTCTAAATGGATTTAAGAATTTTTTTTATAATATTGGTCGATTGCATCATCATGTAAAGAGGTATAAGTCAAGGAAAAAAAATTTAGAGGTGGAATTAAGTTATATATTTTTACTTAGTAAAAACACAATTTTACTCACGTACAGATTTTTTTTAAATGTAGGTTGATTGCAGCATCATGTTCAACGGGGGTCAAAAAGAAAAATTTGCCAGACCAACTCACTCTTGTTTATACATTCATTCTCCGTCCCGATGCTACCTACAACGTCTTTATTGATATGTTGAGAGACAAACTAGTATCTTGTACCCCGATTGTAAGAGAATCAAGCATCCTGAGGCCAAAAAGGTAACCGGTCAAACCTAATCTCAATCGATGTCTTTTCGGTGTATTTTATTCTCATATGAATTTCGAGAACAATTTGCATCATGGACAGCCTGAATACATCCCTGATCAGTTCATTATCTTAACTTGGGTCTTTGCTGTTGTATTGCATGTCAGAGCACTCACACTTGGATGCAACTGTTTCAAATAATAATTATACTGATTCAATGTAAAGCTGAATTGTTCGGATAATTAACAGAGGGGAAGGCTGTTTATTGGGTGTTCTAATCAAGATGGGAATCTAAAGTCCCGTCCTAAAAAAGTGCCTTCAAAATTTTATTATATAGGGAAATTAATCGGGTTAAAATTCGAGTTATACTTTGGGATGAATTATTATATATTTTATTATAATTATATAACAAATTCTGTAGAAATAATAAGTGATGTCCCAACGAGATAAAACTAGTCGTTACAATGAGTAATTGATGTCACAATGAAAAGAAAACCTTCGTCTTGACGACGCATAAATCACATCACGATGTAACGATGTGTTCCTCAATTTTTTTGATTTTTTTGATTTTTTTCTCTCAGTAGTTTGAGTTTCCCATTTAAACTTTGATTAACCTAAGATATTTTAGTCATAAAAGCTACGAATTTCAGGTCTTAGTATACAGGTTGAGAGAATTCTGTGTTTTCAGGTTTGAAGAGTTTTTCTTTTAGGGTTTCGAGTCTTTTTTTTATTTGATTCTCCCCATCTTTATGCTTCTTTTATATTAGTAGAATTTCTTTTTCCTTGTAATTTTTTATTTTCTTTAAGAAATTTTTTCACGTACGATCTTTTTATCATTATTTTTTTTGTTTGTTGCAAACACGGGTTTATTCCCAAGAATGTATAATAGGACTCTTTTTAATTCAAATATGAAAAGCACATTCGGAGATGGAAGAAAAATACATAAAACTTTATACAACAAAGTAATGAAGCAGACAAAGATATGAGAAAAGAAAACCAAGAACAGAAACATACCCACTAAAGTGAAATTTGTACGTAAATAAAGCAAAGTATGACTATGTAAACCGAAATTCCAATCATTTGGTTCCACTTGCAGAAGACGAACATCTGGGCTTCTTAACAATCAAAACAGGGCACTTCACGTTTTGTGCACAGTGATTGCTTACACTCCCCAAGAATGCCCTGTCATTAATCCACAATTATTTGTTCAAATATTGCTCCAAATATAATTAAAAACTGTTTAGCACTAAACACTAATTTCAATCACATTTTTTGCTGTTTTAAATTGAGCTGTAATAGAATATAAAGTGTGAAAAAGCAAACAATTTTTCACATAAGGGAATCCTTTTTGCCTATCTGTTGAATTCTTCTTTGTACTATATTAATTTAGTTCATTTTTCGTTGATTGGTATGAAATATTTAAAAAAAAAAACCCAAAACACGAAATTAAGACCAAATCATAACAAATTAAAGTATATAGACCAAAAATTGAGAGAGATTAGTCACCTCTTAATCAGGCCATAGCCATGGCTTCCCATAACAAGCACATCAGCATTGATCTTGTCGGCAACCTGGCAAATCACGTCCCTTGGATCACCGCTCTCTATTATCACCTCTACTTTAACCTAATTACCCAAAACGTTCAATTTTGGTCCTCCAAATAAACAAGGGGTACTTTTACAAATACCACAATTACTCAGTAACTCACCTCAGGATCACCTTGCTCTCTGCACATCCTTTTGGCCTTCTCGATGACACAACCCGCCACATCGTTGCTGTACTTGTCCATGGTGGCCAAAATATCAGAAGAAAACAAATACCCTGAAACCAAAAACCACAACGGATTTGAAAAAACTACTCATTATTGCTACTGAAAACCCACATAAAAAAAGAAAGAAAGAAAGAACTACCCGTGCCATCTAGGGAAGTGTATACGGCTCGTGGAGGTTTAGCGTAAAGGAGGACAAGGGTATCTTTCGAAGTGTGAGAAATCACGTTCTTGAGGCACCATGAGAGAGCGTTCGTGCTCTCCTCACCTTCGTCGACGGCCACCAGGATTTTGCGATCCTTAGATACAACGTCATCCTCGGCCATTGAATCTATGAGTTTGGATTGGAACAGTTATAAAAGAAAAATAACCTTGAGAAATTGAAGATGGAATTTTGAGTGTGTAATGAGGATTGGAGTGTGTTTTATAGAGGGGAGTGTTTTCGGGTTTGCGTAGGGAAAAACTGTGGGTTTTAGGCTTCGGGGTCGTCCGGTTGCTGGTTTTGAAAGACAGAAGGACGGTTTTTGGCTTGGTTTGACTGTAATGTTGTACGTGTCCACACCAAAATCTATCTTGTCTCTTTACTTTTATTTTTTATTATCTAATTTGCATTGATTGTGAATGTATTTTCAAAACTGATCGCATTTTGTTTATTTTATTAAAGAAATAGTAAATTAATTTTTATATATTAAATTAAAAAATAAATGTAATTTTTTATTAAAATTTTTTATCAATTTTTATTATTAAATATTAATCTTTATATGTTAAAATAAAATAGACATGGCTCATTATGTGTAACTCTCTATTTATTTAGCCAACAAAATTAATTTTTAATAGTTAAAATAGATAAAACTTTTACTAAAAAAATTAATTTTTTAATTTTTTAAATAATTAATTTACCTATTTTTTAAATAAATGAATAAAATATAATGTTAGTACCATAATCCATTTACCCATATTTGAATAATTAATTAATGGTTTAGATATAATCAAAGTATTCAACTTTTAAGAGTAAGAGTTGAAGTAGATAATTACAAGTTGATATTCTTAATTGATTTAAGCTTCAATAAGATATTTTTATATAATAATATTTTAATTTTAATATATATTTTAAAAATATAATTAAATGTTATCTTATTAATTTTGCTTAAATAATTTAAAAGTTTTATTGTTAGATTATGGCATAGCAAGGGGATTAGGAATAGCATTTTTAGGTTCGATTAAATTAAGTTGCAACAAGTAAGAAGTTTTAAGTTAGTTGAAATGACAAATTTTATTTTATCATTCTAGCTTAATTTAAATTTTTTAAACCGAGTCAAGTGAAATGAGATTTAAGTTGAATAAATTTATTCGAATTAAATTAAAAAATTTGAACCAGCTATATAGAAATCTTGTTGTCAATATGACTAAATTCCAAGTTAAAGAATATAAATACCATATATTTTTAAAAACTCTTTTAAAAGAAAAAAGAGATAATTAGTATGATAAATTTGATTTGATAATTTACTTATTTATGACCTCAAATGTATCATCTTAGAAATTTTTTTAAATATATATAATTTAGCGTTTTTATTTATTTTTTTAATAATTTTTAATTTATATATTTATAAGATTTTGGAATTAAAATATTTTGTAATTTTTTTAGAGTGACCAATTTACATATTTTTGAAACTGTCAAGAACCCAAGGGATATTTACATCAATTTGTTATTCGAGTTGGTGTCAATATATGACTTACCTTATAAAAAGAATAATTATTTTAGTCATATTTCAACTAAGTTAGGTGTTGTGAATTTGATTCACTTGTAACACTAAACTCAATTAGCAGCTTTAAGTAAAATATAGATTTAATATTAATTTTTTATATTTGGCCAAGAACCAATGATCTAACAAGTATAGAATGCTAAAATAATTAGATAAAATTACATAGGATGCTTATTTTTCTTGTTAATTTTATTAGCAACCGTATTGTCTATTAACTTTCTAAACTAACATATTACATACAATGATTTAATTTTAAGTTGTCATCTATTTAGAGATTTTTTTTCAAATATTATTAATATTTTTTACAAATAATATATTTTTAAATTTTATTATATTTACAAAAAATTATAATTATTATCATAATAATTACTTTTTTATTTAAATATTTTGTGATGTACAAATGCACCTTAAATATATCTTAATTTGTTATTAAATAACTTTATTAATTGTTCGAAGTAAGCAGATTGAGTTTTAACTCGATTAG